>NC_141382.1:32384922-32894656 GCF_017979445.1 Akebia trifoliata | reverse complement strand
AGTTAATGGCTATGAATCTGTCCTGCTCGAACTTGGTGAGCTACCAAGCCTCTTGAAGGATCTACACCATCCAGCCCTAGCATAGTTTATACTGAAAGAATTGGAGTTGGAGTTCTCTTGCAACTCTTGGGTGAACTCGCACATGCAACCTATCACTAGAATTATGGTAAACTCACTGCCAACTTATATTAGATCACATGCTTGCAAATATTCAATCATGTCAATATTTTTCACACATGTACTAGATGCAACTTGCCATGCATGCCCCCCACCCACCCCTCAACAAATAAATAAATGAGACCAACTAGTTGCATATCACCTAGTACTCATTGCACTCCAACTTAGGGAAAAAAAATCTTACTTTTGGCTTCATTTTTTTTTTTTTTAAATTTAAATTTCCCACCTATCCCTACTTGTTATGTCCCATGAAAGAATTTTACACTAATATTGCAGGAGATCCTGCAAAATTTACACCAAACCTAATGTCATTACTAGGAGCTCCTACAAATTTTTACCATACTTGTAGATCATGAAGAGTGTTGTGGTCTGGTTCCTCTCCAATTTTCAACAACAAGAAGAGTACTGCAACCTTTTTGTTTTTAGAGTGCAATCCTAATAATGGTGGTTTTTCTAAAGTGATAAGAGTGCAACGACTACTGGGTGGTGTGCAACTAGTCAATCCCATAAATAAAAGCAGCAAATGTTCATTGCTTAGCATCAAATGAGTTGTTTTGACTTTAAATTGGCATACTCACAAAGATGCACCAACCCTGATAAAATGTACGCTACAAACATAGGATAGTAGTCTCCTTAAAATTTCTTAATCAGCTACTTATAATACAATCTCAAATGTATTGCAAGTCTCACACTTAATGTACAGTGCAGTAAGATTGAATCTGGTTTCCATGCAGAACTTGGGCGTCAATCTGCATCCTCTATCAAGATGTTCTGAGTGCACATTTCCTAATCGGTCCCGCATCAACTCCAAATTAACCTGAGATACACGGACATTTGTGGCATTTCAAATAGCAAATTCATCGTTAGTACAGATAACCTGTATTACTAGTTATTGCAATAGCATTTTTTTGGCTCCACTTTAGGTCTTTTGTCACACCAAATGTAAACTATCTCAGGGAACAACATTCCATTAATGCATTTTTTTTTTTTTTTTTGTGGCAATTCAATTGTTGAAGTGTACTCTCTGAGAAAGGTTTACAGTTCCAACCCTGACTTAATTCGAATGGAGAGTCATCTTTGCAACTAAACACTCCCCATTCACCATCACATTTTTCTGTAATTTAATAAAAATAGAGAGATTCTATTGCCACACCAACTTTTTCTAATGCCACCCCAATTCATATGTAAATCACCAAAGAATTAGCAAACATCTTGGGGTGGCATTAGCAAAATTTGGGGTGGCCATATACACTCTCTAAAAATATCATTGGACTACATACTTAATCATGCAAGGAAAGGGGTATTTTCATAGAATTGAGTGGAGATTGCACCTCATCGCCTCTATCAAGTTGCAGCTTGCAACGAGTGCAATAAATAAGACGATGATTCTCTTGTAACTCTCCTCGCTTGCAGATGGGACACCAAACCTCGTTCTTGCAGTCCTACCACATAATTATACTCTTTATCATTTGATCACGATGATATAGTGGGAAAAAAAGTATTTATAAAACAGTCTCTTCCGTATGGAGCATTGTATAAAACAACTTGGGGTGTTAGTGGCAGCAATAACTCTATTTGAAGGAATCGACCCTAAAGCAGCCAGAACCATACAAAAGACAATCTTCCCAATGGGGAGCTAGAACTGCCTACTCCCAGCATCAAAGAATCCCACCAAATACAAAGTCCTCAAAAAGCCTCAATAAATAGGGTCGGTAGCACAATTTATTAACGAAAAACCTCACATTTTTCCAAAAGATTTTATTTATTTATTTATTAATTATTTTTTGCTAAGTAAAAGAGTAGGATGTTGTAAGATTTTCCAAAAGAGAATTGGTTTAGTCAAACTCGTGTGACACATGCTTCCTCAGAGGAACTCTTAATGTATCACATATATTGTGTTCAGGTCTTGTTTATAAACTTGCTCACAAATGTTACATGTTTGTCAGCTTATCTATATAAAAATACTTCTATATTGTATGCATATGTGCACAAATGTATCTTTAAATAAAATGTATGTATGTGTTGACACATTGGGTTTGCTGGGGTCAGCTTGTTATACTCCATATTTGTGATTGTGAGCGATACCACAAGGTGGAAGACTGCAGCCATATCCCTATGGATTTTACTTCACGCAATAAGTGCTAGAAAGTGTTTCAAGTTGACGTGGTTATAATCAAGACCTGAAAAACTCACATTTGAAGTAATAAATTGGCCCAAGTGAACATTTATATTCTCTGTTTTACATTTTTAAGCCAGAAAATTATCAAATCAACAACAAAATATGGAATATAAGTGTAGGATGCATATGCTTCCCAAAGAGCTGAGTCTTGTGCAGATCCAACCAATGTTTTAAAAGGCTTAAGCCTCGAGGCGCATGCCTCAAAAAAGAGAAAAAAACTTATCAAAAAAAAAATTTGTGAGGCTTAAGCCTTAGGTGTATGAGGCTATGTGAGGCGTAAGCCTCAAGTTGTGCAGCAAAACCCAAAACCATGGGTTTATTTTTGACTCTTTTTTCTTTTTTCTTTTTTTTTTTTTTTGTTTTATTTTACGTAAATAACCCCCCCCCCCCCCAATGTCTTTTATTTAATAAACCCTATCAACTAAAAGTGCTCCTTGTTTTAGAAACATAAGTTTTCAAGAGATCTTAAAATCTCTCTTTCAAACCCTAATTTTTCCCTACACAAAAATTTCTTCATAGAACTTTCAATATTCATCTGATTTAAATTCCGTCGCTTCCTACAATTTTCTTATGAAGATTGTGGTCAAATAAAAGCAAAAAATAAATGATCTACTAGGTTTTTGAGGTATGTGGTTATTATGTGTATTTTCTTGAAATTTTTGCTTTTTTCTTCTTCTTCTTCAAAATCTCAAATTTTTCTCCTTTTTTTGTGTTTGATTATTTTGTTTTTTGTTTTATTCTTCCTATATATGATGGTAGTTGATGAAAATGCCTAGATTTTAGAATTCTTATTTAATGTCGTGTGGGCCCAATACTTAAGCCCACACTACCAACCACATGTTTTTAATATAAAAGAGAGGTCGAATCCTACTGGGGTTGGGTGACTCATTCTCATCTCTATTTTCCTCCTCCTCTCCTTAACCCTAATTTTCTAACATGATATTAGAACACTTCTACCATTAGATCTGTTTGATTTCTCTTCTTTTCTTCCCTTTTCTTAATCACTTTCTTTTCACTCTTCAATCGGATACTTCCAAACCCTAAGGCCTTGGTTCCAAAGAGGGATTAGGTGTTTGAGGTTTGTTTGTTTGCACCAAATGTTTATCTAGGATTTCGTTTGTGTTTGTTTAAGGTGTTTATTAATGATTAGGGAATTGGTGGACACTTTGAAGCCACAAAATTCAGTTTAAAAAAAAATGTGAATAGTGTTGTGTGAATAGTACTTGTGAAAAGTGTTTTATGCATGAACAATACTCCGTGAATAGTGTTTTTTGCGTGACCAGTGTTAAAAAAAAATGACTTCATCTGCAATAGTTTGAAAATTTTCCCGAATCTCAATTTTTTCTTCTAGGTTTTTTTGGATTTTGCGATTTTATTCCGATCGTTGTTTTGTTACCCTCTCAACCCTAACCGCATATCATAGAATATCCCAAGGGACTCTATTTTTTTGAGATTTTTTTAATCTCTGTGCAAGTTTTCAATTTACTTCTTTGATAGAAAATTTGGGGATTTCTGATGGTGTTGGTAGAGGAAGTCGTGGTGGCCGTGGAGGTGGTTGTGGTGGTGATTTGAAGTGTACCTATTGTGGCTATACTGGCCACACTGAGCAATTTTGTTGAGATAAATGAGGTAAACCTACGTGGGCTAATTAGGCTCAATAGGAATCTTCTCAAAGTTTCACTAATTCCACTTCTCAAATTACATCTAGAGCTGCATTTTCCGATCTTAACAAAACAGTTGGGAGAGATTCTTCAGAAATTGACTACCTTGACTATAGGACCTATTCCACCCACAACTACTTTAGATAATCCCATATTTATGGCTCCTAAGTCTCCATCATCTTGAGTCATCGATTCAGGAGCGGAGCTAGTGCCCACATGTCTGGTATATCTCATCTCTTTTCTAATTTCCATTATCTTAATTCTCATATTGTACTAGCCAATGAATCTACTCGTAATGTAGTTGGGAAAGGTGATGTTTTTCTAAACTCATCTTTTCCCTTATCTTCTACTCTTTAAGTTATTTAATTTCCTTCGAATCTATTTTCTATTAGTCAGCTTACAAAACCATTGCACTTATTTGTAACCTTCTTCCCTTCTTATTGTGTATTTCAAGATTTCAAGATGAGGAAGATGATTGTTTTGGGGCATGAGAAAGATGGATTATACGCCTGCTTCTGTCTTGAGTACTTCAGTTTCACCCCTTCAGTGGCGCTATCAGTCGAGTCACGTGTCTTTGTCTAATTTATGTCGTATTATTCCTAAGTTGAGTCCAGTGTCAGTTTTAGACTGTGAAGCTTGCCAATTGGGTAAGTATCATCGTAGTTCTTTTCCTAATCATACTAAGAGTCGTCAATCTAGTCTTTTTGAACTAATTCATATGAATATTTGAGGTCTATAAGAATAAAAAGTTTATCTGATTTTCATTATTTTATAGTGTTTGTGAATGATTATTCTCGTATGGCATGACTCTTCTTATTAAAAGATCGCACTAAATTACCTCGTTTTAATTACTTTTTATAAAAAAAGTTCAGTCCAATTTCGCAAACTTGTGAAAATTATCCGTTTTGATAATGCCTTAGAATACATGCAATCTTCTATTTAGTCCTTTTGTTCAAATAATGACATTATTGAGTGTTAATAATTCTCAACAAAATGGTGTTGCTGAGCGAAAACATCGTCATTTACTTGATGTTGCTCACACCATTATGTTCCAGATGCATGTACCTAAGCCTTATTGGGGTGATGCTTTCGTCATAACTTATCATCTTATTAATAGCATGTCATCATCAATTTTAAATGGTCAATCACCTTTCTCTCTGGTTTATCCTCAAGTTCATCCTTTTGTTGTTACTCCTAAAGTCTTTGGTTTTGTTGCTTTGTTCACTCATTTGAGCCTAGGTTGGATAAACTTTCCCAAAGATCCATCAAATTTATCTTTCTGGGTTACTCTTGTACACAAAAAGGGTATATGTGTTATTGTTGTGTTACTCAACGCTACTAAGTAAGTGCTGATGTGACATTCTTTGAGTCTACACCTTATTTTTCTTTTATTGTTGACTCATTTGATTTGGATTTTGTGTCTTTCGTCATGGGGAGTTGTCTCTTACAATTTTCTTCTCTCCTGTGCTTCCAATTCTTCCGACAGGTGACCTTTCTACTATGTCTCTTCAAATATATCAACGCACTCGTTTCCGAGTATCTTCATCTTCTCTGCCAACCTCAGATCCTTTATCAGCTTCACTTAGGTTCATCCACATCCACCAGTATCTACTTCTACCTCTAGTGATCTTCCTATTGCTTTAAGGAAAGGTACTAGAACTTGCATTAATGACCTAATTGCTGATTTTGTGTATTTTCATCAGATCTCACATTCCTTTCGCCAGTTTGCACTCTCTTTGTCTATTATTTATGTTCCTACTTTCTATACGCAGGCATTATGCTCCTCTGAGTGGAAACTAGCTATGGATGAGGAGATTGCATCCCTTCATCATAATCATACTTGGGACCTATCTCTGCTTCCACCTGGGAAACAGGCTATGGGGTGTAGATGGATGTATACAGTCAAATATCTTCCTGATGGATCTATTGAGAAGTTGAAGGCTAGTCTTGTAGCCAAGGATTACACACAGACTTATGGGATTGATTATAGTGAGATTTTTTTTCTAGTGGTTCGCCTAAAATCTATTAGAGTTCTTATTTCTGTTGTAGTGTGTTATGCTTAGCCCCTATATCAATTGGGTATTAAAAATGCCTTTCTAAATGAAGATTTGTAGGAGGAGGTAGGCATGGAGTAGCCACCTGGATATGTTGACTTTGATAAGACTGGATTAGTATGTCGCCTACGGAAGGCAATTAAACAGTCGCCTAGAGCTTGGTTTGATAAATTTAGCTCAATTGTTCTCGCTTATGGATTTGTTAGGTTTACTTTTGATCATTCAATGTTTGTGAGGCACTCTTCTGGGAAATTATTGTGTTGATAGTTTATGTGGATGATATCATCATGACTATAAGTAATCGTAGTGGTATCTCAGATTTGAAGACTCATCTAACCAAACAGTTTCACACTAAAGACTTGGATCTTCTTCACTACTTCTTGGATATTGAAGTAGCTCATTCCAAATAAGGTATTAGTTTGTCAAAGATGAAGTATGTTCTAGATTTGTTATCTGAGACTAGTACTTTGAGTTCTAAATCAGGTGATACTTTTATGGATCCTATTACTAAGCTTGATGCTGTACAGGGGGAGATTTATTATGATGCAGGGCATTACCACAGTTTAGTTAGCAAACTAATCTACTTGATTGTCACTCGCCCAGATATTACATTTGTTGTGAGAGAGTAGTTAGCCAATTTATGCATGCTCCACATCAGATTTATTGGGGTGCTGTGTTTAGGATACTGAGATATCTAAAGGAGTCACCAAGCAAAAGATTATTATACAGACCTTTACCACTTATATCCATTACTGGCTTCTCAAATGTTGATTGGACAAGGAGCAGAACTGATCGTAGATCTACTTTTGGGTATTGTACCTTCGTGGGAAGTAATTTGATGACTTGGCGCGGTAAAAAATAGCAAGTTGTAACCCGTTCTAGTGTTGAAGCAGCATACAAGGTGATGCCACATACTGCATGTGAGATGCTTTGAGTTCAAAGTCTTCTAAAAGAGAAGGGGATTGAAGTTCTTACTCCTCTGCCTCTATATTGTGATAACTAGGCTACTAACTTTATAACTAGTAATTCAGTATTCCACAAGAGAACCAAACACATTGAGGTTGATTGCTACTTTATTCGTGATATGGTGATGGTTAAGAAGATATCTACTCTCGATATCAAGTCAGAAAATTAGTTAGGAGATGTTCTCACAAAACCATTGTCTAGAGTTCCTTTATTACTTTTTGTTGTAAGCTTAGCATGCCAAATTTGTATGCTCCAACTTGAGGAAGAGAGTTCTTATTTAATATCGTGTGGGTCCAATACTTAAGCCCATACGACCAACCACAAGTTTTTAATATAAAAGAGAGGCCGAACCCTATTGGGGGTGACCGACTTGTGCTCTTCTCTATTTTCCTCTTTCTCTCCTTAACTCTAATCTTCTAACACTAGAGATAATGGTTAAAAAGTGAATAAAGGTGGGGTTAATACAAAAGACCTTGCTTGGAAGCATGGGCTTGAAGTTGATGAACCAAATTCGGGATAGAGGAATCTGATATCATGATGACTTTTTGGAGGATCCTACTAGTAAAGATGATGAAGATGATTTTTTTAGTAGTTTTAATTCTTCTCTAGTTTATACTATGGTCTACAACTTCATTCCTAGACCTAGACTAGTTGTTTATTTGATGTTTGATACTATGAGTGATGATACATTGCTACTTCCCTACATTTTTATTGTTTAATATTTATTTGATGCTTAATGGTTGTTTACTTTCTTTTATATCTTTTATGAATTTATTATAACTGTTATATATTTTTTAGGATTTAAAAAAAAAATTAATTGAGGCTTACACCTAGCCTCAAGTACACCTTAGGTACTTTAAAACACTGATCACTAGAGCTATGACATCAGTTCTCCTTTTAGAAATACACCTAAAAAACTAAAACCACAAAGATAAATAATGTAGAAAAAAGCTTTAAAAATTAATATTGATAGAAAATCTAAAATATCAACGAAATACAAGGAAGTGAGAACCAACATTGTCATAAGACCTTGGAACATATGTGTGCAGGAAACCCTTATTCATGAATTCATACCTGGTTATTGTTAAGTTGCAAATGCTCAAAAGTTGCACGAGCTAAGTAATCATCTTCTTCCTCTTCACATATTCTCTCATATTCCTCTTGTTCTGCAAGGGCTTCCCCAATCAATTTAGTTCACAAAACGAATAGTCTGAAGATATGTAAGTTGGAGACAGCTAACCTTTTTATTTAATATTTTTATGGTAAGCTAGGGCTGAATAACACAACCATGGTTGTGGTGCAGAACATAAATCAAAATAAAAAATCAGAACTGTTTATTGATTTTTATCTATTGCTATTAAAAACTTTCAATCATAAGTGGACAACCAACACAACGCAACCCCCCCCCCCCCCCCCCCCCCACAACAACAAAAAAAAAAAAGAAAAAGAAAATAAAGGCAACTATTTGGGTGCAAACAGAAGAAGGAACTGAAACAAAAAAAATTTGCCAAAAGTATGAATATAAACTAGATAAAGAAAGATCTGGAAAACCACCTAACAGACGCAAAGTAAAATTCAAACTACCAATGAGTTAAATAAAAAAAATGCTTTATGCATGTAGGACAAGGTTGAAGTCTATTCTATCCCTTTATTCCTAGTTCTAGTATGCTTCAGTACCAAAGCCCCATTGAATGAAAGATGAACTAATTGAAAAAGATTAAGTGAAGAACTAATTCCACTCATTCGTGTGGAATGTCCACCACACTTTACCTCTTCTAGTTTGCTCTGCCCCAATATCTTCATAAAATATCCTTTGCATTTCTATCATTAGCTCTTCACATTCGCTTTCAGTTGATTGAGAAGTCATGTGAAGATCATTGTATTCCCATAAAGCATCATCAACTTGGTCGGCAGAAGTTGAGATTACTGGAAAGTTATTCAAAGATGAGTCCTTAATCTTTTTCAGTTCATCAGAGACTATGTCCCTGAAAGTAGATTGCATAATTTCCTGTAACAAAAAAAAAAAAAAAGAGGGGGGGGGGATAATGAGATCAAACTGATAAAAGAGGAATTCCATCCAGATAGAAAAGGTGAAGTACATGTTATGCACAAATAAGATATGGGGAGTTCGGCTGAGAATTAACCTCATAAACCTACAGTCGAGATTCTATGAAATATAAATAGAAAGTCCCTGGGGCCAATAAAATGACAAAAACATGATGGAAAAATGAGAAAAGTAAGAGAGGAGGGTTATCATCTATTATAGAGAGGATTTCTCTTTAGAGTTCGTGTTCTCTCTTCTTCAAGCTCTATTATTTTTCCTATTGCCAAGTACATAGAAGCCAAGGTAGTTAGGGTCATAGTGAAAATCTAAATTAAAAAAAAAAAAAAAACCATTTTAATAGTTATCGATTAAATCACAATTTTTTCAAAAAAAAATCACGAAGTTCTTGAAAATTTTTTGGTTTTTCAGAAAATCACGATTAATTGTGTGATTTAATCAATATTTTTTGAAAATCAAAATCACATTATTTTGGTTTTAGCATTTTTTAAGTATTATTTTTCATTTAGGTATATATTTTTACATTTTTATAATTATTTTTACTTTTTAATTTATTTGATGTTTTCCCGACTTCGTACGAAGTTTTCTTTTGCTGAATTATTCCCGAAGCCCAACTTAGTCACTATGGACTATGGTTAGGGTGCTATCATGGTTCTAAGGTTGCGACAATGATGGTAATGGAAAGGATGTGGTGTAACAACACTGATGTCTTCTTGTAGAGATGGAAACGGAGGATTGGGACCTTTCTACATGTTTAGAGGGGTAAGCTTGCATCCCCAATCTCCTTGTACTCTCCATTGAATAATGGATTTCACGGACGTGACCCCATTTGTGGGTGAATCATTTATATAAATCAATTTACAGTGGGTTACCAAGATCAATTTATGTGTAGTTTTGGGGGGGTTTTTTTTAGTGGTGCACATTGCCCAAGTTGCAACACCATGTCACCATTCAACTAAGAAGAATAATCATCCAACTCAACCTTAGAATGTATAAACAGAAAGACCCAAAACTATAATTCACTCAAAACAAAACAAGTGGAAACTCACTATAATTTGAATTATTGGAAAAAAAAAAATGGAAATAAAAGAAAGAGAACCTTTTGATTGAGAGATGGGTCTGAAGGCAACCTCATTTTCCAAAGCAACCGGGTTCGATCCTCTTGGATCCTTTTCAAGCAGTTTTCTCTAAGCTGCATTCAACACAACAAAACCTCATCAACTGTATGTAATAACATTTTTGGATTAAAATTTAGAATAAAAATTGAAATAAATAGAGTGGAAAAAAATGGGATTGATACCTTTTCTTTCCAATTGGGTTGATGGCTTTTCACCGAAATTCTTCTGGGTCGATGATCTTCCATTGTTTCTCGTTTTCCGAGCTTTGAATTTTACTGTGTTTTAATAATATTTGAATCCATAAAAATTTGATGTCTTATTTACAACTTACAAGACGAAATAAATGCAAACAAGTAAAATGGATTTCTTAATTTGGTTCGTTTCAAGTTTCAACTCGAATTTTGGAAGATAGAACTAACCAGAAGAACAAGAAGTGCCCTGAGCAGCACTGCGAGGTGCTTTTCTTAATTCTAACCCTTATGTGATAGTAATGTGTGGTTGTAATTTTGGGAAAATGACTTAATAGAACCTGCCACTAAGTTTTCTTTTAATTTAATCCTTGATTTTTGCCGGTTATCAAAATAGTAAATCCCTCTTTTTAAAAATCTCACTCTAGACATTTCTCACTATTGAAATTTCAAAATTTTCCTAATCATTTGAACTTATCATTTTTTGTCAAAAAAAATTTGGATTTATGGCATCCTAATAGAATTTTCGAGAATGAAGAAAAAATCATTTTCAAGCACTTTTTAAATGTATGTAAACAATTAGGATTTTTTTTAATTGTCTTATTTCTTTTTGGATGAAAATCAATCAATGATGGTTCTTTTGGTCTGAAATCATTTACACAATTCGTTATGTCAAGTTTTAAGTCAATTTTTACATTTATTTTAGTTGAAAAAACTCAAAAAAAATAAAAATATGTGGGTTTTACAGCATGGAGGTCAACAATTTTTATTTTTGAGTTCAATATTTTTATTGTCGAGGTCATCAATATTTGTATTTCGAGGTGAATAACTTAAAAAAAAAATTATTGGTGAGGTTGACAATAATTTTTAAATAATTGTTAAGTTTGAAAAGTAATCAACATTATTATAAGACTGTGGGATTGCAATTTTATTGATTTCTTACCAAAATGACTCTGATTATATTATTAAGTTTAAATGTAGAAAAAGAGGGTATTTTTGAAATCCAAATTTTGGTGTCAAACCACTTTTATCCGTTTTCTCTCATTATAATAGTAAAGATACAAAGATTTACATAACATGCCTAATTTGCGGTGTTGCAACCAAGCGTCTTAAACAATAAACCCCAAATTCTTTTTTGCAATTACACCATTTTACAATACTAAGTATAGCCTACAAGAAATTTGACTTGAAGTGATCTGAATAACCAAGATTTTCAACTTCAATCCATTAAATCCTGTAAATTATTGAGTTGCTTGATTACAACTCAACTTTTATTGCATTTCGTGTTTCCCATATAAATATATTAATTCACTTCTAAGATTTTACTATAAGTGATTTGTCCATTTTTCTTCTATTAACATTATAATCAACTTGAAAGTTTTAAAATACTAAAATTGAATCTTAACCACAAATAAAACTTCAAGTCATAGATTAGTCCAAAATAAGAATCCTCACATGTAATTCATATAAAAGAAAATAAGAACCTTAACATGAAACTCTTTGAAACACAGCGCCATTTTCTGATAAGGGAGATGAAAAAGAGATTGAGAAGATTAGGGTTTGAGAGAGATAAAGGAGAAAGAAAAAAACTAATTTTGATTCCTCTGAGAGTAAATTCAGGATTGAAAGTGATGAAAAAGGTAAGGGAGAGAAGACAGATACAATTTTTTACTTTCTAGCTATTTTTTATGTGAAAAATACTAACACAATTCGGTGGGCTAAGGCGGTCTAATTTTATCCTTGGCCTAAAGTGGGTTTTGGGCCGACGAAAATAGATGAAGGGCCAGGGCCACCAACTTTAGTGCTATAGTGACACCAAATTTAATCATTTTTGAGGTAGTGTAAGGATGACGCCCACCACACCAAGTACAAGTATTTAGCCATGCTTCCTATACTTAGTGATCATGTTGTAAGATTATTACTACCCAAGAACTGTGTAGAAAAAAAGGTATATGTTACAAATATGGAAAAATAAATCACCGATCTTTCCCACTTTAACTCACTCCTTCCACTATATCTCGGGCAGTAACCATGGTTGATTCAACTCAAGTTTTATGTTTTTAGTTTCACAATATACATGTTTGTTAACTCAAAGGATAACAAATAATGTAAAACCTCAAGTTTTTTATTTGTATCTCGAGGAAATAAATAGTGAAAATTTGAGAAAATTCTAAAAGTGAGACTTAGGGTAAAATTTTAGGATTTTGTTCTGGTTATTTTTAATGAAATATGATCTCACAATTGAATTCAAAATATTTGAAAAATATATTTTAGCCTATAAGCACGTTCAAATGCGAGTCCGAACAGAAAAGTTGCAAAATCCTCAATTTTCAAGTCGGACAAGCGTAAAATAATGACTTTTTGCTAAAGTAATAATTTTTAAAATTTGATCACATCGTTGGATTTGTAACAAAAAATTATAGAAAATAGACTATTTACTTGTCATTTTTGGAGCTCAAAAAGTCAAATTATCATAAAAAATGAAAACGACGTCAATTTTAAGATTCCATCGGGCCGAAAATGTAAATTTTTGTTAAAAACATAATTTGTAGAATTTTACTATACCATTAGATCCGGAACGAAAAATTAGATAAAATAGAGTATTCATTCATCATTTTTGGAATCTGAACGGTCAAATTATCGTCAAATAAAATAATAGGTAAAATATCGAGTTCGTCCCACTAATATATATAAATAATTTTTAAATAGATTTCACTATTTATCATCATCTAAATTCGTCCAAAAATCAGTCGCAATTTAAAAAAAAATGTGATTTCTTTCTCGACTTTCAATAGTAGATTTGCTGCGAACGAGTTACCATTGACTCTCGACGAAGAAGGGAAAAATGTCCGCAGCCTCATCCTCTATAAAATCCTCCTAGTTTCCTTTCGTTTTCTCTCATTTTTCACTCCGTATCATCAAAAATCAATCGTATATGATACGGGCGTTTTGAAACTTCAACCCTATATTTCATCTGTTTTGAGACCAAACCATTATCCGTCGCAGAAGGGAGAAATGACGACGACATCGAGATCTTCGAAACCACCAAGTTAGATTAAAAAAATCAATCGCCTCGAAATTCAATCCACCTCGATTTTCGTGTTGATCATATCAATTTTCGTGCACGTGCTTCAATTCTGTCGCCTAGAGATTGTAAGGGCTCTCAATTTCTATTGGTAACCATATATTTATAAAAATTGTATTTAGAGTTTTTATCAAAAATTTGTATTGGATTTAAAAAATGTAGAATTCTTTTCTTTATTTCAAATGCACGCCCGAACCTTCATATTTGATTTGTTTAATTGTATTTTATAATAAATTATACGTGGGTAGGATATTTCATTGGGTTATTTTCGTCAGTTGGGTCCTATGCACTGCTTGGACCCTGTTTTGATTTAAGTTTTGTAATTTTTTAATGTTATTGATAAAAATGAATTTCATAGTTGGAAAAATAATTTAATATTCTATGAACTCATATTGAGTTAATGAATATCAGAAAATGGATATCTTGTTTAAAAGATTGAAAACTGTAAAAATAAAAAAAAAAAGAAAAAGGGTATGAAACGGTAAAATGTCAGTCACACCCGATGGATGATGTTTGCATTTTACATTGTAATGCTTTGTGTGGGTTGATGAACGGATATCCAGGGATAATGATATTAGTTGCATGTTTATTTACTTTCTGTTAGTACGAGACGTTGGTTACTTTTCTGTTTTGTTATTTCTTTTAGACCGCGTAGCCACAATTGCATGATAAGAAACTGGATATCCATTCTCAACTCTGTATTGTTAATTTCTTATTTATTTTCAAAATAAAAATGATATATATATATATGGGTCCCGTTCAGCAACAAACATTTTGGCAAAACATTTTTCAAAACATGGGTTAGAGGTCTTGGAATGGGCTGATTTTTGATGAGGATGATCTCTACGGTGAGGAGATCATCCTCACCAAAAATCAGCCCATGCCAAAACTTCTAGCCCCAGTTTACAAGTTGAAAAATCGTGGACCGTCCATTTTTTGTAAATCATTTTTGATGGGGTTAGAAGTTTTGGAATGGGCTGATTTTTGGTGATGATGATCTCCTCACCGTAGAGATCATCCTCACCAAAAATCAGCCCATTCCAAAACCTCTAACCCATGTTTTGAAAAATGTTTTGCCAAAATGTTTGTTGCTGAACATTTCCCTATATATATATATAGGGAGCGGTTCAGCGGCCCCAAAGTCTTCCCACTTTCGTGCCTAGGTTTTTGGGCCGTCCGATTATAACGCATCCAACGGTCGGGACTTAAAATCGCGGTTTTATAATAAAACATCTCGCATTTATTCTCGACTCCCTCAAAATTATTTTATTTGCTTTTAACTCCCTCAACCATCTGTCCTCTTCTTCTTCGAATCACTCTCTCCCTCACAAAACCCCAACTGAACCCATCGGCGATTTCTCTCTCTCGAAAACCCATTTCTCGAATACGAGAGCAGCTCCCTCCCTCTCTCAGACATCCTCTCTCTCTCTCTCCGAACGACAATAAACGCCGTTCAGATCGAATGACAGTAACATCTCGTCGTCTTGGAAGAGCTCTCAACCCTCTCTCGCTGTCGCAGTCGCCGTCCATCATCTTCGATCGAACGGGTATTTATTTAACTCTTGTTTTTTTAGGCGATAACAAATCGATTGGGTTTTTTTATTTTTTATATTTTGTTTTTGTTGTTCTTGAACTTGAATCGATTGGGTATTTTCTTTTTTCTTTTTTGTATTTGTTGTTCTTGAGAGAGAATCGATTGGGTTTTTTTTATTTTTATTTTTTTGTTTTTATTGTTCTTGAACTTGAATCGATTGGGTATTTTCTTTTTTCTTTTTTGTATTTGTTGTTCTTGAGAGAGAATCGATTGGGTTTTTCTTATTTTTATTTTTTTATTTTTATTGTTCTTGAACTTGAATCGATTGGGTTTTTTTTTGTTTTTGTTGTTCTTGAACTTGAATCGATTGGGTTTTTTAAGTCTTCCCACAAAACTTTTGTTTGCCAAAAATCAGAGGGGTTAGATTTCAACACTTTTGGGCAAATGTTTATGGAGATTTAGTGCTGATGAAAGATAGTTCATAAAATATAAATATAAACTGAGGAATTTTGGGTGGAAAAGTGGAGAAGTGCAATTTTGTGTTTTAATCCTACATGTATAAAATTGTTTGTTTTGTAAATAATCAAATATAAAGTCTATTTTTTAGTGTTAGGTGGGGACATATAATGAGTAAAAAAAATATGAAAATCCTAATTGATGATTTGGTATATATTGCACATATTATTACAGGTATTTAGGATGACAAAGTTTTACGTCGTTTTTATTGGGAGTAAACCTGGGATTTACACAACGTGGGAAGAATGTCACAAGTATACAAAAATGGATACAGGGGTAATTGTTTTAAAGCGTTTGGGACATTTGAAGAAGCCGAAAGGCATTTTTTGGCTTACAATCAACTTCACTATGGAAATCCAACACAATTCCCTGAAAAAAGTCAAGGACACGAGAAGAAGTCACAAATTCTTGAAGAAAGTCAAGGGCCAACAAAAAGATCGTATAACTGCGAATGTCCGTTTTTTTACGTAATTTTTATTTTTACTGTGTTTATGGTTGTGTTAATGGATATAAATTTATCGAATAGAAGTTTATCTAATGTATAAATTTATCGAATAGAAGACTTGTATAAATTTAGTGTTCTCAAAACACTACTCTTTCTTGGCAATAGCCCTTGGTAAATTTATCGAATAGAAGACTTGTATAATTTATTGTTTATTCATATGTTTCTCTACTTCTTGAAAACACTTTCAAGCTTATAGCTTTCAAGCTGTAATGAGTTCCATTGGCAACAATTAGCGCTTCTATAAATATAATTAACATGGTTGCATCTTGAATAATTGATTTTTTTTGGAAATGAGAAGGGATGGCTTCCCTGGACCTACACACTTTCCAAGAGTAATAGGGTTGTATTTAATTAGTAGTTGAGATTTCAAAATTTCCTACTTCAGCATTAGAAAGGTATGTGTGAGAGTGGGAAGGAAAGTAGTCACCCACAAGTGATGAGACAATTTCTCAGCAAACTTCTTCTCGATATGTCAAATACAAAGACGATGACGGGTGTTGGGAAACACTTTGGCAATTGCATTCCGCATTGCTAAATCTTGATCTGTGATTATGGATACTGGATGACGTCCTCCCATTGCTTCTAGCCATGTCTCAAACAACCATATGAAGGTTACCTCCGTCTCATCTTGTAGAAGGGCACCCCCAAATTGTATTGACTGAAGGTGATGATTTACTCCAATAAATGGGGCGAACGGCATATTATATTTGTTTGTCCGATAAGTTGTGTCAAATGACACCACATCCCCAAAATATTCATATGCCATTCGTGATCGACCATCAACCCAAAAAAAGTTAACTGCCCTACATTCGTCATCACATTGTATCGCATAAAAAAATTGTGGATTTTCGGCTTGTTTCTTCTTGAAATAGTTCAATACTGATTGTGCATCACCCCCTTCTAGTTTCATATGTCTAACATCTCTCAAATGGTTGTAACAATCTCTGTTATCGAAACCGATCGTGTCCCCACCTAAAATTGATGCCACTTTCCCAACTGGCATGTTTTCTCTATGGAATGCTTCGACTAAATTCTTAGCTGCTTTTGGCATGATTCGATTTGACCTCATCTCTCTTCTCCTAGCTAGTGTAACTACCTTATGATTATGGTCATCATTAAAAATCGATACTTTCCATCTAGTGGTCCATCTGTCGTTTAAAATACGCATAGTTGCGTTACATCCACATCTAACAGTGGAACAACTTCTTTTTTTCTCGATTTCATCTTCTTCTTCTACCTTCTTTGGTTTAAATTTACCTTGATGTGAGCAAACGTATGTTATTCCAGTCGGTTCATCTGAACCACGTCATGACCTAGTAGTGGTTCGAGTTCGAATCCAAAATCCTTGTCGACGTCCATAATTCTCATAATACTTTTGAGCTTCTTCACTTGAGTCAAACAACATCCCCACATAAGGTACTTTTAGATCTTCAATGTCTTTGTTAGGACTCTGACAATCAACATATTCATCACTATCTACTTCAACTATCGACGATCCCACAATGTCATCAATAGGTATTCCCTCATCTTTGTCAACACCAATCTTATCCATAATGGACTACTACAACTGAAAAAAGACCAATAAAATATAAATGATTCAATTTTAACATTTCATTATTTCTTACAATAGTCAATCGTACATGTTACCTACAAATTCTTCCAATTCATCATCAATCATAACATAAATTAGCTTTAGAGATACCAAGGATCATAAACAACAGTACTTAGAGATAGCATCTCACGTATTCATATTTGGAATATATGGTCTCAATATATCTTGTTTCAATATATGCCCCTTTATATTATATAAGATTCTGTACTTAGTGACTCATTCAACTCAACTTTACGTAAGATGCCAATGCACAAGTTCAAATAACACAAAAGGGGATATAAAACAAATCAATGGATGAAATATGTAATAAGTTTGGAGGATAAACATCGACTCTTTGTTCTCAATGCACATATCAAAATTTTCCCTCACTACACCAAGAAACCGCTGAACCAAATTCTTGAAATCCTTCACAAGTCGTTTATAGACAACATCCTTGACTTCTGATATAAAACTCTTACCATTACCTAGTGCTAACAAGTACTCGGCAACTGTTGTTAATAAACCTAAACTATTGTTCTCCATTTGATGAACCCCCCATTTTGATGAAATGGAAATTTTTTTGAAATCAATACTAATGAGTTTTTGAGTTATTTTTGTAATAGAGAGTTTTCTTCCATAATTTGGATGAACGGAGGTTCCCTGAAGACATCTTAGTGATCCTCAATATGTAAGTTGAATGCAAATCCCTTTTTCTTGTAATTGATCTTCGGATCATGATGCCTTCTAATTGATGTTGCTCCTGAATAGAATATGATAGTTTTGGATGGGTCTTGTCCCCTGTTCTCCGTCACCCATTGTGTGCTCTACATTGGGTTTCTTAGTGTATCCCGAAGAAAAAAGATTTATGATTTTGTGCACTTACCCCATCATCAGGTTTATCACGACTCTTAGTTCTAATAGCAATTAAATAACGGCGCATTTATTTGATCATACCTTTTAAATTATTTTTTATAAAATATTTTTCCCCCTCAAATGTTATTTGACTATTTAAATTTACAATTTATTTTTTGGGTGCTTTTTGGTGATGGCTGATTATCCTAATAATGATTTATGATCATATTTAATGAGTTTCTCATTTTTAACGTGTATCAACTTTCTATGATTTGCGAAAATCAAGGAGACCTTAGCGAACGCCCCAGTGATGATGGCTCCAATAGCAGGTAAGGAACTTAAGCTATATCTTGCTTTCAATGATAATGCTATCGTAATAGTGCTAGCACAGGATGATCAAAATGGTCAAGAAAAGCCAATATACTATGCTAGTAGAATAACACTGTACTTTCAACTAATTATACATGTCCTATTTACCCCCACCCCTTTGATTTTTGAAGATTACATTGCCTCTTGAATGGGTTTTCTTTCAATAAATTAATTGAAAAATATCTAAATATCTTTTTTTTTAAACTTCCAAAATAAAAACCTCTGAATTTCTCTCCACAACCATTCGTTTTAAGCTCTTCAACTGTACCATTAACTATAGTTGCCCCCACTACAAGAAAATCCTAAGTCTACCCTTGATTGGAACATGTGTTGACCTCGACAATTTGAATCATTGATACCTCACTCATTAGAAACGACTTGGTGGCTTGGCAAGATGATAGGGAGAGCCAACACAACTCACAAAAGTCACAAATGGACATCTCAAGAAAAAAGAAAATACCCAATCGATTCAAGTTCAAGAACAATAAAAACAAAAAAATAAAAATAAAAAAAACCCAATCGATTCTCTCTCAAGAACAACAAATATAAAAAAGAAAAAAGAAAATACCCAATCGATTCAAGTTCAAGAAAAACAAAAACAAAATATAAAAAATAAAAAAAACCCAATCGATTTGTTATCGCCTAAAAAAACAAGAGTTAAATAAATACCCGTTCGATCGAAGATGATGGACGGCGACTGCGACAGCGAGAGAGGGTTGAGAGCTCTTCCAAGACGACGAGATGTTACTGTCGTTCGATCTAAACGGCGTTTATTGTCGTTCGGAGAGAGAGAGAGAGAGAGAGAGGAGAGGAGAGAGAGAGAGAGAGGGAGGGAGCTCCTCTCGTATTCGAGAAATGGGTTTTCGAGAGAGAGAAATCGTCGATGGGTTCAGTTGGGGTTTTGTGAGGGAGAGAGTGATTCGAAGAAGAAGATGACAGATGGTTGAGGGAGTTAAAAGCAAATAAAACAATTTTGAGGGAGCCGAGAATAAATGCGAGATGTTTTATTATAAAACTGCGATTTTAAGTCCCGACCGTTGGATGCGTTATAATCGGACGGCCCAAAAACCTAGGCACGAAAGTGGGAAGACTTTGGGGCCGCTGAACCGCTCCCATATATATATATATATATATATATATATATATATATATATATATATATATATATATATATATATATAGGGTCCTGTTCATTGGCTAACTTTTTGGCAAAATATTTTTCAAAACATGAGTTAGAAGTTTTGGAATGGGCTGATTTTTTGTGAGGATGATCTCTACGGTGAGGAGATCATCATCACAAAAAAATCAGCCCGTTCCAAAACTTCTAACCCCATCAAAAATAGTTTACAAAAAATGGACGGTCCACGATTTTTCAACTTGTAATGGAATGGGCTGATTTTTTGTGAGGATGATCTCCTCATCGTAGAGATCATCCTCACCAAAAATCAGCCCATTCCAAAACTTCTAACTCATGTTTTGAAAAATGTTTTGCCAAAAAGTTAGCCATTGAACGCTACCCATATATATATATATATGGGTCTTGTTTAGCACCAAACATTTTGGCCAACATTTTAGCCAACCATTTTTGTCCTACATGGGTTAGAAGTTTTGGAATTGGCTGATTTTTAGTGAGGATGATCTCTACGGTGAGGAGATCATCCTCACCAAAAATTAGCCCATTCCAAAACTTCTAGCCCCATTTTTACAAGTTGAAAAATCGTGGACCGTCCATTTTTTGTAAACCATTTTTGATGGGGTTAGAAGTTTTGGAATGAGCTGATTTTTGGTGATGATGATCTCCTCACTGTAGAGATCATCCTCACCAAAAATTAGACCATTCCAAAACTTCTAACCCATGTTTTGAAAAATGTTTGGTGCTGAACATTTCCATTATATATATATATATATATCTATTTTGTGAATTGTTAATGAGCCAGTGAATACCTGAAAGGATAGTCTGTCATATCATCCTGAGTAATATACTATCCTGTGATGTACGGTGGGGACAACCAAACTCATACATGGTTTGGGACGTGTATGAGAGTGGAGTTATTACTGAAATCCGAATTTATTCTTTTTTATCTTTACCAGTGAACTTGTAATGTAAAGGTGGTCGTATACGAATGGATTGTATATTTGAAAATCACATGCACGCCTGATAGGCATAAACGAAGATGATTAATCAATGATCACTAACAATCTATAGTAGTCGAACGTTCTGAATATCGAAAAGAGGTTTATTGCTTATGGTCACGTCAAACAACCAGCCTAGACCCGATAAATGGTTAACCAAATGTACCAACCACAAAATCAGAAACTAAAAATAAAAAAAGTATTGTAAGTTCATGTCCCGATTGAGAGCGATCTAGTCGTGAATCCCAACTCTCTAATTCCACTACTCCACTATTGTGTATTATTGTAGACACCCCATTTTTGCACTCGCCTGATTAATCAACTCGTCAACCCGATCGCAAAGGTTCCCAATGATGGATGTCTATTCCAATGCTTTATTTTGTTACCAGATATGTTTCAGAAATCCGGATGAGGTAACTCGAACTGACAAAACTTAGAAACCACGCTACGCTAGGAAAATACGACCCCAGAAACATAGAAATCATCATCTTGCAAACCAAAAAGAAGCTTCACGATAAAAATCACTAAAAATGATTAAATTACCAAAATACCCCTAACCTCAAAACAACCCTAGAGCCTACGTTACGCTTAGGAAAACCCACTCAAATACATAAAACAACAAATCGAAATCAAGTAAACCACTTCACCAATTTTCACAAAATTTGACAAAATTACGAAAATGCCCCTCATAAAGTTCATAATAATTTCACATAAAAATTTTCATAAATGACACAAACCAACATTCTCATTGAATTCCTTACGAAAAACTGATTCTAAAACATCCTAGAACATTAAAAACCGACTTGAAACGTGAAAAGTCCTCTCCGGGGGCAAAACGGTAATTTCACAATTTTTCATAATTAAAAAAAATTCGAAATTAATAAATAAAACATTAAATAATTAAAGTGAAACATTAATGAAATTAATTTAAAAAGTTGAACCTAAAAAATCGATTAATTGGACTCTCAGGCAAAATTGTTGAGGGTTCGTGGGATATTTCTTTAAGGACCCCTCCATTTGGGGGTCCAAAGAATTAAAGATATAATAGAAAGGGGTTCTCCAAAAATTTAAAATCAATCAAGCAAGACTAAAGTCAAGATATTAAAGTCAATCAAATAAGACCAAAGTCAAAATAAAAGTAAATCAAGCAAGACTGAAGTCAAGGTCAATCAAGTGAGACTGAAGTCAAAATTAAAGTCAATCAAGCAAGACTGAAGTCAAAATTAAAGTCAATCTCATAAGACTAAAGTCAAAACCCTAAATTAAAACCCTAATCTAAACTAATCAAGTCAATCTCATAAGACTAAGGTCAAAACCCTAAATCCAAACCCTAATCTAAAACTAATCAAGTCAATCTCATAAGACTAAAGTCAAAATCCTAAAACTCTAAAGACTAAGTCAAAACCCTAATTGAAACCTTAAAAGAAACCCTAATCAAACCCTAATGCTTCTAAAAACTTTATAAATAGGAGCCTCCACACCCTATTTTCGTATCAAAGAAAAAATCCTAGAAAAAGTAGGTAAAGAAGCCTCCATAGCCTCTCCAAAACCCTAATTTTGGAGCCCCAACTCCTTCCCTAACACCCCTACTCTGATTTTAGCCTAAAAAGCACCCAAAAACCTCTCCGAAACATCCCAAAAATCCACAACAAATTCGAAGCACCCAGATCCAAGAAGGAGATACCTTACCTCGGAGATCAGAAATCAGATCCGGAGATAGAACGAAGTAAGAAACACAGTACAAGGAGCCGTTTTCGTCAGATCTGAGGGAATAGCACTTTTGCAGATCAAAGGTAAGTTTATTTTTATTTTTATTTTTAATCTAGGTTTATCATTAGCGATGTAGATCTATTTGGGATAAGTAGAGACCGGTATTGGCCGGGCGGGGTTGGTGCCTAACACCTTCCAACCCCGTAACATGATCCCCGGATTCAGATTTCTATAGTAGATTAGTTCCTTTTTATCCATTTAAGGGTCAATTTGGTTCCTAGACCACAATAACTAGGTGGCGACTCCCAAACCTCAAGGGTCAAAAGCGGATCCGCGCACCCCGCGGATCGAGGGCGCTTTCAATTATGTATCTATTGCCTTATTTTAATATATAAAATGAAATGCATGTTTAATGTTTTCATTTGATCAATTAGATTTATATAAAAAGAAAATGTTATAGTGAGTATTGTTGATAGATGTAATATGAGTTTTAAAATATTTAGTTACTCATCCCTAGCTATATGTATCAGTTAATCATAGCTTCTTCTTTAAAACTTTTTATATTTTAAAATGATTCAATATATTTATTCGTTAATGTTAGGAGAATGTTATTGGCAAAAATTGTTTATTTTCCTACTAGGTAACCATTGTTACTCACCCTTCCTTCCTTTGTTTTTTTTAGTTTCAAAGCTTGCAGTTGGCGAGGCAAGCATAGAACCAACAAGTGGGGACCATCTAGTGGGTCAGATAGACGACCAGAGTCCATTACCTAGTGAGTATTGGATTTATACCCCCTAATGGTGTCGGTTAGACCAGGAGTATTATAGATTTTTTATTGAGCATTAGAATTTTTGTTAGAGTGAGGATTTTTAGAGTAATCTTGTATATTATTTATCCTTTTGCACTCTGATCTATCTTACATGGCTAGATGTATATAGATTTTTCGTTGTTATTCTGTTCTTGTATGTATATACAAGATATTGTAGATTTTGTTTATTAGGTTAAATATGTTGAACGCTTAGGAATGCTATCATAAACAGAGGAGACCATACTGAAATTTCGAGGTGCCACCTAGTGCCTCGATATGTGATATGGGACTTTATGTTAACGTTTGGTAGGACGTCACAAATAATAAGATAACTAAGAAAGTAAAGTAATAAACAAAATCTTCCTTAAGTTATGAACTTAATAAAATTGAGGCCTGACCTTGTGAAGCCATATAAAAGTTGATTATTTTAAAAGACACGTAGCTACTTTATTATGGGAATTTGGATGGGTCATACATTGACCTTATCAATCAAGTCACTATAACTGATGTTTGTGTCATATATGCTTAGTTGTAGTTCTAAACCTGTAGTCATTGAATATGATAATGAAGTTGAAACCAATCAGTTACCACTAGTGTCAGAACATAGTAAGATGACTTAAAATAAGAAAATATGTCCAAAACATACTTATTAGTCATTTACCATCTTCTAAACAATAACAACATCTTAAAAGTAGACATGAACCACAGTGGGACTTTGAAAATAACAATAGGTCATCAAATCTTGAAAATCATTTAAGTTAAAATTACCTTCAAAACTATTAGAGATTGGATACTATCTTCAACCCAATGTCATTGATAGCTAAATTATAGAGTTTCAAAAGAGTGGAAGCTCTCAATCAAGAAATTTATTTATCAAATTAATTAAAAGATAAATTATTCTAGAGGAAAATGATCGGAAAAAAAAATTACAGAAGAGTCATCAAATCTTGAAAACATTTTGACTTAAAATTACCTACATAACTATCATAAATTGGATAACTTCCTTCAATCAAATGTAATTTGAATCAAGAACTTAGATCCAAAAGTGAATTAAAAAGCAAAAAAAAAAAAAAAACATGATGGAGTTCAAATTAATGCCAAACAAACAATTAAAAATGTACCCATTTTTTTAAATTTAAATTGAAAAATCAAAGATCACAACAAAAGCAATCAACAACAACAGCTATTCCTCTAATCCTTCTTCTTCATATGAGCATCATCTAATAGTGAGGAGAAGACCTGTAAGAAGAAGAAGAACCATACCATCCACCCGAACTCTGATGATTCCCACTCGAATTTGGCTGATTCATCTTGCCAAGATCCAAGTCACCGTCTCTCTGCATCCTCTCATATCCTCATCCAGATTTTGGACGCCTATCTTCACTGATCCAATTAGGTGAACCCACTTATCCCTACCCCTGTCCGAAATCACAAGATCGGGAACCCTGAGTCTTCTGCCTGTCCTGCCCAAACCTTTCTTCTCGACCAACAAATCCTGGACGTAGATGGGGAGGAACGAACGGCTCTGATTTTGATAATGGTGGAGGTTCTCTGTATTGGATTGTTGTTGTTGTTAAAGATGGGAAAGACGAAGAAATTGATGAACTTTTCGAAGATTTCATTGAAGTTGACACTGGCGTATTTGTTTGTTCTAGTCATCAATCACTACTGTCTCTCTAGAAATGTAGAAGAAATACAGAGAGAGAGAGAGAGAGTTTATGAGGAGAATTAAATCGAACAGTAACTTCAGTTGATCGTGCACATCGGAGAGAACCGTTGCATATCTTACAAGAAACAAGGAGAGAAGAGGAGGTGACGTTAGTTTTTGTGAGAATTACAGTGTAAGGCCTTTGTCACCCGAGCATTATTCAATAATAAATAATGATTTAAATTTTAAAGTGCTTTCTTCAAAATAAAGGACGGTTGGAGTTTGGTTGGATTACCTGGACATTTATGTTTAGAGTTTTAATGAACGGTTGGAGATGCTCTTAATAGAACATGAACATCAAATTTTCTACATATTAAAACATCGAATTTTCTCTCATCACACAGCTGATAAACCCTAATACAGAAGCAGACCCTTGGTATTCGACCTCTGGTAAGATAAGAAAACAGCCATCTCAAATTTCAATCTCTCCACTAAGAAGGAGAGGTAGTAAGAAATACCCATTATTCATCCATGTCTCCGAAACGTAAATCTCCTCCTCAAGACCCAATCGAAACTTCTTATTCATCTTTACAGGAAGATAAGAAGAGAAAACCCATCAAGGAAGAAGAAACTCCCATTGCCTACCCTCCTCCTAAGAATCCCATAACCATCAAGGAAGAAGAAACTTCTTATTCATCTTTACAGGAAGATAAGAAGATGAAACCCATCAAGGAAGAAGAAATTCCCATTGCCTACCCTCCTCCTAAGAATCCCATAACCAAAAAGGAAGAAGAAACTTCTTATTCATCTTTACAGGAAGATAAGAAGATGAAACCCATCAAGAAAGAAGAAACTCCCATTGCCTACCCTCCTCCTACGAATCCCATAACCATCAAGGTCCCAAAGAGTGAGAAACGACCGCTTGAAGAGATCAAAGAAGAGTTCTCAGACATAAAGATGAAGATAAAGCAAGAAAACCGAAATGAGCTATCTCTGAATAAGAAGAAGAAATCTGAGAGTGTTCAAGGCAAGAAGTTGTTCCAAAGGGTGTGGGATGAGAGTGATGAAATAGTGATTCTGAAGGGAATGATAGATTTCCGGGAGAAGAAGAGATTAATACCTTCCTTCAATATTACTGGATTTCTTGATTTCATCAAGAAATCTCTTCATATTGATCCTACCCAGGATCAATTAAAATATAAAATGAGAAGATTGAAGGAGAGATACCAGAGGAATGCTAAGAGGGTGAGACCCAATTTTACAAAATTACATGATGTCGAATGTTATAAATTATCCCTAAAGATATGGGGTGAAATGAAGAAGGATATTGCGTCCTCGTCCGGTTTCAAAGATCGTTTTGATAGTTTGGCACTATTGTATCCTCAGTCTTACTTACAATGGCTCGAGTTTGAAATTCAGGAGACCGAGACACAGTTGATTTAGGATGAACTTACATGAGATAAGTTATGATTAATGGTTTCTAGTCTAGTCTACTTGATGCACATAAAACTCTGAAGTTTAGGGGCTGTTAGATTGGAGAAGATAGACATTTTGTTTTAGAAAGGGTTTTTTTTTTGGGTTTATGATGGAGAAATATGCCCTTTTGGAAGGATTTTTTTGTTTTTTGAAAGGGGTTTAAGTTGTTCTAAGACATGGGTTTTGTTCATGGAGAAATATGTCCTCTTGTGATGTGAGGATCTATTTTGTTTTTTATCATATGGTTATCGATGTGATCGTACTATATCAGTCCTTATTATCATATCAACATGATGATATATTATGTTTCATTGATTGGTGTTGGCATTGTTGTTATTGTTAACATGTCGAAGTGACTAACCCAAGAAAAGAAAGAGCCACCCAACTAGGGCTTGGATTCTGTATTTTTAATATATTGGATTTCCTAATTATTGACATTTCTTTTTTCATATTAGATGGCCTAGGTTAGGAAATGCAACAAATTGCACTTCTGTATTTGATGTTTTAAATATCTTTGTAGTCTAAAATGTTTGTACTACTTTCTATTGCATATTCTTGAAGATGGTAATGAATGGCCTCCTTTCATTCTTTGCCTGAGAGATTGATATATGTGTTAGAGAACAAATAATATAGTACGTCGGGAGTACTATAACTAAACATAAGCATCAATTGGGTGATGCACACACACATTATATATATCAGAATAAATTTTGTGATCTAGTTTTGACTTGCCTAAGGTAAATGGGATTTTCCCCTGATGTTTGGATTGACTTGGATTTGAATTGTATCTGGATTGACCTTTATTCTTCTTAACCCTGTCTTTTATGTGTTCATTTCACACTGATTTGGCTCCGGAGCTTTTGGATTGTCCGAGTTGACTTTGTCTTGGCTTCCGACGATCGAGTGTATGTGTTCTAAAACCACGTTTTCCTCACTGATGTATTATGTTAAATATTGAATTAAGTCTATCTTTGATATGGGTCTTGATGTGTAATAGGAGTGTTTTATATGTTTCGTAACTAGTTAGTTGTAAGGCCCTAGAAGACAACTTTAGCTTGGTATTAGCAAAAAGAGTATATTATCAGTAAGTTGTTTCTTTTTATTGATCTTTTTTAAGTTTAGTAATGGTTGGAAATGGTACTAGAAGTGTATGAGGAGATGATGCGCCCAATCTGGTATCCTTTCTCTTGTGTGTAGAGATTATTAGTTGAGCTATTGTTGATTTCTAATTTATCATACAACTTTTTTACGTTGATGTCTATATTATCCAAATTAGATCTTAATTGTAAATGTTGACGACACTGGTTAATCCTTTGTGCTGGCTTCCATACTTTTTTCTTGTTGTTCGTCATCTTTTATGCATGTGTGGTTCACTAAGTTTCATATATGTTCCTGTATCCTTTAGAACCGATTTTTCCTACCCCTGAAAAACTCTTCTACCAATGTCAAGTTTGATATGCCATTGGTACCTTGCACCTAAGTGCTAGAGTTATTTCATTGAAGGTTTCCTTGAAACACTTTCTAGGCTTGTTGCTTACATGGGTCTAAATGCTGTTGTTGAGACTGGTGTTCTTTCTACAGAGAACCCTTACTCATTTGCTGTTATATACTTGTAGGTACTGTAATTTCATTCAATAGTCCTCATTCTCTAGGTTTTAGTCACACTTGTGACACCATTACTCGATATTGGTTCAACTCTGTAATCAGATAAATGACTGATTGCACCTACTTTTATGTATCCTTCAATGTCCTTACTGTTGGTCAGGTGGTTAGGACTATCTAACTGGTTCAATTCTTGGTGAAGACATGTGGTTCATTGGTACACATGTTGGATGGAAGGATAGGCAATCTTCTTAACTTGCTTGGTTGTCCATTTTATTTCAAGCACTATTGTAATGGAGTGGTTTGCAGGCTTTCTTCCAGTGAGCTGCGATTTTGGTTTAAAGTGACTTTCAAGATAATTTCCCTCTTGAGGTGTATCCATTAATCTTAGGTCAGTAGATCAAAGTTATATTTTTTTGCATTGGTCTTCAATTTCTAAATTCTAGATTTCTGTTAAAATTGTGAAATTTTGGGGTTGGGTTGGGTTGGGTTTGTTTTCTCTGCCCTTTTGTTTGCTTTTTCTGATTATTTTTTGAGGTTTTTAATGGCTAAGTTTATGTCAAAATAGAATTCTAGAATGTGGAAATGCCCTATGACCTGAATGCCTGTACACAATTTATGCTTCCTTTAACAACTCCAAATTGCCTACTACAATTACATTTGATTTTCCAGTTTGGTGGATAGCTTTATATATTCATGAGGTCACTTGATCATTGGATGTAGTGGGATCTTACCTACTTTGGACTTTGTCATGCAGGGATCATTATGGGTCAGACCCACTTAATTTTTCATTTTTCAATTTTTAGAAAATAGGCATAAAAATGGAGGGTTTCATGTGACAAAGACATTGATGGGGCTGGAACTTGCCACACTTAGTGTAGTTGAGGTGGTTAAGTTTGTCAAACTGTTTGGTCTCTCACCTTCTTAGCTCCCAATTAAGAATACCTTGCCTTTTCAGGGATTATGCCTGTTGTGTCTTTCCAAAGTAGCTCAACGCATAAGCAAGGAGGACAGCAGCTGTAAAGGAAGTGGTTGTTAAATCAGTCGATCTTGTTGAACCAGAAACAAGGAAGGGTCTATGTAACTGAGTAATCTGTGGTTACAGTTTCTAATAATTGGTATTGATTGAAAAGACACAAAAACGAACCATAGCTCTAATACTAAATCTACTTATATGAGTGTGAAGAAGTACTCTCTGTCCACGTGCAGTTTTAGTTTACACAATTCCTTAATATATCAGTAATTTGGGTTTGCATGAATTCTAATGTTCTGTTCATGGGTGCCTTGACTCCGCTTATAGCGAGTAGGTTTGGTTATTGAATTAAATTTCAAGATAGTTCTCTATTGTGATGTTTGTGGTGGACCTGGGAAGGTTGAAGCTTGAATTAAATTTGTCCTATTGATAAGTTCTGGGATATGAGTTAGTTATACAGCATGCCTGAACTCCTGGGAATTTTGGATATCATAAGAAGTGCACTTACCTAAGTGGTAAGACTTGTGGAGGTTGTTCCTAGTACGGGGCAACTTGGTTCCGTTTGAGGTCAAATTGGAACCGAACCGACATAGGTCGGTTCCATGAAATAAGAACCAAAATCGAACCAAATTCCATCGGAACCAAATCAAATTAAAGTCGGTTTGGTTCTACGAATTGCCAATATTCTATAAATCGTAAGTAATATTTTTAATAAAAAAACAAACATAAAATTCATACAATAAATCATAAATCTATCCATAAAAAGTCATTAGTTTATCCATAAAAAATCACTAATCTATGTCAAAACTCCTAAAATAATTCATATATATTTATTGTATAGGGGTTCGGTTCTCGGCTTGGTTCGATTCTATACAAGCTTGATCTAAGAATTGAATCAAATTGATCGGTTCTCCATTTTCGCAACCCGGAATTGAACCGCAACTTGTTTCAAACCGAACCAAACCACTCGAAAGCTATCGTTTTGATTCGGTTCTCGATTTGAACTGGATCAAGTTGCACTCCTAGTTCCATGTCCTAGGTTCAAACCCCTTGAACCCATATTTTTTATGCTAACTCTTAACAATTAACAATATTCGTATACTAACCAAGCATTTACTTATTAATTTTTTTTTTCCAGATATCATGATTGATGGTATCAGAAATGCTTGAAGATTTTATCTTTATTTGAAGTTTCGATTGATAGTCTCCAAAATGTTTCTTTTAGGTAACAATGATATATTTATTTAAATGCAGCCATCTGATTGTATACATTTTAAGAGTTGTTTGAATCCTCCCTGACCCTGTCCTGTCCATCCTAGGTTCTATTTATTGAGTATACCTTACTTCTCTAGAAATTCTTAGCTTTGCAAAATAAGGGAAATTGATATACTACATGTCACTACAACAAATAACGGTTATAAGGATGGCTAAGAATAATCATCTATGATCGACCATTAAAAATATAGTAGTTATTTGTTGCAACGATGATTGATATAACACAACGTGTCACTATATGGTTTTTTCCAAAAAAAAAAAAATGGTAGGAAAATGTTCGATCAGCGACAACCACCAGTCAGCACTATAAGCTCTTAAGTTTCTCGCGAGAAATAAAAAGCCTATAGCGATAATCAATGACTGTTGTTATATGCCTCATATTGCGACAACCATCTATGATCGTCGTTGCAGGATTAATTAACATATATGTTTTCCTAAAATAATATTTTTGAAAAATAAATGCACCAATATTGCATAATCAAGGGTAGGCCATGTGCACTGCCAATGTTTGAGGTAAGCAGGTCTCGATTAAAAATCGAAACTTTGATTTCAATACTGTAAATTGGTTCAAGTTTGTTTTAACTAGACAGAGTTAAAGAAATTGATTTCTTTTTTTTTTTTTTTTTTTTGGAAGATAAGCTAGGGGTTAGGCAGACCCCCGACCAGCTAAATTAAATTAACAAAGAACATTACATTCTCAAGAAAGGTTGCCCAGAGGCGTCCCTCTCAATAATTTTACTCAAATCCCTAGACAGAGGGGGGGGGGACCATTGAATTATATCAGAAGACAACATAAATGAAGCTAGGTGATCAGCAGCTCGGTTGGCCTCTCTATAGGTGTGTTCGTAATTATGCCATTGGAAGTATGCACTATGTCTTTGACCCTCCAAGGGACCTCCCACTTGCTTAATAAGCAATTTATGGCAATGAGAGAGTCGTTAGTAATGATGAGCCTTTGCAGGTTCAAATTGATCGCCATTTGCACCCCTTCTTTAATGGCTTGGAGCTCGTGGTGGAGAACCGATACCCCCTGCCCTCTTCCAGCCATGACTCTGATTACTCTCCCTGTGTGGTCTCTAAGAACAGCTCCCAAACCTCCTACGTTGCCTCGGAAAGAAATTGATTTCATTTTATTCGGAGCTTGTTTGCCTGTTTTAGACCTTGAGTCTGAAATTTCCCACGTTTGAAAGCTTATGTGTTGCCTAGAACTAAAATTGGGTTTTGGTTACAAATCAGAACTTCGATACTATCAGTTGCTAAAAGTTTGTTTTAACTAGAGGAAGCTATAGAAAATAGTTTTGTTCGATTCAGAGCTTATTTGCCTGTTTTGAATCTCTAGTCAGAAATTTCCTGGGTTTAGAAGTTTATGTGTTGCATAAACCTAAAATCAGGTCCTCATTACATGCTGGAATTCCGAATTTGATACCCATAGTTGCAACAAGTTTGTTTGTTTTAACTAGACGATTTTATAGAAATTGGTTCATTCGATTTAGAACTTTATTGCCCGTTTTGGACCCTGAGTCAATTTTCTTTTCTGAAATTTGTAAGCTTGTGTTGCCTGAACCTAAAATTGGGTCCGAGATACAAATCAGAACTCCGATTTCGATGCCGTTAGTTGTTATAGGTTTTTTTTCCCCACTAAATAAAGCTATAGAAATTGGTTTCGTTCAATTTAGGGTGCCTTTGCCCGTTTTGGACTTCGAGTAAAAAATTTCCTAATTTTGAAAGTTTGTGTTACCTGAACCTAAAACCGGGTCTCAGATATAAATCAAAATTCCAATTTCCATACTATCAGTTACTACAGGTTTGTTTTAATTAGACAAAGCTATAGAAATTGGCTTCGTTTGATTTGGACCTCGTTTGACCATTTTGGACCCCGAGTTGAAATTTTTTTAAATTTGAAACATAAAACCTCAGGTCCTGGTTACAAATCAGAATTTTGATTTTGATCCCGACCATCAATTTCTAGAGGTTTGTTTTAATGATTCGGAGCTCGTTTGCACAACCTGGATCTTGAGTCGGAAATTTCTCGAGTTTGAAAGCTTATGTGTTGCCTAAACTTAAAACCAATTGGATTGTATTTACAAACCGAAACTCTGATTTTGATACTGCCAACATATTCATATAGCCCTATGACAAACAAATCAGTAATATAAAATTTAAAAATAAAATAAAATGTAAACTCATGTATGAATACACTGAAATGCATTAAAAGATTACAACAATATAATTGATATACATATGCTTTATTCGAAACCATTTCAATGGACCTTCCTTATTTTATATCCAAGTAGTAGGGTTATTCCTAGATTCAGGGGGAAATACCAATTTTTTATTTTCTTCCCTAAGGGACACTATCCTTACCACTAATCCATCCCGACATCCTCATTTGAAAATGAAAATGAAAATTTCTCAACTGTGCCAAGATGATATATAAGCCTTCTTCCCTGAAGATGGCCAACTTATGATTCAACATCCATCCCGAGGCCTCTTCAACTCTGTCCAAGAGGACAGTAACAGGGAGTTTTGAGAGGTGGTGATGATGTGAACATAGATAGATTCACAAACAAAGTGAGTATTTTCTATCAGATAATAAAGTCACTTTTATTGACTGAAGGAGGTAAAGAAAAGTCAAATTTGACGATTTGATAAGTCAAATATGACGACTGGATAACCACCTATCTCCCTCTATATATATATGCCTTCTTTTCTTCTGAGATTATCCGAGTCTTGTGTTATAATCTCATCTTAACTAAGAGAGAGGGAAAGAAAGTTTAGAGAGAAAAATGTTAGGTTTTTCCTAATCTTCATAGCCTTTCCTTTGTTAAAGAGAGAGTGTATTTTCTCATATGATAAGAGAGAGGGTATTGTCAATTGTGCTCTCCTTATTTATATAGAGAAAGAGTTGTAATTCTTTTGCAATAGTGAAATCCTTCTACAGTTTGTCCGTGATTTTTACTCCAATTTTTGGAGGTTTTCCACATTAAATTTTGGTGTTCATTATTTTTCATTTTTTTTTCTTTTCTACTTCAGTTGTAATTGTGTGCCCTGTACCACAACTTCCTAACAATGGTATCAGAGTGCCAGGTTTATAGTTGGTTTTCGTGCTACAGTCAGATCCAGTTAGTGGAAAAGAGACATTTTCAATAATGGCGATGAAGTATGAAATAGAAAAAGTTTAATGGGAATAATTTCTCATTGTGGAAAATGAGAATAAAAACAATTTTGAGAAAAGATAATTATTTGGCGACAATTGGAGATAGGCCCGAGGAAATCACTGATGACGGCAAGTGGAACGAGATGGATGGCAATGCTATTGCTAATCTGCACTTAGCACTAGCTGATGAAGTATTGTCAAGTGTGGCGGAGAAAAAGACAACAAAAGAAATATGGGATAAACTAACAAAATTGTATGAGGCCAAATCACTATACAAAAAAATCTTCTTGAAGAAAAGGCTTTACACCTTTCGGATGATGGAGTCAACTCCGGTGACCGACCACATCAACACCCTCAACACTTTATGTTCACAGCTCACAACAATGGGGCTTAACATAGAGACGAGTGAACATGCTGAAATTCTCTTCAAAGTCTACCTGATTCGTATGATCAACTCATCATCAACTTAACCAACAACATGGAAGTTCTAGTCTTCGATGATATTGTAGCTCTTGAAGAAGAAAGTCGACGCAAGAACAAAGAAGATAGACTGGGAAGCTCACAGCAGGGTGAACGATGACAAGAGGGAGATCAACGGAACATGGCCCTAGTGTGAGTCAAAATCAGAGTAGATCAAAATCTAGAAGTAAGAAAAATGTTAAGTGTCATCACTGTGGCAAGAAAGGACACTACAAAAGGGAGTATTGGCATCTCAAGAAGAACGAAGAAGCTAAAGGAAAACGTCTTGAGTTGTGTAACAAGGACCTCAGATGATGGCGAAATCTTATACAGTGAGACAACAAAAGTTCTTGAAGGCAGAAGAAGATTTGCTGATATCTGGGTTATGGACTCATGAGCAACATGGAATATGACTCCCCGGAGAGAATGGTTCCACCAATATAAACCTATCTCAGGAGGATCTGTGTTCATGGGAGACGATCATGCCTTGGAGATTGCTGGTATTGGTACCATCAAATTGAAGACGTATGATGGTATAGTTCACACCATCCAGGAGGTACGGCACATGAAGGGCCTGAAGAAAAATATATTGTCTTGGGACAGTTAGATAATAGTAGGTGCAAAACCCATGTTCAAGATGGGATCATGAAAATAGTCAAAGGTGTGATTGAGGTGATGAAAGTGGAAAAGATAACTGCAAATTTGTACATGCTTAAAGGAGAAACACAACAAGAAGGAGAAGCGTCTTTTGCATCAGCAAATTCGACAGAAGAATTAACGATGATGTGGCACTGTAAACTTGGCCACATGTCAAGATTCTTGCTGAACAAAGGCTTCTTCCAATGCTCAAAAAGATTCCATTACCCTTTTGTGAGCACTGTGTTACTAGTTAGGAGGTGCAAATGTTAGAAGTAAAGCTATCTTAGAACTGATCCATTCTAATGTTTGGCAAGCACCGGTTTTATCCCTAGGAGGTGCAAGATACTACGTATCTTTTATTGATGATTACTCCAGGAGATGTTGGGTGTATCCAATCAAAAGGAAGGCAGACGTATTTTCAGTTTTCAAAATATTCAAAGCGCGAGTAGAGCTTGAATCTGAGAAGAAGATCAAGTGTTTGAGGACGGATAATGGATGAGAATATACCAGTGATGAATTTGCTAACTTCTATCTATAAGAAGGTATCAAGAGGCAGTTCACAGTGGCATACACTCCACAACAAATTGGAGTAGCAGAGCGGATGAACATAACCTTGTTAAAACGGACAAGAGCGATGTTGAGAACTGCAGGGATGGTCAAGTCATTTTGGGCAGAAGCAGTCAAGACCGCCTGTTATGTAATCAATCGGTCACCATCAACCACAATTGATCTAAAGACACCAATGGAGATGTGGACTAGTAAACCAGTTGATTATTCTCACTTACATACATTTGGAAGTCTTGTGTACATTATGTACAATGCCCAAGAAACATCAAAGCTGGATCCAAAATCCAGAAAATGTATTTTCTTAGGGTATGCTGATGGAGTTAAGGGGTACCGCCTGTGAGATCCCACTGCTCACAAGGTGATAATCAACAGAGATGTGAAAACTGCATTTCTTCATGGAGAACTTGAAGAAGAGATTTACATGCTCTAACCAAAAGGTTTTGAAGAAAAAGGAAAAGAAAACTTGGTTTGCAGGTTAAACAAATCTCTATACGATCTCAAACAATCGCCAAGATGTTGGTATAAGAGATTTGATTCTTTCATCATGAGCCTTGGATACAATAGACGTATTTCAGATCCTTGTGCTTACTACAAGAGATTTAGTGATAATGAGTTCATTATTCTACTGTTGTATGTTGACGACAAGTTGGTATCAAGCCCTAGCAAAGATCGTATTAAAGAGTTGAAGGCACAGTTGGCTAGGGAGTTTGAAATTAAGGACTTGAGACCAGCAAACAAGATTCTAGGGATGCAAATTTACCAAGACAGAAATAATAGAAAGGTATGGCTTTCTCAGAAAAACTATCTGAAAAAAATCTTGCAATGCTTCAATATGCAAGATTGTAAGTCATTTTCTACCCCTCTTCCTATTAATTTCAAGTTATCCTCAAAGATGAGTCCTAGCAACGAAGCAGAGATGATGGAAATGTCTTGAGTACCGTACGCATCAGCAGTGGGAGCGGTTAGTCGATACATGGCGAATCCTGGTAAAGAGCATTGGAATGCTATAAAGAGGATCCTGAGATATGTCAAGGGTACCTCAAATGTTGTATTATGTTATTGAGGATCAGATTTTATTGTTAGAGGCTATGTTGATTCAGATTATGCAGGTGATCTTGACAATAACAAGTACACATCAGGTTATGTGTTTACTCTTACTGGAGGAGCTGTAAGTTGGGTTTCGAAACTACAGTCTATTGTGGCTACTTTTACAATATAGGCAGAATACGTCTCAGCTACACAAGCTAGCAAAGAGGCAATATGTTGCAAATGTTATTGGAGGAGCTCGGACATAAACAAGAGAAGATTGCTCTATTTTGTGATAGTTAGAGCGATTTGCATCTAGCAAAGAATCCAGCATTTCATTCAAAAACAAAGCACATACGAGTTCAGTATCACTTCGTTTGTGAGAAGGTGGAAGAAGGAAGTGTGGATATATATAAAATCCATACTAAAGATAACCTAGCTGATATGTTAACAAAGTCGATCAACAATGATAAGTTTAGTTGGTGTTGATCCTCTATTAGCCTAGCAGAAACGTAAGTAGTATGTAAATGACAAGTAGAAAGGATAGAAAAATTGTAAAAATGATTTTAAGTGGGAAATTGTCAGATAATAAAGCTACTTTTGTTGGCTGAAGGTGGTTAAAAAAAGTCAAATTTGACGACTTGATATGTTAAATATGACGACTAGATAAGTCAAATTTGACAACTGGATAAGTCAAATATGACGACTGGATAACCACCTATCTCCCTATATATATATGCTTCATCTTCTTCTGAGATTATCCCAGTCTTGTGTTATAGTCCCATCCTAACTAAGAGAGAGGGAAAGAAAGTTTAAAGAGAAAATGTTAGGTTTCTCCTAATCTTCATAGCTTTTCCTTTGTTAGAGAGAGAGTTTATTTTCTCATATGATAAGATATAATGTATTATCAATTGTGCTCTCCTTATTTATATAGAGAAATAGTTGTAATTCTTTTGTAATAGTGAAATCTTTTTACAGTTTGCCCGTGGTTTTTACTCCAATTTTTGAAGCTTTTCCATGTTAAATTTTGGTGTTCATCATTTTTCAATTTTTTTTTCTTTTCTACTTCAGTTGTAATTGTGTGCCTTGTACAACAACTTCCTAACATTTTCGGTTTAAAGGTTTCTCATTATGGCGGTCAGAAGTGAAGTACTGATTATAGACAATGAATATATGAACTTTAAAATTCAACGGAAGAAGATGAAGCGGGCATTTGTTGTGATTTAAAGCATTCCGAAATTGGTTTCTTGAATCTAATTCTCAAACCACAACTTTGTGCTCTCATGATCATAGTAGAGACTTGTAAACCACAACTTTGTTTTCTTTAAAGAATCACCAACCCATGCTCCCATGGTGTACGATATTTCCTTTTTATAGTTCTGATAAACAATAAAATAAATATGATTCATGTGCCAGCGAAACATGTCTTCTTACTGATGCCTTTGAACCATATTGTCAACCCCAAGGGGTTGGCCTAGTGGCAAGCCATGAGTCTTGATAAACTCCTCGTGAAGGATAGGCTAAGTGTTCGAAGCCCCACAAAGCAATGAATTCCCTGGGTCCGGTTGATCCTCGACTCAACTAGTTACACGTAGGACTTTCCAAGGGGTGGTGCTTATGACCGAGGGACCCACAAAAAGCCAAAAAAGAAGAAGTAGATTTATGGATAAGACCTTATAAAGTTGATTATTTAGTATTCAAGTGACTTAATTTTAATACTACTGTAACATAGAGAGATGCAATTTGAAATTTAGAACTAGAGAAAAGGGTGGCATATATTAGCTATTGATGGTTGTGGTTGTGGAGCAAAAAATTACCTCTTTGAACCTCCTTTCCGTTGAGAACCTCTATGAGTTTCTAATCCATCATTAGGTTCATAGGATGGTATTCTAATGTCTATGAAGACTGGGCAAAATATGGTAGTGCAAATATTCAATAAAGACTAATTATTTATTTATTGGGAAATTTACTTAATGGTTCCTGAGGGAAGGTTTTCTTTCTAATTAGTCCTTGACTTTTAGGGGTTAGCTAAATTGTCCATTTAGTAAAACTTTCTTTTCTTAATGGTCCTTCTCCCTCAACCTCATCTCAGGTTATAATATTTTTGAAATACCGAAACTACCCCTTTTCCATCTTCTTTATATACTTAGGTTTTCCAATGTTGATTCCAATCATTTTCGACAATTTTTTATCTTGAAATGATGAATGGAAATGATATACTTATCATTTTGAAATTTTAAATGTATTATTTATTTCGATGATCTATAACAAAACAAAAAAAATGATGCTAAGATTTTTAAATGGGTTTTCTTCGTTTTTGGATGAAAATCAATCAAGGATGATTCTTTTGGTTTGAAATTATCTACACAAGTCGTTATTTCAAGTTTTTAGTCGATCTTTCCATGTATTTTATTTGAAAAATATGAAAAATAGGTGGGTTTTATAGTGTCGAGTTTGACAATTTTTATTTTTGAGTTCTATATTTATTGTCAATGTCGATATTTAAAAAAAAAAAAATTGTTGAGCTCACCATTTTTATTTATTGTCGAGCTCATCAGTTTTCAATATTGTTGAGCTCACTAATTTTTATTGTTGAGTTTGACAAATTTAAAAAAAAAATGTCGAACTCAACAATAAAAATATTGAACTCAAAAATAAAAATTGTCGAACTTGACACTGTAAAACACACATGTTTTCATTTTTTTGAGTTTTTTTAACTAAAATACATGGAAAGATTGACTTAAAACTTGACATAATGACTTGTGTAGATGATTTCAATCCAAAAGAACCACCCTTGATAGATTTTCATCCAAAAATGGGTAAAACAATTGAAAACTCTTAGTTTTTTACACACATCTTCAAAATACTTGTAAAAACCCATGAAAATGGCTTCTTCTTCCTTCTCAAATCCTTTTCATTGGAATGAAGTCTCCAAAACTCATTCGGGATGGCGAAAATCCAATTTTTTTGATAAAAAATAGTGAGTTTAAATGGTTAGGGCAGTTTCAACATTTCAATCATGAGAAATGTGTGGAGTGGGGTTCATGGATTGATTAAAAAAGAGGAATTTACTAAATAGACTATTTAGCTAACCCCTAAAAGTCAAGGACTAATTAGAAAGAAAACCTCCCACCAGGGATTATTAAGTATTTTTCCTTATTTCTTTATGACAAAGTGTGGTTCATTCTAAATGCTCATAATGGTAAATATGTAAAAGGAAAAAATTACTTAATGGTCCCTGACAGAAGGTTTTCTTTCTAATTAGTCCTTGTTTTGATTTTGATTTTGGGTTAGATCAAGTTAAAGATTCCATATTTCGTGGAATAGATGGAGATTTGGACTCTCTGGTGAGCTCTTTTGATTATTTTGACGTCAAGGCTTAAATTTTTGCAGAAGAAATTAAGCCAAAAACTATTTTCATTCTTTACTGCATATGGGGGTAGAGCTAATATTCATATTTACAGGATGGGGGTGTTACTAAATTCATTTTCTTCATTGTTTCATCTTTTTTTCTTGATTTTTTATTTTTTGTTTCAGTGTTTTCCATATGGAGATTCTCAGCATTGGGGGTCAAAGAATGCTCTTAAGTTAGGATGAAAACAATGAGATAAATTAGGTTGAAAAGTACGAAATTTAGTTGATAATCATCAAAATGAGTTGAAAATGATGAGATTTAGCTTCAAAATAATAATTTTTAGATTTAGATACATGAGAAACAGGATTGAGAACTATTAGGGTTGAGGCTATTATGTTTAGAACGATTATATTGAATACATTTATGTGTTTTAAATTGAATGACATTTTTTTAATTTCAACACATGAGTGTATTTTGAATATTTTACCATCTTTATTATGTGACTAATATATTAAGAAATTATGATGAAATTTATTCTTTAGATGGTATGTTTGGTTAAACAAATTAGGTGTTAGTTTCCTAAAAGTATTGTAGTCATTGACAACATTGGTCTATTCGACCTTAATGAATAGCAAGTTGGGACAACATTCAACCAAATGGTTGTTACTGTTACACAAGACACATAAAGTACTCAGCTCGATTGGCACTTGTGAAATTGAATGAGAATCATACTGAATGTTAGATGCTGAGATGGTGAAAGCATCTAGTTTCTTGGTAAGACTATTCATACTACTCACTAAACTAATCCTGACATTTTTGAGATCAGGGTCTGCCTTTATCTCATATATGTCCAACTTCTTCACGAGATCATCTCTATCGAACTTTCCATGATTAGTATTCTAGTTTTGAGCATTTTTAACTAACTTGAGTAGAAAATCGTACGTTTGGTAGTTGTTTGGTTCATGAATTGACCTTTATGCATGTACTCAATTAAGGTACACTGATTTATGATTAATCTTTTATAGGAATTCACATGAACTATGCTTTGTCAATGTTATGGAATGGGCATTTGATCAATAGATCATTAAATTTCTCCCAAGTTTGGGATAATTCTTCATCAAGATGCCCTCTAAAATTCTTAATGACATCCTTCATTATTTCAATTTTGATCACATGATAAAATTTTGCCATGAATTTTTTGGATAAAACATCCTAAAAAGATATAAAATTAGGTGCTAAGGAGTTCAATCAAGCAGATGCGTGATTTTCCAAAGAAAGTAGGAACAATCTAAGTTTGTGAAAGCGCCCTCGATCCGCGGGGTGCGCGGATCCGCTTTTGACCCTTGAGGTTTGGGAGTCGCCACCTAGTTATTGTGGTCTAGGAACCAAACTGACTCTAAAATGGATAAAAACTAATCTACTACAGAAAATCCGAATCCGGGGATCATGTTACGGGGTTGGAAGGTGTTAGGAACCAACCCCGCCTGGCCATTGCCGGTCTCTACTTATCCCAAATAAAGTTACATCGCTAATGACAAACCTAGATTAAAAAAAAAAAAAAAAAAAAAACTTACCTTCGATCTGCAAAAGTGCTATTCCCTCAGATCTGGTGAGAATGGCTTCTTGTACCGTATTCCTTACTTCGTTCTATCTCCGGATCTGATTCTTGATCTCCGAGGTAAGGTATCTCCTTCTTGGATCTGGGTGCTTCGAATTTGTTGTGGATTTTTGGGATGTTTTTGAGAGGTTTTTGGGTGTTTTTTAGGCTAAAATCGGAGTAGGGGTGTTAGGGAAGGAGTTGGGGGCTCCAAAATTAGGGCTTTGGGGAGGCTATGGAGGCTTCTTTACCTACTTTTCCTAGAGTTTTTTCTTTGATACGAAAATAGGGTGTGGAGGCTCCTATTTATAAAGTTTTTAGAAGCATTAGGGTTTGATTAGGGTTTTTTTACGGTTTCAATTAGGGTTTTGACTTTAGTCTTATGAGATTGACTTGATTAGTTTAGATTAGGGTTTTGACCTTAGTCTAATGAGATTGACTTGATTAGTTTAGATTAGGGTTTTGATTTAGGGTTTTGACCTTAGTCTTATGAGATTGACTCGATAAGTTTAGATTAGGGTTTTGATTTAGGATTTTGACTTTAGTCTTATGAGATTGACTTTAATACTTGACTCTAGTCTTACTTAATTGACTTTAATTTTGACTTTAGTCTTATTTGATTAACTTTAATATCTTGACCTTAGTCTTGCTTGATTGACCTTAGTGAAATTACCGTTTTGCCCTCGGAGAGGATTTTTTACGTTTTAAGTCGTTTTTCAATGTTCCAGGATGTTTTGAAATCAGTTTTTCGTAAGGAATTCAATGGGAATGTTGGTTTTTTTCATTTATAAAATTTTTTGTATGAAATGGTCGTGAATTTTATGAGGGGTATTTTCGTAATTTTGTCAAATTTTGTGAAAATTGACGAAATGATTTATTTGATTTCGATTTGTCGTTTTATGTATTTGAACGGATTTTCCTAAGCGTAATGTAGGCTCTAAAGTTGTTTTGAGGTTAGGGGTATTTTGGTAATTTGGTCATTTTTAGTGATTTTTATCGTGAAGCTTCTTTTTGGCTTGCAGGATGATGATTTCTATGTTTCTGGGTAGTATTTTCCTAGCGTAGCGTGGTTTCTAAGTTTTGTCAGTTCGAGATACCTCATCCGGATTTCTGAAACATATCTGGTAACAAAATAAAGTATTGGAATAGACATCCATCATTGGGAACCTTTGCGATCGGATTGATGACTTGATTAATCAGGCGGATGCAAAAATAGGGTGTTTACAGTTTGATACTCTCCTCATCTAGATTTTGATTCCTAAAGATTTGATAGATAGTCAAAAATCTATTAAGGTGGTTGTAAGAATGTTCACGTTCTAAATTGTAGCACTTATGCATCATGTTTATGGTAGATATACTAATATTGAATTGATCGACATTGTTGAATGATAAAACAATGCAAGTAGGCGGGGTAGTGAAAACAAGAGCAAAAAAACTCATTCAGAATTCGCTCACAATCACCCATCATAGGTAATGATGGTTTCCTATGAATTTTATTGATGATACGTTCGATTTCAAGATCTAGAGGTTCTGATATGTCATTCATCGAACTTCTACCAAGCAGGAGAAATACACAGTCGGTCCCAAAATAATAAAAAGAAAAGATTGGACCTAGACAAAGTGCCTAATTCGAACCGGTTCTATGAAATCAAATTTGGCAAGTTGAATATCTAGATTAGAGGTAGTACACAATGCATAAATAAGGGCACTTTTATCACCTTCTTTTTCTTGAATAGACAATGATTATCCCTTTAAAGGACAATATCGTCTTAAGCACCGAAAATGATCAAGAAGAGTAATCGATGCAACTTGAAACGAATTTTTCCTATCGAGCTCGTGAGCCTTATAGTCAAATCTAAATGATTATAATTAATTTAATTTTGATGACTAGTGAGTTAACTGTTTTAATTTAGAGTAAGGAATTGGTAATGACCTTCAATCCTTATATCTTTTGTATCATCTTTTGATAGAGGTGCTCTTTACTAATTAAAGTGATCCAAGTATATGCAAATTAAAAATTAATAAACAAAAGCAATGAGTAACCCACTAGCAAGGGTTACATGGGTGTTACAGATAATACCTCCCGTACTAGACGGGGGAAGACAAGTTTAGTCAACTTAGGCCACCAACTCCAAATTTGGTATGAAAACCTAAAAAGTCATGATGGTATCATCCAACCGCCGTCGCTCCCTAGTCTATTACAATCCAAGCCTTCTTTAATATTTAATGAAAATTAATTACAAAGAATTCTGATACAAGATATTCTATTACTAAAATTAAACCTAACTAAAAAAAAAATAAAACATAAAATAAAAATGAAAATGGCTTGAAGCTTCTCTGTGATTGATCATTGGATTCTTCCTTCAAGATGTAAAAAACTTACAAAAGAAAATAGAGAATTAGAAACTGGACTACATAGAGAACATATAAGAAAAATAAAGAATGTCACTGCAATCCATAGTATCACAAAGGCTTCCAGAAAAAATCAGAAAGTAGAAGCTCATTGTTTGACTGTGACGAGCCAAGGCCAGCACACGATGTGGTGAGAACAGGATATTCTCATACTATTTTTTCACAAAGATATTTTGTTATCCCATTGACTGTAATGAATAAGAAATATTTTGATTTTTGTAATTTTTTTGGACTCCCAAAAAATAAAAACAAAAAAATTGAATGGATTGAAGCAAAAAGCCATTTAAACCAAAATTATTACATATTTCTTTGGCAACGACGCCAAAATCTTGATGTATTCTTGAAGAGGTGTTGCTTTTGAATGCATAATTTAAATATTTTAATACCTTATCTTAGTTGGCAAGTAAGGGTCGAACCATAAGTGAAATGGGGTGAAATCAAAATAAAGGGAAGAGATGAATCAAACCAAGAAATTAAAACAATTTAGTTAATTGAGAGTCACAAAAATAGAATTGAAATTGTTAAAAATTAAACTAAAACAATGAAAATAAAGCCATTAGAGATAAGGGTCCACTTAGAGTCATCTACCTATCTTAATCCAAGGAACTTGGTGTTGTTCCTTGGATTGGAAAGTTTTGCAATAAAATCTAATTTGGAAAACTAAATTAGGGTTCCTTCAATCATTATAATGTAAAATCCCTACTACCCAATATCTAAAACAAGCATGGAGCATCTTGAGATTATCTAAGTATGCAAAAATAAACTTTAGCATAAAAGGTGTTCGTCTCTAACCTTAGTCCATTGAAGTTGGACAAGCCTTGAAGAGAACTCATAAACATTAAAATTAAACTAAAAGGATAACAACTAAATTAAGGCAACATAGACTTGTTCTAGGTTTCTCCTCTCTCTAATAGAGGGATACTAGCTTAAGGTCATAACAAGATAGAAAAAAAGATGGAGAAAGACCAACATACTTGTATTCATTAAAGTAATAAAGTATTACACTTAGGGTTGTCAACGGATAGGTATCTGATTGAATAGTTCTATATCCGAATTTGAATAAAAAAAAATAACGATATCCGAATTCGAATTCGAATCCGATTGAATATCACTAACCAAGATTCGAATTCGAATTTGAAAAGTATATCGAATATCCAATTCGATAAAAATCCTACAAAAACTAGATTCGATCTCTACCATCCTCTTCAATCTGTAAAAAATCCAATCGATTTTCCTATTTTGATTTGAGGTTGAAGCTGATGGATTTTTAAAGGAAAAAAATGGGATTTTACTTTGAGAGAGAGAGAGAGAGAGAGAGAGAGATGGAGGGGGGGGGGGGGAGATAAAGTATCTACTTGAAAGCATGGAAGCTCGTCGGCCGGAGAAGACGGTGGTTGTGGAGATCGTTGTTGAAACCCACCCTCACCATTTTTGTCGGCTGCTGATTGGTTCTTGCATTTGAGGTTTAGAGAAGATAAAGTTTTAAAATTAAATTTCGTTGTATAACACAAATACACAAGATTATATATACATATAGATAAGTTTTGTTGTATAATATGAATATATAACATATATATTTAAATCGGAGCGGATATTATCGAAACTCATTCAAATATTAAAATAACATCCGAACTCGAATTCGATATTCCAAAAATTCGAATAATATCTGATTTTTCGAATCGAATTTGAATTTGAATTCGGATTTTCTAATATCCATTGACAGGCCTAATTAAACCCCCTCTTCTCTCTCACTCTCACTATTTATAGAAAATTAAAGAAGAACCTAATTTAAAAATGGATAAAGGAAGAATTGGCTAAATGTCAAAAGATTAAAGAAGAGGAACAAGGTCCAAGGGTCCCCTCCATAATAGGCATAGAATAAATTAGGGTTTCTATAAGGATCATTTTCAAGACTCCGCCCCAAGATGATTGCTTCATCCATAAGTAAATGATCAACATGATTTTAGGGCGACCTTTTTAACTTTTATTGCGTTGCGGTGAAGTTAGGCTTTGGGTTGGGTCTTTCTTTTGCACTCTGAAAGCGCCCTCGATCCGCGGGGTGCGCGGATCCGCTTTTGACCCTTGAGGTTTGGGAGTCGCCACCTAGTTATTGTGGTCTAGGAACCAAACTGACTCTAACATGGATAAAAGGAACTAATCTACCATAAAAAATCTGAATTCGGGGATCAAGTTACGGGGTTGGAAGGTGTTAGGCACCAACCCCGCCCGGCCAAAGCCGGTCTCTACTAAATTCCCAAGTAAATTACATTGCTAAAACCTAGATAATAAAAATAAAAAATAAAAATTTACCTTTCCGATGGCAAGGACTTGGTTCCCTCAGATCTGACAAAAAGAGCTCCTTGTACCGTGCTCCCTTGCTTCGTTCTGTTTCCGGATTTGACTTCGGATCTCCGAGGCAAGGTATCTCCTTGTTTTTGAATCTGAACTCTTCAAGTTCGTTGTGGATTTGGGGATGTTTTTAGAAGGCTTTTGAGTGTTTTCTAGACTAAAATTGAAGGAGGGATGTTAGCTAAGGAGTTGGGGCTCCAAAACTAGGGTTTATGGGGGGCTAGGGGAGCTTCTAGACCTACTTATCTTAGGGTTTATTATTTGATACGAAAATAGGGTGTGAGCACCTCTATTTATAGATGTTTTTAGGGGTTGATTTGGATAGAGTTAGTGTTTAATTAGAGATATTTTAATTAGAGTTGTGTTTTAGTTTGACTTGTTTTAGGTAGAATTGTGTTTTAATTAGAATTGTTTTAGGTAGAATTGTTTTTAAGTTAGAACTCTATTAGATAAAGTTATTAATCAATTATAATTCTATTATGACTTTTGGTCTTATTTGATTGACTTTTAATGTTTTGACTTTAGTCTTAATTGATTGACTTTTAATATCTTGACTTTAGTCTTGCTTAATTGACTTTAATTTTGACTTCAGTCTCACTTGATTGACTTTAATACCTTGACTTCAGTCTTACTTGATTTACTTTTAATTTTTGGAGAACCCCCTTCTAAAATATCTTTAATTCTTTGGACCCCCAAATGGAGGGGTCCTTAAAGAAATATCCCACGAACCCTCAACAATTTTGCCTGAGAGTCCGATTAATCGATTTTTTAGGTTCAAAATTTTAAATTAATTTCATTAATGTTTAAATTTAATTATTTAATGTTTTATTTTCGAATTTTTTATCATGAAAATTGTGAAATTACCGTTTTGCCCCCGGAGAGGACTTTTCACGTTTTAAGTCGGTTTTTAATGTTCTAGGATGTTTTAGAATCGGTTTTTCGTAGGGAATTCAATGAGAATGTTGGTTTGTGTCATTTATGAAGTTTTTTTTGTGTGAAATGATTGTAAACTTTATGAGGGGTATTTTCGTAATTTCGTCGAATTCTGTGAAAATTGGCGAAATGATTTATTTGATTCCGATTTGTTATTTTATGTGTTCGAGAGAGTTTTCCTAATCGTAACGTAGGCTCTAGGGTCGTTTTGAGGTTAGGGGTATTTTGGTAATTTAATCATTTTAGTGATTTTTATCGTGAAGCTTCTTTTTGGTCTGCAAGATGATGATTTCTATGTTTCTGGGGTCGTATTTTCCTAGCGTAGCGTGGTTTCTAAGGTTTTGTCAATTCGAGATACCTCATCTGGATTTCTGAAACATATCTGGTAACAAAATAAAGCAACGGAATACACATCCATCATTGGGAATCCTTGCGATCGGGTTGACGAGTTGATTAATCAGGCGGATGCAAAAATGGGGTGTCTACACACTCTTATTTGCAATGCAAAGTCCTTCTAATGTGTGATGTTCAATTTTATTCTTTTGATCTTTGACCTGCACAATGAACACACGCGTAATCAATTTTCTAATAAATGTATTATTTCATGCAATTATGCCAAATTAACATGATAGAACATATAACAAGAAAATATGAGGCATAACATGATTATTTGCTAATAAAGGTAAAACTGGGACTTAGACTGAGATAAATGCCTAGGAAATGTGTAGATAAATCAATGTTTTGAGACACTGATCACACGTGTCACTCAAGCTTAGTACTTTTAAAGGCTTAGTCAAGTTGAAACGTGGATGCCCTACTAAACCATTGATCCGCTGAGAAGATTTACCGACTAATGACGCCACATGAGTCATTCATGATTAAACCTTCTCATGCACCTCTGGCCACATTGAGTTTCTTATTAATCCACATTATTGAACTTAATTGTGTACCCACAACCCTAAACCTTAGGTTACTGTAATGAAGTACAATTAATAAATTAAAATAGAGGTTATATAAACAAGATATTTTGTAAGCTTTATGTGCAACCAACAATTAGTGGTGTGTGAGTCACTTATTTAAATGTTATGGTGGTTTTATAATTTATCTATGAAAAGTACTTTGGTTATTATAAACTAGAGGTGGCATGTGCAAATGCACTTGTATTTGAAGGACTTCTTTGTAATTTTAAAATTAATGAGGGGTGGTTTTGAAGATTACATAGATATTTTTGTAAATTTGAAAACTAACCAATGTCATTTTAGGGAAGTGGCAATACAATTTTTAATTTTTTTTTGACCAAAATGACTTTGATTATATTAAATTAAAATATAAAAGAATGAGCATATTTTACCACTCAAATTTTGGTATCGAACCCTTCTACTTCATAATAAAGAAGCAGCAGTTTAAATGTTAGGTGGGGGCATTTTTGGAATCCAAATTTTGGTGTTGAACCCATTTACTCTGCCTTCTCTCAGTATAATAGTAAAGAATAGGGCTGCAACTTGGTCTGATTTGGTTTGATTTGAGGAAATATTGGAACCAAATCGACATAGGTCGATTCCACTAATTAAGACTACAACCGAACCAAAATGCCAATGGAAGTAACATATTGTTAATGAAAAATATATAATAAATATAAAATTTCATACACTAAATCATTAATCTATCCATAAAAAGTCATTAATTTATCCATAAAAGTAGTTAATCTATGTCCTAACTCCTAAAATAGTTCATATACATATAGGTTGGTTTCCGTTGACTCAAGATATGACACAAGATCTTGACTTTGTAAATACAAAATCGAAATGATTGAAAATTATCCTTGAGATAAGTATCATGGGAGATATATATATGGTTGAGATATGCATAAAATCTCAACTGCTCAATTTTGTGTTTATACAATCAAGATCTCGTGTCATATCTTGAGTCAACAGAACATACATACATATATATGGATCCTGTTCGGCAAACAACGTTAGAGAGACAACATGTTTATCCTATATAAGTTAGAAGTTTCCGAATGTGCTGAATTTTTGTGAGAATGATCTCTATGGAGAGGAGATCACCCTCACAAAAAATCAGCCCAATCTGAAATTTTCAACCCCATCAAAAGTGGTTTAGAATTGTGGACTGTCGATTTATTATCGTTAATTTGTAAATCACTTTTGATGGGGTTAGAAGTTTGATATTGGGCTGATTTTTTGTGAGGATGATCTCCTCATACTAAAGATCATCCTCACAGAAAATCAGCCCAATCCAAAACTTTTAACCTATATAGGACAAACTTTGTCTCCCAACGTTGTTTGTCGAACGCTACCCTATATATATGTTACATAAGGGTTCGGTTTCCAATTTGGTTTGGTTCTATAAAAGTTTGATCCGAGAACCGAACCAAATTGATTGGGTCACCATTTTCTTAATCTAGAACCGAACTGCTACTTGTTCCATACTTAAAAGAAAACCACCCTAAAACTATTAGTTTGATTCGGTTTTTAATTTGAATCAGACCAAGTTGCACCTTAGTAAAGATAGAGTCAAAATTACACTGTGAGTCAACAATGCTTGATTTTGGTCAAGGGGTAAGTGGTCTCATCTTGTATGTTGCAATTATTTCTAAGATCGCCAATTTCTAGGAGGTTTAACTAAATTTGATTTCAGGTCTGATATGATTCATTGACAATCCTATGTTGAAACCCTTCTACTTTACCCCATTATGAAATTCAGAGTAGAAAATCACTCTCACAAAAAATTAGCCCATTATGAAATTTCTAACCCCAATTTATAATTTGAAGAATCGTGGACCATATATTTTACCGTTAGATTGTAACCACTTGTCATGGGGTTAGAAGTTTTAGAGTGGGCTGATTTTTTGTGAGATCTAAAATTTCTAACCCCAATTTATAAGTTGAAGAATCATGGACCGTATATTTTACCATTAGTTTGCAACCACCTTTCATGAGGTTAGAAGTTTTAGAAGGCTAATTTTTTGTAAGGATGATCTGCTCACCGTAGAGATCATCCTCACAAAAATCAGTCCATTCTAAAACTTTTTAGCTATATAAGACAAAACTTTATCTAGAACATTATCTACGATTTTGTCTACAGAATGTTGTCTTTATATAATATAATAGTAAAGAAAAATATAAGAATAATGATTTTTTGACACTCCCTTTTGACATATGCCCCACAACGTGGCATGGGCTAGAACCATAAATCTTTTTCTTCGAGATACACAACTACACATATTTATGGAGATGTACAGTTGTGTATCTCGAGGAAATCTATGGTTCTAGCAAATGCCGCATTAGGGAGCGTTTTTTAGAGGGGGAGGCGCCAGAAAATCACACTCAAAGTATAAACATTAAGGTGGGGGCATTTATGGCCACTCAAATTTTGGTGTCCAACCATTCCTACTTAGGGCTATCAATGGGCTGGGTGTGAGTCGAATGAAGTTATTTCCATCTCCTTAATCCAACTCTATATCCGGTTATCCATATCCAATTTTTTAGTCACTTACTCTAAGGATATCTCTATCCGATTATTCATCCACTTTTTTTAAAGGATATCTATATTGACCTTTACCCAAAGTTCAAGCAGATATCCAAGTTCGATATATATATACCTCATTGTGAAGATAATAGAAAAACCTTAATTGTAGGTTATACATATATTTTATTGTGAATTTATGGTACTAAACTCGAATAAATAAATATTCAGTTGGATATGATATATATTCATATCCAATCCTAAAAATGTTTGAATGAAAATAATTGCGCATAAATTTACTTAAATTCTTAATCAGATAAAAAATTTGTACCCATACCCAAATGTATCTGATAAGACAAGTCAGGTAAAGTGATATTATTGGACCCATTGCCAGTCCTATTCCTACTCGGCCTTAGGCTGAAAATAAAATTTGACACAGTCAGTCAGCAATGCTTGACCTTGGTCAAGGGGTAGTGGCCTTATCTTGTCCTGTATGTTGCAGATATTTCTAATATCTTCAATTTTTAAGGGGGTATTACTAAATTACCCTAAAATAAAAGTGAAATAGGCATCTTGTCTTTTCTTTCTTCTCCGTCTGTCTGTCTCTGTGGAAACTTCAGCCTCTTCTTAAAAGTGAATGAAGGGGAGGACAATGAATGACCGTCCATCCGTCTGCTTATTATTCATCTAACATTTTCGGAGGTATGTCATTCGATGTCTCTGTTGTACCTTCAATTATTTCTTAGATTCTATATGCAACTTTTGAGTGAAGAGCGAGCATTTTGGTTAGGGTTTTGTTTTCTACTTTTCTATGTATATTGAATATTGAATATTGATGGATTGCAATTATGTTATTGTTGTGTATATATAATAAGGATTATTCGATCTGAAAAATTGGATATGTAAATCATTGTGAACATGCTTTTAAAACTTTGCAGATGTTGAATTGTTTTCCAACAATTCATTAACCAACATTTGTTGTTTGTATTTTCTACTCTTCTTTTTGTCTAGGAACGAACATGCCTCGGAAAGTGAATTATGGAGTTGATTACGATGCAGAGTACGACGGTTGGGATGATTATTATGACTATGATGATGATTCAGATGTACAACGAGGAGATGGTCAGTATTACTATTGATGATTTAATTTGTTCTGTTAAGTTTAATGGATTATGGTTATTATTTATTAGTGTTGTTTTGTGGATTTTTCCAATATTTTCTGCTTGTTTTAATGCTTTGTGGATCCTCAATGTACTTGCTCATGATTATCTTCCAATCTCTTAGAAGATGATTAATTGAAGGTCAAAAAAGAGCTTTCAATTCAATTTTTGACTTCTTGGAGGGATCCAAGATGAGAGAATTAACTAGAAGATGTTCCATCATCTTCATCCATACTTCAAGAAATACCTATGATGTTGCCGGTTTCTTGTCCTAGAGACGGTCCATGTCTTCCTTGTCTTGTATATGTTTTACTTGACAAAAAAGGATCTTTATTTGTAGCTCTAGTTTTTTGGTCCCCCATTCAAAATATGTGTCCATCAACATTAGTTACTGTTAAAATAAGTAGTAGTGTCCTTTTTGGTCTTTTCATTTATTTTAGATTATGTAACCTTTAAAGCCTAATTAGGGCTAATTAATCAAATAATCAATTTCCTCTCTTTTTTAATTTGGTATCAGAGCTTCCATCGATCTTCCACTTCTTCCTCTTCTGCGACAAACTCCGGCAACCAACTCTTCCCTAAAATCAGCACTCTCTCTCTCGTTTTTCAATTCTTATCACCCCTACGGGGGTCCTCTGTGTATACACACCCTAATCGCATCATGCGATAGGGAGTTAAGACTGTTTAGAGCCTGCGATTTAGATTTCTTCACAGCAGTGATGCTGTACTCACAGCAGTAGCTGTATATGAGTCTTGCGACACACATAACAACTTCGTTTAGGCCTTACGACACTCACAGTAGATGTCTGTGAGTCTTGCGACACCCAAGATAGCTTCGTTCAGATCTTACGACACCCACAATAGATGTCTGTGAGTCTTGCGACACCCAAGAAAGCTTCGTGCAGGTCTTGTGATCACAGTCGGTGATACCCTTTGAGCAGGCGACTCTTGTACGACGCTGGTAAGTGTGTGTTAAACCCTGCGATCATAGCAAGCTGCTGTTTTTTACCAGTGTGTGTGTGTTTTGTTGGGTATGAAACTATAACCTCTGTTATGAGCCTTGAGACCAGAGCAGGTGGCTGTTATTTATGTTTTCGATCACAGTAAGAGTTTTATAAGGGTAACAACAGTTGTTTTAAAGACCTACGAAGGTCTGTGATTACAACACGGTGTTGTTTTGGGGCTGTTCTAACAGCAATATTACTCCTTTAGTTTCTACACTTGCGAGAATGACTGTTCGGATAACCTACAGTAGTGTTTAATCAGCTTTCACTTCTTTTTCGACCGTGTATTGTCACCTTTAGGGTGCTGCGATCACTTTATTCTAGGGAGTCGCGCCATCATCTTACTTGAACTCTCATCCAACCAGAGTACTCGGATTATTTGATGGCCTCTGAGACATCTTCTTCCTCGATCACTGGTAATAGTAATGGATCGAGTGGTCTTCCTTCTCATCTGACCGACTTTCCCGGTATACAAATTACTACAGTAAAATTAGATGGTCCGAATTATTTCCTTTGGGCACGGTCAGTTGAAATGCTCATTGGTGGAAAAGGGAAGATTGTCTACCTTACAGGAGCGGACAAACAACCTGCACAGACAGATAGTTCTTACTCACATTGGTTTGCTAATGATTCTATGGTCCGTTCTTGGCTAGTCACTTCTATGCAACCACACATTGCGGCTGGTTTTATGTTTTCCTCGACAGCAAAACAGATATGGGATTCTGCAAAGAGCATTTGCTCGCAACGTCAGAACAACATCAGAATTTTCAACTTGGAACGTGAGATTTCTCGTCTTTTACAAGGAGATTTTTCAGTTACTACCTATATATCACAGCTACGTGCTCAGTGGGAAGAGCTGACCTTCTATTCCTCGTCCTATGCCTGGAAGGACCCTCTTGATGAGACATTATATTCGTCGATTCTGGATAAGAATCGGGTTTTTCAGTTTCTAGCTGGTCTCCGGGATGTGTTTGAGTATGCGAGAGTTCATTTATTGGGTATGGACCCCTTTCCATCCCTACAGACCGCATATTCGTATGTCTTGGCTGATGAGAGTCGTCGTGCTGCTGTCTTACCTCATTCTGCGGGAGATCACTCTGCTATGCTTACTCGTCTATCTTCACCGCAATCCTCTAGTGGGTCTATGCCTACCCGTCAGCGACATAAGTGTGATCATTGTGGTAAGTTGGGTCATGTGAAGGCTCGATGTTATGCACTTCATGGTCGTCCGAATCAGCAACGTCAACAGTCTCAACGACCTTCAGCTCATGCAGTTTCTCAATTGACTACTGATTCAACACCTCCCTCAGCTAGTACATCCTCATCAGACTTGGTATCTCTTTCCCAGACTGAGCTTGACAAGTTCAGGAAAATTTTCAATCAGATGGAGACCTCATCTCAGTCGGTCTCTACATTTGCTCACTCAAGTAATTTTGCATTCGCACACAGTGTTTCCACCATTTCCTCACCATGGATCATTGATTCTGGTGCCTCCGATAACATGACTGGTACGTCCTCTCTATTTAATACTTATAATATTTGTTCTGGTCATTGCAAGGTTCGCCTTGCTGATGGTTCTTTGTCTTCTATAGCTGGTCAAGGTCATGTTCCTGTTACATCTTTATCCTTGACTAATACATTGCATGTTCCTCAACTCACTACTAATCTTATATCTATTAGTAGCATTACAAAAAATTTGAATTGCAGTGTAATTTTTTATCCCTCTCATTGTGTCTTTTAGGATCTGGGGTCGAGTAGGACGATTGGCACTGGACGTGAAGTGAATGGACTGTATCTGTTGGACGTACCCGAGTTACCTAGCACCTATTCTGCTTCCCAGATTAGTAGTAGTAGTCAATCTAATAAGGTTCTTTTAATGCGTTGGCACTTACGCTTAGGCCACATTTCTTTTGGATATTTGAAACACATGTTCCCTACTTTATTTTATAATAATAACAATTTACTTGATTTTTCTTGTGAAATTTGTCAATTAGCTAAACATGTGCGTTCTTCTTATCCTGTTAGTATGAATACTACTGCACCTGCTATATTTGACTTAGTTCATTCTGATGTGTGGAGTCCTTCCCCAGTCCCATCCACTCTTGGTTTTCGTTATTTTGTCTTATTCATTGATTACCATAGTCGTACCACTTGGGTCTATCTTATGAAACACAAGAGTGAGGTTTTTGAGATTTTTAAACAGTTTCTTGCTATGGTTCATATCCAGTTTGGTCGTACCATCAAGACCTTTCGTTCTGATCATGGTACTGAGTACACCTATAGTGAGGTTTTATAACTTTGTTTAGATTCTGGCATTGAGCATCAAATGTCCAATGTTAAGACCCCTCAACAGAATGGTCGTTCAGAGAGAAAAAATCGTCATATTCTAGAGTTAGCTTGTGCCATCTCTATGGGTATGAACGTGCCACAGTCTTATTGGGTCGATGCATTTCTTACTGCTGTTTATCTTATTAATTGAACCTCCTCTCGGGTTCTTCAGTTTGCCACGCCCCTTTCTCAGCTCCGTCAAGATCGTCCCCTGTTTCCCCTTTTTCCGTGTGTGTTTGGGTGCGTATGTTTTGTTCAAATTCTTGATCAATCTCGTACTAAACTTGACCCAAAGCTATAAAATGTATTTTTTTGGGTTATTCCTCTACCCAGAAAGGCTACCGGTGTTACCATCCTCCTTCTCGACGGCGTTTCATTTCTCGAGATATTTCCTTCTTCGAGCATACCCCATATTATAATGGGTTCGTTAGCACTCACTTTGAGTGGTTTCCCCTAGACTCCCTGGATGATCCCCTCCCTGGTTCCTTTCCTCTTCCTTTACCAGTTCCTCCATCTTCACCTCTTGTCCGTTTGTCACCCCCTCCTCTGCAGGTTTACTCTCGGCGTCCACGTGATACTACCATCACTTCTATGTCAGACCAGCTCGTCTCCTTGCCTTCAAATCCGCTTCCTTATCTTTCCGGTGATGATCGGCCTATTGCCACTCGTAAGGGTAAACGTATTTGTACTTATCCTATTTCTAATTTTATATCTGATTCTGCACTCTCATCCTCCTATTGGAGTTTTCTTGCCTCTGTTTTCACTGTTTCTCTTCCTACAACTGTTGCAGATGCTATTTCCCATCCTGAGTGGCGAACCGCTATGATTGATGAGTTGAATGCTCTTGAAAAGACTTAGACTTGGGAACTTGTTACTCTCCTACCTGGAAGGAAAGCTGTAGGATGTCGCTGGGTTTTCACCCTTAAGCATAATCCGGATGGTACTATTGCTCGGTATAAGGCCCGTTTGGTGGCCAAAGGTTATGCTCAAATTTATGGGATTGATTATCAAGAGACCTTTGTTTCGGTTGCCAAAATGACCACCATTCGCGTTCTTCTTTTTATTGCCGCTATACGAGGCTGGCCTCTCTACCAGTTAGATGTCAAGAATGTGTTTCTCAATGGTGATCTTCAGGAAGAGGTTTATATGGTCCAACCTCCTGGGTTTCTTACCTCTGCTTCTCCTACACATGTCTGTCGTCTTCGCCGTTCTCTTTATGGCTTGAAGCAGTCTCCTCGCGCATGGTCTGAACGCTTTATTAAGGTAATGCATCAATTTGGTTTCCATCAGAGTTCTGTTGATCACACCCTTTTCTTACGTCACTCCCAGGGTAAAACTGTCGCTGTGATTGTTTATGTTGATGATATTGTTATTACTGGAGATGATGATCATGGCATTTCTGAGGTAAAAACTTACTTAGAACGTCAATTTGAGATTAAGGACCTTGATATATTTATTTCTCAGCAAAAATATGTCCTTGATTTACTCAGTGCCTCAGGGCAGTTTGGTTCTCGTCCCGCTGATACTCCTATTGAGCAGAATCACAGGTTGGCTGATTCTGAGGGGGAGTGTGTGTCGGATATTGGGCAGTATCAGCGACTTGTGGGAAAATTGATCTATTTGTCTATGACTCGCCCAACATTGCGTATGCTGTTAGCGTTGTAAGTCAGTTTATGCACTCGCCTCGGACATCTCATCTTACTGCAGTCTATCGTATCCTTAGATATCTTAAGGGATGTCCTGGTCGAGGTATTTTATTCAGTAATCATAGTCATTTTCGTGTTGAGGCATGGACAGATGTAGATTATACTGGTTCAATGACTGATAGACGCTCTACTTCTGAGTACTGTACCAAAGTAGATGGTAACTTGGTAACTTGGCGCAGTAAGAAGTAGGATGTGTTTTTCGGTCGAGTGCTGAGTCAGAATACAGGGCTATGGCACTTGGAGTGTGTGAGTTGTTGTGGCTCAAGATTTTATTAGATGACCTGTGTCTTCCTGTACCAGCCCTTTTTTACTATATTGTGATAATAAATCAGCTATTAATATAGTGGCAAATCCGGTTCAGCATGACAGAACTAAGCATATCGAAATTGATCGTCATTTCATTAGAGAAAAGATTATTTCTGGACAAATTTGTACTCCCTTTGTTCCTACATCTCAACAACTTGCTGATGTGCTGACTAAAGGTGTTAGTAAAATCACCTTTGAAGGTATCTTGTCCAAGTTGGGCGTCGTTGATATCCACGCACCAACTTGAGGGGGAGTGTTAAAATACGTAGTAGTGTCCTTTTTGGTCTTTTCATCTATTTTAGATTATGTAACCTTTAAAGCCTAATTAGGGCTAATTAATCAAATAATCAATTTCCTCTCTTTTTTAATTGTTACCTTTTCTGATTAATGATTTCAATTTTTTGTTTGTTGATTTATGTACGTGTAAGTCTTCAGCAGTTGTATACATATATGGGAAGTGTTTGGACTTCAGAGGCCCTAAAGAGAGCCAAACATTTTTCAAAATAGGGGTTAGAAGTTAAAGAAACTTGGACTGTCCGATTTTTGTAAACCACTTTTGATGGGGTTAGAAGTTTCGGAATGGGCTGATTTTTGGTGAGGACGATCTCCTCATCATAGAGATCATCCTCATAAAAAATCAGCCCATTCCGAAACTTCTAACCCATATATTGAAAAAAATTGTTTGGCTCTCTTTAGGGCCTCTGAACGCCACTCTCTCTCTCTCTCTCATATATATATTATATTCCAAGTCATTATTCCCATGAAATAACACATATTTCATGTCGTAAGCTAAGGGGAGACATATAATCTAAATTATTTGATCATTGACTATAAAAATTTATGTAGATCGTGTGAACAATTAGAGCCACAACAATAAGGTCACGGGTTCAATTCCATCAAAAAAGAAATACATTGATAAATGGAAATTGTATCGAACAACAATTGTATGTTGCACAAGTAGAGGTGTGGTATTTTCAAGAATTATTGTTCTCCTTTTCATTTGTAAGCAAATATCTTTCTCTTGTTTTTCCCCCCACTTCATTGATTATTAGCAGTTCAGACATGATATTTGTTTATTTCCATTTCCCTTTCTACTACAGGAGAAAAATATAAGATAGACCAGGCAATTACCGAGCCTGGGCTTTGGCGATGTTCTATTTGCACATTTGATAATATTAAAAGTGCATCTACTTGTGATATCTGTGGTGTTTTTCGGGATCCTGTGACCAACATTTGCAGCAATGGCAATACAGAAACAGGTATACAACTTTAAGGTGTTGAGAATTTTTTTTTTCTTTCTTCCGATTTGTTATCTAGTAGTTATATTATATCTGATACTGGTCGGGCCGACAAGTATTGTAAGTTGGCCTTTGTGTAGTATTATTTCCATTGCATCATGTTCTTTGTTCCTTTATGGAATGGAGCTCTTTCGTGCAGTTGATGACAGGTCCCAAGGTTTCGGAGCATCCCTATTGGCCAAGTCTCTTTTTGCATCATTTCCTCGCCAGGCTCCCAAAATGGATGTTATCTTTCATCAGAAAAATGATGATTTTGCAAGCAAAGGCGCCAATAACTTCCACAAGATTGGGAATATCCTAGGAGATTATTCTGATTTCTGCAAAGCTTTTATGTTTTCTCATTGCAAGTACAATAGTAATATAGGTCTGCATATGGTATATCATGGGAGAGAGGGTTATTTCTTTTATGTTTTGTCATTGCAAATTATTTACCAGTTTTATGCCACCGATACATTCTACAAAATAATTTTTCTTCAATAAGGATTATTTCTTTTGCAATCTCAAATCATATACCAGTTTTACGCCACTGATACATATCTACAAAATAATTTTTCTGCTATGGAAGAAGCCATTGTGAAGTCATTTTGCTATGTCTATCTTGTTTGCCTCATAGAGGTTCTAAAACGAACACTTTGATGTAACAGACCGTTTCAAGTTTGATAGCCTCTCTCCAGATGATTTGGTTTCTTCTGGCAAACATTATAACAAGAACATTTTGAAAGGTACCTGTCCTGACAACACTAAGGATTGCTCCTGTTCCAATTAATGCATGTTAAACCATGGCCTTCTAGTAGGTTCATTTTCTGATGTACCTTTTGACTACTTTCCATGAACAAAGAATATGAAGCGAACTTTGTTTACTTATGGATCTTGTCCAATTTGCTTTCTATTTTGCATAATCCTACTATGTTATGCAAGTTTTTGAAATACTGGACATGGTGCTTATGGAAAGCGTGGGCAAGAGTTATGCAAAGATGTATTCTATTTCTGGAATGAATTGAATGAGAGACAACTGGTTGTGAAATTTACCATTTTTGTGTCCAAAGGAGAAACTTGAAGCTTTAAGGAGCAAATGGTGAAGTCCCAGATGATCTAATAGCTAGATCCTTTCATGTTTCTTCAATAACAGAATTGAATCAAAATGTCTAAAAAAACTCAATGAAGATCGATTCAAGACTGTAAGAGAAGTTCTATAGATATAAATAATATGCAATTAGTGTCACCATCCATTTACCCCTTAATTTGATGTCCTATTTTTCTGTACTGAATATTAGTAGTGCTGTGGTTCTGTGCACCCAGAAAAAAAGGGAAAAAGGAAATCATATATTGGATAGGAAAATATCATATGTTAGTACTCAGTTGCATTCTATTCAATATTTTGGAAATTCATATTTGTTTAGTAACTTCTTTGATTAGATTGTTTTTTCTTGCCATGGTAATAGTTTCCAAAGGCTCATTTCTAACAAATGATAAATCTGTAATTATTTACCTTTTTCAGTTTTCAACCTTACTTTTTATCTGTAGACAATGTTGAACAATTGGCATCTTCTAAAGCTTCCTCAAGCATCCCTGTGAAGAAGGGAAAGATTAAAATTCAACCTAGCACAAAGAAGTTAGATAATTCATCTGTTTCACTGCTAAAAGTTGGACGACCAAGTGAAGACGAGGGCAATTGTTCCTCAGTCAATGCAGACAAGTCAGATCTAACAGGTAGTTTCAACAAAGTAAATGTGGATGTTGACTCTGGAAGCTTGAAGAATTCTATAAATACTAGAAAAGCCACATTAAATTCCAAATACAAGCCAGAAGCATGGATGCTTGCTGACCAAGAAGGGACATTGACTCAACTAAATCTTGCTATTGTAAGTTAATTATCAGGTTGAGTATGACCACCATTTTTTTTGTCACATTTATTTGCTATTATCTTCTTATCAAATTTTCTCTTCAAGTATTTTGTTCATAAATTTACTTTTCTAAACCTTTTAAAACCTTGTAATAGGTGGGCCATGTTGATTCTGGAAAATCAACACTGTCTGGGAGGCTATTAAATCTTTTGGGTCGGATTTCCCAGAAAGAAATGCACAAATTTGCAAAGGAGGCTAAATTAATGGTATTAAATCGTTTTTTTTTTTTTAAATATGTGACAGGCTGTCCCCAACCCCTTTGGAAGTGGGACTAATCCCTGCATATACGCCTTTTGTTTGAGCTATTTATTTTTGGGGTTTTGTTAACTTGTGTCCTAAGGCCACACATTAAGCTTCATTCAATGCAACCTGGAAATTGAATTTCCTACAAAAAATGCCCTCAAAATATTTTTTTTACCAAAAATATCCTCAGATGCTTATTTCCAAGGTGTGTTAAATGCAGCTTAAGCACATGTTAACAAAACCCTTATATCTTCGAAGTTGTCTAGTTGTCATTTGGGGGATGTTTGTGCTGTTAATTGCCCAACACAGGGAAAGGGATCGTTTGCATATGCGTGGGCACTAGATGAGAGTGCTGAAGAAAGGGAGAGGGGTATAACCATGACAGTAGCTGTTGCTTACTTCTTCTCAAAGAAATATCATGTTGTTGTCCTTGACTCACCAGGCCATAAAGATTTTGTCCCAAACATGATATCTGGTGCTACACAAGCAGATGCCGCAATTCTTGTTATAGATGCCTCGATCGGCTCTTTTGAAGCAGGTATGGACAGTAACGGAGGACAAACAAGAGAGCATGCACTACTTATTAGAAGTTTTGGTGTTGATCAAGTTATCGTGGCTGTTAACAAAATGGATGTTGTGGACTATTCAAAAGAAAGGTTTGATTCAATAAAATTGCAACTTGGAACATTTCTCCGATCTTGTGGTTTCAAGGATTCTCTTTTGTCATGGATCCCCTTTAGTGCCATGGAAAATCAGAATTTGGTGACAGCTGCGTCCGATGTTCGTTTGTCTTCTTGGTGAGTTTTCTCTTGAGTGTTGATTCCAATAATATTTTAAATTTATAAGTATGTCTATCCAGTATTCTCATTATACATTTTGTTGTTGTTGCTAAATCTGCAAATTTATGCATGTTTTCCTTTTAGCTGTTGGTTTTGGTTGAATTATTTGTGTTTGAGTGGTAGCTACTTATATATGGATCTAGATTCAAACTGATGGTCTTGGTCAAGAACATGTCGAACTCAAGTTTTTTTATCGTGGAAGATTTGCCTGCCTTTGTTGTAGCTATGGACCATGTTGAGAGGTTGTTCCTCTTGAGGCTTAGGCATTCATTTCTGTATAATTTTGATATTTGTCTTAGGAAGTGAATCATTGATAATATTGATTGTTAAAAGAGCTGTTGTGTATGTTGCAGTGGGTCTTGTCAAAAACTAGTTCCCCACATAAGCTGCTATGTTCATTCCAATCTTTATTTCAACATTCATCTAATCAGTCAAAAAAAAAAAAAAAAACATTCATCTTACAAGGGGATTCCTCATGGATTATTAAACAATAAAATTGCTTTTGCCTAACAGAATACAATATTTATAGCAGTTTATATGCACTCCATCGTCATGGTTGAAGCCTTATCCCAAAGATCAGGGGTCTACTTAACAAATCTTATTCATCTATTCAATTATGCCTAGAGCTATGTCTTTTCTTTTGACAGGTATACATTTTATTAAAAAGAAGGAGAAAAATGGCAAGGCGACCACCGAATGAGGAAGCAAAACAAAGCAAAAGACTACAAGACCCTCATACATCACACAATAATAAATGAGCCCCAAGATGGACAAGATAACTTCGTGAAAAGGGATAGAAAGTGATTCCAAACTTCTGAAGCAAAAGGATAATGAGTGAGAAGATAATGGACTGACCCACTGCTCGATTTGCACATGAAACAAAAATTGGCCAAAGGAACACCCCTTTTCATATTGTCATCCAATGTTGAGATTTTATCTCAAACAACTCACCACATGAAGGTCTTGGAGGGAACTTTTGGACACCAAATGGCTAGATCGGGTAAATGAATTGTGTAAGTTGGAATCAATGATTTGTAAGGAGATTTAACTGAGAATTTTCTGCCCTTAGCGACACCTCAGTCTCGACTGTCTTCCTCAAAAGGGTTGATTTGAATATGAGAAATGCAATCAATTAAGCCAGAATGATTCATGAAAGCTTAACCTGAGATAAAGAGTATTTTTTATGAGATAAAGAGAATTAAATCCGGACTAGAGTAAATCAATAAACCAATCATTAGAGCTTCTCCTGAATCCAAAATCCCATGACATTTGATTTCCAGCCTGACTCATGAGGGAGATAACCACTCGAGCCTAGCTGTTTTCTCAAAATCCTTAAATGGATCGAAAGAAATCTGATTTTGTTGATTTGAAAACCTAAGCTAGTGGAAGTACAGCCTTCCATTGGGAACATCTTTCGAAGTCTAATGTTTAGTATTGTGGGATAATGATTTTGTCTTGAGGTGTCTTTTAATTGCCTTGAAGACTTCCTAAGTAGTCGTAGACTAACCTTAGTTTATAATTTCATTTGCTCTTTGTAATTGTTATTTGATCTCAATTTTCTCATATTAGTTTATTTTTCACAGCCTTGCATCATGTTCTTTGTGCATATACTTCTAGATTTTGTATGTTTTCTAGATGGGTATTTTCAAAGTGCAATAACTTCTTTTGTGGGAAAATTACGTTGGTAACATCGGGAAAGAAGGGATAGATGGGACCATACTTTTAGACGTCTCAAGACCTTGTCACTTTCTTGACCGGTACATAACGAGACAAACCAAGAAATACAGAGACAAAACCAAGACAAAGCCTTATACCAAAAAATTTGGGTCAGCTCATAATAAAAATAGTCAAACTCTTACTTGATGCTCATTCATCCTTGCCACGCTTTGTTTCACTTTGCTCAGTGATGATCGCTTGATGCTCTAGTTGATGCGTCTTTGTGACATATCGAGATGACTTGTTCAACTGCAGATTATTTTTGAAAGGAAGAATATTTGTCCTTCGTTAATTGTCAGACATAACAACTCATCACTATTATTTTCTGTTTGGAAAAACAGTTTTTGTCTAAACTACTATGAAATTTTGACTAAGAATGATGAATTGCAGGTATCAAGGTCCATATCTATTGGATGCCATAGATTCATTGCAACCTCCGATAAGGGATATCTCGAAGCCATTACTTATGCCCATTTGTGATGTCATCAAGTCACATTCCTTTGGACAAGTGGCTGCCAGCGGTAAATTGGAGACTGGAGCTCTTCGATGTGGTTTAAAGGTACACCTCGATTGACCTCGTGATTGTCTTTGAGTAAATGATAGTATGGCCACCTTGATAGTTGACAAAGAGGCACCATTTACAAGGGTGCTATTTGATAATTTTCTGAGCGAAAGTTTATTAAGACATTAGAATGTGGTTTTAAAAATATTGTTTTACTTTATTCTTGGATCATCATTGAAGCTTATCCCGTTCCTCCATTCAGTTCTAACTAAAGCAATGTCTTCTGTTAGCTTGATTTCTGGATAAAGTTTTTAGTTTTTTCCAGCATATGTTCTTAAACCAAACCTGGGGTATCTTGAGCCTTTCTTGAATCATCTTGGTTATGGTTGTTTTCTGTAAGTAATCGACTTTCTGTTTTCTAGAAAAAAAAATCCAATGAATCATCAAAATGTGCAGGGGAATATGGTGATTTATACATATAAAATTCCCTGAATGCTCATGGATCTGTTTCGTGTCACCAAAATGTGCATGGAATTTGTATCTGTGACAGGCTCAATGCTTGTGTTCTGCATCCCATACAAGTGACAGGACATCATCATCAAAGCCTTGTCCCAAAATATCAATATTTGGATTGAACTTGTCCCAAAACTTATATGACTTGGTACATCTTAATTATTTATGGATTTTTCCTATGATTAACTCTAAAGCTAGTCACGATTTAGTTATTGGTTTAATGATTGAGATTGTATCTAACTTGATAAAATATGTAATTTCCCACCTGTAGTGGTCCACAAGCTGATTGCTTTGGTGTACTAATGCTTAGGCCTCTTACACAACATGGGATGTGGGACACAAGGTCGGACTTCCAGTGATCTCTATTGCCACCTCCATGACCCTTACCTACAAACTCTGGTACACAGTGAAAATTTGGAAAAAAAATGTACATATAGTAGTAGATAGAGATTTGAAAAATAAATTGGTAGGTGTCAGGAGCATTGTTTTTAGATGCCGAGTGAGATGAGGCGCTTGGCTTTTTTAGCTCCTCATGGCATTAAGACGTAGGCCTCCATGCATGGAAAATTTTAAATAATAGTAATGGATATATAAATAGAAAAATTGGGTAACCACCACATATCTCCAAATTTGAAGTTCAAATCCACATAGTTACTATCCAACTTTGAACCTCTTCATTAATAATAATAATAATAATAATAATATCTTATTTAATATTTCAGTAAGAACGGAATTAGGGCTGTCAAAGGATTGGTTCGGTACCGGATCAGTACCACTTTGCTACCGATCCGAAATTTTCACCCTACAATCCATATCCAATCCGATCTCGTTAAAATTTCATCAATCCTAATGCGATCCAATAGTTTTTTTTTTGTGAAAATACCACCTACAGTTAGGGTTTGAGAGAAAAAAACAAACAAAGAGATGGGTTTTGGGGATAAAACCCTCGTTGAGGAAGATGGAGTTTAGGCGAAAAAAGAGTTAAGAGATCGTCTATGGAGATACAGATCTACACTCTACAATTGAAGAAAGATAGAGAGAGAGAGGCGTACTTGGAGATAGAGATAGAGAGAGATGTGAAGCCCTCAATGTCCAACCATCTCTGTTGCTTGAGCCCTCCCTGTCGCCTATCAAGCACTCATTGTCGTCATGAGCCATGGCCTTGCAAGGTTGAATATGGGTGTTTGGGAGCCTAGGGTTTGAGATGGTTCTATTGAGGAAGATGAGTTGTAGAGGAAAAAAAATTAAGAGATCGAATGAGTGGGTAATGGGCTACAGGTTACACCACTTATGTATAAAGAAATTGGATTGGTTTGAGACTACTCCGAAATTGACCTGAGATTTTGTTAGTTTTTAATATTATGATCCAAAAGCTCAAATCTTGTATCCAAATCCGACTTTTTTGGATTGGATTCCGGGTAAAAATTGAATCATTGTCAGCCATAACCAAAATTATGTAATTATTTGTTTAACTTTTAGTGGATATTTCATTGTTGATCTCGTTGGATGAGATGGTATTGTAGTTATCTTAGGTCATGATCATTAAAATCGCATTTTTGGCAAGCCTTTAAGTAAATTTTTAGAATTTTGGGCTTATAGGTAATTTTCTCTTGGAGGAGAATAAGCTAGTGTTTGGGAGAGTAGGGGTCAAAAAGAAAAAACTGTTGTTTGAAATAGAGCAGCTAAGTAGGAAGGAGGAGGTTGGTCAGTTGTCTTTACAAGACAAGGTGAGGAGAGACTCCTTGAAGGGGTGGTGCGTGTGATCGAGGGATTAGTCTCACCCCAAGGGTGAGATACCCACAAAAAGCAACAAAAAAAAAAAAAAAAATTGAGATGGGAGCTATGATATTCCCATTAATGGTATGATTTGAGACCATTTTGAATTGAGTCCAAGGTATCATTTGTTTTTTCTATCGAGAAATATGTTATCAGAGGAGCTGAAAAATATATTATCAAAACTACGTTGAACATGCAACTCTTGGGCATATTTTTTCATTGTTCGTCACCATATTGAAAGCGAAGAGCACAAGCAATCAAGTGATCCATGGTATGAGTTTAAACAACCAAACTTGTGCGCCAAGTGCAATCATTTTGGACACTTTAAATCAGAGTGCTCAAATAGGGATAATGAAACAAATGTGATAAAAGTCCATGCACCTAAACTCAAGGCGAGTAATGAAAAAATCTACGAGCCTGATTTAAGCGAAAGTGAGATTGATGAATGTGAGGCATCATTATTGGATTTTGAAGAAGAATCAATATCTGAAAAATTTGAATAATTGGAAAAGAAAATCATTGAATCGCCACATCATTTATCGCTTACACAGATGTTGTCATACATAAAAGAAGTAGATGATATTTGAGATAAACCAATGAGTTATATTATACATGGAGCATTTTAGAGTGTGAACTTTAGTTCTTGCCAGAAAATAAGAGTTCAAGGAATTTTTACTTGGTTTGATGATATATATTGGAGCGTGGAGGTTGTATTGATTGAGAAACTAGCTAGGATCATATTGCACATAGACTACAAAGACTTCATTTGCTGGAAAATTACAACAATTTTATTTTGCCAATGGCGAAATCTTCATAGCCAAAGAGAATGATGGGGACATCAAATATTGAAGAGTAGATTTTAGTTTTTATTTAGTTTTCTATTTTATGGTTTTAATTATATATTTTTTGGGCTTATCTTGATGTTTTATTAGCTTATGATGTTAGTATAGGTGTTAGGTGCAATTTGGTAACTTTATAATACGTTTTCATAGGCTGAAAATTCATGGGAAATAAAGTTACGAGATTGGGATATATATGATATTTCTGCTTTTGTTTTATTTAGGTTTTAAGTTTTATTTACAACCATTAGATCTCATTATTTTAGTTGGATGGTTGAGATTAGATTTAGAGTTTAGAGAACATTATAAATACTTGCTTCTTGTTGTAATTTTCTTTAATGATGAATAAAATTGAGATTGGAGCTATGATATTCCCATTAATGGTGTGGTGTGAGGCCATTTTGGAGTGAGGCCAAAGTAACATTTGTTTTCTCTATCGAGGTAGGTATTTACTTTTTTTTTTCTCAACATCTTTCCCATTTTCTCTATTAAATTTCTGTTTTGAACCTCCATAAACCCCACTCAATCCATTTTATAAATCAAATTCCGTAAAACCCCCATTGTTTCCTTATCTCCCTTCATCGTCCTGCATCACCTTATTTGTTGAAGCCGTGTGAACCATATAAAAAGTGTTACAAATGTGGTTAAAGTTTGCTATCGCATGCATGATGGACCAACGACTATGGAAGAATAGCGTGCTTTTCCTTTTGTGGTTAGTCTCACACGGTCGATGCCATACTCTTGAGCTACGTTACATGTTGAGACACACTATAGAGTAATTGGTTTTCTCTTGTGGTTCACCTAGCATGGTCGATGCCATCCTCTTGCGGTATGTTACATGCATAACCACACCATGGGAAGATGATACATCTTATTTGTTAAAGCTAATTGGTCTCATGGATAGGGATAATGGAAAGTAAGAGATAGTAATGGTTATTACTCTCTATTTGCTTGAATATAACCTTATATTTGATGTGTTATGTGTGGCATGGTAATTGAGTGATTATATCTTGCTTGCTTTGAAAATACATGTGTTTAGTGCATGGATTAACCATTGAAAGTATGATCTATGATGATATTTTGATACTTAGGTTATCACCCGAAACGATTTGTAATATAAGAAAGAAAAGAATAACCACTAGTAAAAGTGCGGGAACGAAATGAACCTAAGGATATTAAGATTAAGAAAGTGGAAAGGTAAGATATTCGATGAGGACCATTCTGGGAGGTAGAAATGATGACTCTCAAGATAAGTGGCCCAATGGCTAACAATATACCCTGAGAAAGAACCCTTTGGGGGATGGATTCAAGAGAGGTTGAGTCAGGATTTCACAAGTAATAGGCTGGTATAAATCTCTACTAGGGAGGTAATTCCCAAGACGGGGATGACCTAGTCATGTATCTCTCTGAACTAGGACAGTAAGAGGTTTGGCTCGGGTGTAAAAGTAGTAATAAGGAAAGATAAAAGATGCAAATACAGATAAAGGTTATTAATAACGCTACCACAAAGGGCACCTTTATACATGATTTGTTTTTATGCGATTGGTTTGACAGTCTCATTCTTTTGAATTTTTTATATAATATATATTTTTCCTTGCTAAGCTTCTTCGCTTATTGATATTCTATGTCAGTAGATGAAGAAGAGACGAATGTTAGTGAACTGGAATAGAAGACCCCTATCGTTCCATTTAGAGTTGTAAATTGCAAGTTGGAATAGTCTATAATGAAGAAATTATTGTAAGGACTTTAACCGAATAATTATTATATTTGATGAAAGGGATTTTTTTTGTTGCTCGGTGTACAAAATTTCACGACCCGTTTCTAGTATTTGGTCTCTCTTTGAGAAAGGGTGCAAATATGGAAATTGGGTGTCAGATCCACCTCACCCTTATCCTCCACGCACTCAAATAAAAGCATTATTTGCATTAACATTGGGGTATTTGGTTATAGAGAATGGTCAGGTCTTTGAGGGAAAGGAGCATTAGGTGCTGGATATCATTCCCTCAATTATAGGGTTATTGTTCTTTTGGTGTAACTTCTCAAGGACTTTAGAGCGGTATTTTTGAGGATTTCATTTGTAGATGGGATCGGGTGTATGATATCAATTTGGTGTAGGGGCTTTGCTTGGCTTTTGTTTTGCTTGGTTGTTGGTCATCTTGACCTCTTTTTCTAATAAAACTTCTACTTATCAAAAGAAAAAAGAAAAAAAGAAAAGAAAAAAGAAAGCTACTTTTGATGTCATATACTTATGTGTAATGATTAGAAATATTCAATTGTGTTGTTCTTGACTAATTCAAGTTTCAAATAATTGTGTAAATGTGTACCAACAATATTTATAAGTTTTTTATTTTTATTTTTTATAACTTCAAATGCCTGTTAATTATTATGAGTGTGCTTATGGAGCGGGCTCCCATTTCCCATCATACCTCTTACCCAAATCTCAACATTACAAACAACTATAGCTACCAATGAATATGGTTATGCTGAATGACTTTTATGGAACAAAAAATGAGCATTTCTATGTTATGGTTCCCTATGGGTTTGAGGAACCACTCGACTTAAGCTTTCGTCATTATTTTCATAGAATTTTGAAGCATATTTTCTATGTTATTGATAAATTCTACAGTAATTACATAAAATCTGTTTTTCTACATTATTTTGACATTTACAGAATATTTCTATTTTTAAGTTAATTGAAATATGAACCAATCGAAATTTTAAAACCTTGGTTAGTTTCCTACTAGTAACATTGTAAATATGCGATTATTGTAGGTTTTGGTAATGCCATCAGGAGATTTAGCAACGGTGCGATCCTTAGAACGTGACTCTCAAGCTTGCACTATTGCAAGAGCTGGTGATAATGTGGCTGTCAGTTTGCAAGGCATTGATGGAACTCGTGTGAAGTCTGGGGGAGTGCTATGTCACCCAGATTTCCCTGTTGCAGTCGCTACCCGTCTAGAGTTGAAGATTGTCATGTTGGATGTCGCGATGCCCATCCTAATTGGCTCTCAGGTATCTATCATCATTCATTTGTTTTTACAAATTAAAATAAAATAAAATTGCAATCATTTGGAGGAATCATCATCATCATCCAAGCCTTATCCCAAATATTTCCGTCAACATGGCAAATTCCTCTATCCAATTATACCTAAGGCCATGTGTTATACTAATATTTCATAGAATATTTCCATTTTCATAGACTACAAAAAGGATCTCTACATTTGTTTTTTATACGTTCATGAAATCATGCTTCATTTTGACCGTGAACAATGAATTTCAACTAAATGTTACAAATTTGACACTTTAGCTTAGGATGTTAATCAAATCACCTGTTATTTTTCAAATTTTGATTCTTCAAGTAACTATAAATAGAACCTATGACCTTTCAAATTGTTTTTATGCAACAATAGCTAGGGATTAGTGTGTTTAAAATTGTTTTTATGCGACAATAGCTGGGAATTAGTGTGTTTTCAGCATTGCAAGGAAATGATGATCTTTCTGAATGTAATTTTTTTATATAATTTTTGTGGAAATAGGCTTTATTGGTGTAAATGCAATATATCTACAGATTTATGATGCATTAGAAAGGATTTATGCACATCTTTAAAGATTTCTTATGTGCATTTTGAGAGGTTATATTGTTATAACATTTTGTTGGTATTGAATTTTTTATTTTATTTTAATTTTCTTACTTTAAATTTGATTCACATGTATAATTGCACTAAATGTAGAAAAAATGATCTACATTTTCCAAGAACTATTTTAAAGTTAGTTTACTAGACATTCGTAATCTTATTTTTGTGATTGAGAATCAGATTTAAATAAGAGTTTAGAAATAAGATGTGGCTTGAGCATGTTCATGTTTATGCAATCATGTAGTGAATGCGGTGTGTGTGGGTGTTTTTTTTCCAGTTAGGCAATGTGTTCTAAATATGTAGTTAGAGTTGTACGTCCACTCATGTCAAAATATTTGCAAGAAATATTTCCATTTCTGGGCTGGATGAAATAATGCTAGTATGCAGGTGGAATTTCATATACACCATGCCAAAGAGGCAGCTAGAGTGGTAAGGATATTGTCGTTGCTTGATCAGAAAACTGGCAAGGTCTCGAAAAAAGCACCCCGTTGTCTTACAGCCAAGCAGAGTGCATTGATAGAGGTAAGACCAACATAATTCATTGATATTTCTAGAGAGCTGCTATTGGCACCCACACTTTTACTTATCACACCCCAATTAAAGAAACAAACATAGAAAGTCAATGGCTGAGAATAAGTAAAAGTTGGGGTGCCAATAGAAACTCTTTTTTCCTTAAAAATACGTGCGCCACAGTGACGCCTCAGTTGAGGTGTACACCTCAACCACACCTTAGATGTTTGGTCGCCTCACCCCAATGTCTCAACACCCTTTTGGTGCGCCTCGAGGCTTACGTCTCAAGTGCCTCTGAAAACACTGAACCAAACTTTTATAATGCTTGAATGGTATGTTTTAATCTATAATTAGGGTGAAATAATTTAAGAAATTAACCAACGAGTGTTGGGTGCAGTGGTCGGGGCCTCCCTCCAAAAGGGAGAGGTCTTGAGTTCAAGCTCCCTCGTTCAGGGATTAATCCCGGCTTACCTGGTATTTGTGGCTTGTGGGCTTTTGCATGTACCCGAGGGATTTGGGCAAGATACGGTGCTCTAAGAGGCCAATTGCCTCGCCCTTACGTCAGGCCTACAGGTTTGGAAACTCCGTCATAAAAAGAAAAAAAAAATAATAACAATAATTTAAGAAATTGGGGGTGTCATAAGTAAAAGTTGGAGTGCTAATAGCAGCTCTCTACTACCAAGTAAAATCACACAACTTGCTCGCCCACAAAAAACTTATAAAGAGAAAAAGAAAAAGAAAAGTGGAGAATGGAATCTGTTTTCTCTAAAACTGGTTTCTATTTTATTGTGCTGGTTCTATTTCAGCATATCTATGTGAAGGTGCAGTAGGGACAGTTAGCATCATTTTTATATTTATGTTTGTCTAATTGCAGGTGATTCTGGATGGAGCTGTTTGTGTGGAAGAATTCTCTCATTGCCGAGTTCTTGGAAGGGTGTTCTTACGAGCATCTGGGAGAACCGTTGCAGTAGGGATTGTAACCCAAATAATTGAGTAATCCAAAATTGCTGAAGATGTGATTTAGCCAATTTTTTTTTTCATCAGATATACTAAAGATGAGAAAGGTGTAAATGTCCAAGCCGAAGGAGGATGCGGTGAGTCATACAAATCAAGAGTCGGGCCTAAAACCTCTCATGGTCCATTTATGCTTACCACCCCATGCCCTTCACTAGTCGAATCCTCAACCAAGAGCCGAGCCGCATCTGTTTGTAACTTTGTTATGCAAAATCAAATTGCTGTAGAGATGCTTCTGGATTGGGATTGGGATTGGGGTTGGGGTTGCTTCTTATGCCTTAAAAATGCTGGTTTCCCAGTGTAACAATGTATAGATGGTGCTTATGCCTTGATTCAACTTTTACTGGGTTTTCCAGGGATAACCAACTGTAAAAGTGCATGCGGGTCGGTGGAATTTGTCATACTAATGTGTCAATGGGTGGGTTTGAGCCGGCCTTGATTGAGCGTCATTTAACTAGGGTGGGTTGTTCCAGGTTCAACCCGATTGACTGGCGAGCCTATGCTGAGTTAGGTAGAACATGAGAGAATCTGGCAATGCTATATTTTGCCTCTTTCAATTCCATTTTTTTGAAACAATAAAGTGAAAATGTCATATTTGACACTTGCCAATGCAATTGATATGCTTTGGATGACAACTTGGAATATATAATCCCAAATGATCTATGTATGTTTGGTATGTCAATTTCGTAGAAATAATAATCCAAAATACACTTTTTATAACACAATAGACACTTTAGTAAGTTTTGAGATAAATAATGTTACAATAACATTATTTTTAGCATATTTCTATTTTTTTAGAATCCATAGGGCACTTGCATTGGGAAGCATTTATGAGTGAATTCCAAAATTTGGAATTACCATTAACACTTGAGACCTGGTTGGATAAGTTAATTCGAGTTGTGCTTCGGCAACCTGGCTCAACCCAAGGCTATTCATAAATATTTTCATATTATTTATATATTTTAATTTAGTTTTAATGTATTTTTTAATTTATTTCTTGCTACATATATTTTGAGTTAATTAAAAAACATATATATAGGGAAATGTTCAACACCCTACACTTTACCTACGCTTTATTAAACGTGTTTTGTCCTACATGGGTTAGAAGTTTTGGAATGGGCTGATTTTTGGTGAGGATGATCTCTACGATTAGAAAATCATCCTCGACAAAAATCAGCCCATTCCGAAATTTCTAACCCCATGTTTACAAGTTGAAAAATGGTGGACCGTCCATTTTTTGTAAACCATTTTTTATGGGGTTAGAAGTTTTGAAATGGGTTGATTTTTGGTGAGGATGATCTCCTCATCATAGAGATCATCCTCACCAAAAATCAGCCTATTCCAAAACTTCTAACCTATGTAGGACAAGACATGTTTAGTAAAGCGTAGGGTAAAGATTAGGGTGGGGAACGGGACCTAATATATAGATATATAGGGAGCGGTTTGGCAGCCCTAAAGTTTGCCAAGTTTTGTGCCAAACATTTTTTGTAAATCACTTTTGATGGGGTTAGAAGTTTTGGAATAGGCTGAATTTTTGTGAGGATGATCTCTACGATGAAGAGATCATCCTCACAAAAAATCAGCTCATTTTGAAACTTCTAACCCTAGTTTTCAAGTTGAAGAATCGTGGACCGTCCAATTTTTGTAAATCACTTTTGATGGGGTTAGAAGTTTTGGAATATGCTGATTTTTGGTGAGGATGATCTCCTCATCATAGAGATCATCCTTACAAAAAATCAGCTCATTCCAAAACTTCTAACCCATATTTTGAAAAATGTTTGGCACCAAACTTGGAAAACTTTAGGGCCGTTGAACCGTCCCCATATATATATATATATAATATATATATATAGTTGATCTGCCAGAGATTGAGGCATATCTTTTGGAGATGGTCATGTCAGCGGCGGCAAAGTGGATCATTTATGTGACTTAACCTTTTCTTACCGACCCCTTGATTGGTGTTTTAGGTCTTCTTATCCAACATGACACTTTAATTTTGCTTGTAGTTTTGTCATCTCATATTACATTGACCCTTCGTTCCTAAGGCCTTCCTTCTCGGATCAAGGGATTCCTATTCGGTGAGGTCTATGATGTGCCGAAAAGAGTGACTAGCAGTACCACGATGAAAATAAAGAGGTAGACTCACAGGAAGGGGGAAGGCCCAGTCATAACAAGGAGATGAACCACTCAATTCCTCTATTAGATAGGAGAGAGAGGGTGGTCATAGGTCAGATTGAGTCTCTTACACAATATTTTATTTACTAAGATCAGTTCATACTCTTACCCTTATTAGGACCATATCGACGGTAGCACTAGCATCTTTTTCAGATCCTTGCCCAGATATAGGTCCCCGGGTGGAAGCAAGGCCAAAAGCAGTACGATAGAAGCACAGGCATGGACAAAGAAGGGCTCGAGGTTTTCTGCATAGAGCTTGCCCACCTATCTGTTAGTTATGGCTCACTGGGTGGTTGACCACCCCTATTCCAGTAGTTCCAGATGAAGGCACATCACATGATTCCTATCCTTCGCGGCTGTTGGCTTTTCAATAGTATTCATCCGTAGTCGTGGAAATCTAACACTGTGTTGAATCGGAATATAGCCCTGTAGACACCCCAATTTGCACGAACCCATAGGAAAATCCAAATTTTCTCGAATTAATTTCGATTTAGAACTCAAGTTCTTCGACGGACCCACATTGCTATTTTGCATCATTTTCATGCATACATGCATCATCTCATATCATCGCATGCCCATACCTTGTCCCTAATCCATCTAAACCTATGCCCATCACCCAAACCCAAATCCAATTCCATATCCAAACCCAAATCCAAGTCCATGTCCTAACCCAAAACCAAGTCCACATCCCTAACCCAAAACCAAGTCCATCCTAAGCCCAAACCCAAGTCCATATCCAAACCCAACACCAAGTCCATACCCAAGCCCAACACCAAGTCCATTCTCTCACCCCTTCACAAGATGACACATGTTGATACCTCATAAGCCTCCAACACCCAATGCATCATCTAATTGGAGAGTCAACCTTTCTTTTGTGAAAACTCAAGAATGCCCTTTTCAAAAAGTTTAGTCAAACCAAAAAGGTTATTTGGTCTTTGGTAATAATCCATAAAGGTGAGAGAACTTCCCATTATGCCCTCAAAAGGTGGGAATCTTCAAGTACATACATGGAGTTCTCCCATTGGTCCATTCGAAAAATATACTTCCATCATTGCTTTATTTGTTATTTACAAATGAACCAAGATCTACTCTTCACCTACCACTTCACCTTTACACATGTCATTCTCCTATTTACCCTCCCAAATGTGCTTTTGTTTTCCTATTGGTCCATTTCAAAACTACACTTCCACCCTTGCTTTATGAGTTATTTACAAATAAACCAAGATCTACTTTTTACCTACCACTCCACCTTTACACATGTCACTCCCCATTCATCCTCCCAAAAGTACTTTTATTCTCTCACCTCTATTTACCAAAAAACCAAGGATCAAAGCATGCTTTTTGGGTTTCTTCACAAATGTCATCTTTACCCTCATACAAATAGAAAATCCAAAAAGAAACAACCTAAATCTCATGTCCATTTTCTTTATTTTTAGGGTTGGACCACTTTATCCCCAAAAGTTCTCCAAAAACTCTATAAATACCCTCATTTTCTAAGAACAACTCATGCTCTCAAGCCCCCATCTCTCAACCTAAAACTCTACCCAATTCTCTACTCATCTCTCATCTCTCAACCTTCAACTCTCTCAACTCACCCTCAACTACATCTTTTAACTCTCAAGTTCACTTTTCAAGCTCAAGTTCATTCAAGACCTCCAAGGGGACAAGGTGGGATAGTAGTTATTTAGTTATTTTCTTTCATCTTGCATCTTCTTCTTCTAATCCTCTCTTTTCTTTTATAGAAACCCTTAGGATGTAATGGAGAACCCTCCTTCATCCCGAGTAGATTGAACCTCAACCTTGGGCATGGAATGCTTGAGGCGGTTTGGTCGAAAGGATGGAGGTTGAAGCCCTTTTAAACCCATTCTCATATCATGCACCATAATGTACACTATGCACACACATCACACATGTTGGCTATGATGAAGAAATGTGTAACTCTCTTGATGGGGTTAAAATACTAAGCTTCTAGCTAAACATGCATGCATTAAGGTTATAGATCTAAGAGAACTCCTTTCATGGAACTTCTCTAAAATCATAAACCAACATTTCAACTCATGCAAAAGTGTGTTGACTCCATAGAATGTCTTTTTCCATAAGATATCTCTTATGTCAACACTAACATCAAAACCTCTTCCAATGAGGTACATACACACTATATGCACCCACCCACTTCATGCATCTCATGCATTCTACTTGTTATTTTAATCCTTTTCAAAAATGACCAAATCTAAAGGTAACCACCTTAGGTGGAGAGAATGGGGTGCTTAACACCTTCCCCATTCTCTAACCGAATCCCCTTACTTAGATCTTAGGTAGACCATACCTTTTCCATGATTGAGAGTCACTACAATGCCATAAAAAATGGTTTTCAAAAGAATCGATTCGGGTGCCCATTCACACCCATTTACAAAAAAGAATGGTGGCGACTCCAAACAACGTAGCATTGAGGTTCAAAGGTGAACATTTCTCATGTCTACAACTTGGCGACTCCACTGGGGAATTTGCGGGTTCAAACCATGACCATTTGGCCATTTTTACAAAAAAAAAAGAACAAATTTCAATATATGTTTCTAACATCGTTGTTGTTTGTGTTTTGTTTGATATTTTATCTTCTTATTCTTGGGGAATGGTGGTAATATGTTCTTTAATATTTTGTGGGTTGAATGCTTGTAAAAGGGGGTTGATACTTGTTTTTAAAATGCACTTGTGCACTTACGCTTGCATAGCCCATTACACAAACCTCCTCTACTTATAAAAGTTTAAACCCGGATGCTTAATAGTTTCACGACTCGAGATCGCTTATTTCGGGTACGGGGACGAACACATCCAACCCAATCACCAACTTAAGACATGTGTACTTCGGTATGCATTGAGGTTTGAAGAATGGGTAACCGTGAAGCCACCTATAGCCGCATGCATTCAATACGATTAGAGGTTTAGGACACAATTTTTGAAAAATGAGTTATCAACCCTCTCATTATTGTAATTTTTCCAATCCAAGGAGATGACTTTGTATTTTTTTTTAGCCCACGAAGGCAAGTTGTATAGGTTTTAGGCTTGTTTTTATTTATTTTATTTCTTTACATGTCCCCCTAGGTAAAGGGGGAAATCTTTGCTCATGCTTTGCATCATAAAAAAAAAAAAAAAAAAAATCGACGAAAATTAAGGTTCTGGTCCGTTTTTAAAGAGCGGACTAGTACAAAAGTATTTCGGTCCGTTCATTAAAAACGGACCCAAAAAAAAAAAAAAAAAAAAAAAATTTTTTTTTTGCTCATTTCGTCCGTGACATCAGTCTTGATAACTTTTCTCTTGGATTTTTTTTTCTTTTGATTTTTAAGGCTTGAAAATGATTAAATACATCGTTTTTATCGTTAAACTTAGGGCCTACCACTCAAGTTTGTATTTGATCAAAACAGAGCTCGCTTACACTCTACCTATCGAAATTGATTTCAACCCAACATGGCCCACTATCAACCTCACCCATGTCCATATCCAAATGGGTCCACAACCCATATCCACTCTCAAAATGGGTCCACGACCCATATTCGTGTCCAAATGGGTCCACGACCCATATCCACTCTCAAATGGGTCCACGACCCATACCCACTTCCAAATCGGTCCACAACCCATATCCACTCTCAAAATGGGTCCACGACCCATATTCGTATCCAAATGGGTCCACGACCCATACCCACTCTCAAATGGGTCCACGACCCGTACCCACTTCCAAATGGGTCCACCACCCATATCCACTCTCAAAATGGGTCCACGACCCATACCCACTTCCAAATGGGTCCACCACCTATATCCACTCTCAAAATGGGTCCACGACCCATACCCACTTCCAAATGGGTCCGCCACCTATATCCACTCTCAAAATGGGTTCACGACCCATATTCGTGTCCAAATGGGTCCACAACCCACATCCACTTTCGAATGGGCCCACAACCCATATTCACTTTCAAATGGGTCCACGACCCATACCTACTTCCATTGGGTCCACGACCCACATCCATATCCTAATAGGCCTACACCCCATATCCATTTCCAATTGGGTCCATGACCTATATCCATATCCTAACGAGTCCACGACCCATATCCACTTCCAATTAGGTCCACGATCCATACCCGCTTTCAGATGGGTTCACGACTCATATCCATTTCGAGTCGAATCCCCAACCCGTACCCTATCAATATTTCAATCTCAACCATGTCCATAATCTATGATAAACCTCCGGCTCCGTGCTGATGAACCCCCAGCTCCGTGCTGATAAACCTCCGGCTCCGTGCTGATGAACCCTCAGCTCCGTGCTGACAAACCCAGCTCTGTGCTGACAACCTTCGGCTCCGTGCTGATAAACCTTTAGCTCCGTATTGACAAACCTCCGGCTCCGTGCTGATGAACTTTCAGCTCCGTGCCGATAAACCCCCAGCTCCGTGTTGACAACTTTCGGCTCCGCGCCGATAAACCTCTGGTCCCGTGCCGATGAACCTCCAGCTCCGTGCTGATGAACCTTCGGCTCCGCGCCGATAAACCTCTGGCCCCGTGCCGATAAACCACCAGCTCCATGCTGACAACCTTCGGCTCCTTGCCGATAAACCTCCGGCTCTGTGCTGATGAACCTCCAGCTCCGTATTGACAAACCTCCGGCTCTGTGCTGATGAACCTTCGACTCCGTGCCGATAAACCCCCAGCTCCGTGCTAACAACCTCCGGCTCCGTGCTGATGAACCTTCGGCTCCGTGCTAACAACCATCGGCTTCGTACTGATAAACCTCCGGCTCCGTGCCAATGAACCTCCAGCTCCGTGCTGACAAACTTCTAGCTCCGTGCTGATAAACCTTCAGCTCCATGCTGACAAACCCCAACTCCGTGCTGATCAATATCTGGCTCCGTGCCGACGAACCCCAGCTCCGTGCTGACAAAAAACTCAACCTCAACCAAATTCAGGATTTTCTTAGTGCAACTCTACCAATTAATCTAATCTGGCCTAATAAATCATCATGCATCTTCATTGTATAAATGATATATTAATGCCTAACCTCAGGTGGCCAAACGACCCAGAAAGAAGTACTTACCACCTGACAATCCTCCATATTTTCTACGCTCACAACCAATTATGAGCACTTCAGAGCAACCTCAGCAGACAGTGACAGAAGTAATAACAGATATCACTTCAAAGCTAGATATAGTGGTGAAGGCATTGGAAAAACATGATAAGATTCTAGATCTGCTAATGGCAAATCCAAGCATCATGCAAGCTGTACAACATCAGGCATCCGGCTCAAATCAGGCTATACCCGAACAACTGCAACAACAACCTCAGCAAGCACCGAATACCTTACCACCCACCGTCCCTACCAATCAAGGACCACCAATTCACATTCATTGTAATCCACCACGAAATGAGGTCATTAAGAGGAAGAATGTGAATTCAGGGCAGCTGAAGTAAGGAGTACCACAGAAGAGAAACTTGCTAACAAGCTCGAGGCAGTCGAGGAAGAGATTAGAAAGATGAAAGGCAAGGACTCTATGAGCGGAATGAGATTCAGAGATCTTTGCCTCTACCCAAATGCACCACTACCACCGAAATTCAAGTGTCCTGACTTCGAAAAGTATAACCGCATTGGATGCCCTCTATCACACTTGAAGCTTTATTGTGGATCCATGTGCCAATTTGGGGATGACGACAGGTTGTTGGTTCAACTCTTTCAAATGAGTCTGACAGGGGCAGCTCTTTCATGGTTTTCACAATTGGATCACTCTCGAATCAAGAGCTGGCAGGATCTGGCTACGATTTTCTCAGAAGAGTACAAATTCAATACAGATATGGGGTTAGACTGGAATGACATGGCCAAGATGACTCGGAAGCCAAAGAAAAGTGTGAAAGAATATGCCCAAAGGTGGCGAGAATCGGCTTCTAAGGTTAAACCACCTATGACTGAACAAGAGATGAACACCATATTCATCTCAACTTTGGGCCATTCATTCTATACGCATCTAGTGGGTCATACGACTGCAAGCTTCTCGTCATTGGTCCAAGTGGCGGATCGAGTTGAAGACGGTATTCGGTCAGGTCTGATCTACGGCTTGTCCAGTCTAGGGGCACCAGCAGGGGGGTCTACTCAACGGAAACCGGTAGTCTTGAACAAGAAGAAAGAAGAAGCACAAGTTAACAATGTACAACCTGTTCGACCTTTTTTCATCTCAAACCAGAGGCCGCCAATACCTCAGGTCCCTTTCAAGATGAACCCACCTCAAGCTGCACCGGCTCCACCAGTATTTCAGTTTGGTCAAAATCCAGTATTTGGACAAAACCCACAATTTGTCCAAAATCATCAAAACGAGCAGCGTAGACCCAACAGGATTCCTCGAGTCTTCACCCGTTTGCCTATGACTCTGTCAGAACTGCTCCCAGCATTACTCAGGGGAGAATATCTCACTAAGAGGCAGCCAAACCCAGAGGCCGTAAAGGGACCAGGGTACAATCCCCATCAATTCTGCGAATTCCACATGGGTGCGCCAGGGCATGCCACTGACCAATGTTGGCAACTGAAGCACCAAGTTCAAAATCTGATCGATAGGAAAGCGATCATCCTGGATGGTCCGGCAACCCAAGCACCTCAGCAGAATATCAATCAGAACCCGCTACCGACGCATAATGGGGGAGGTAATGGGCCGACAGTCAATGCCATAGAGAGGGATGAACCAAGCTTCAACCCTTCAATTTTGATAGCACCCATTGGCTCTAAGGTTAGAGTCAATTTGAAAAAAGAACCAACGTCATCAAGCATCAATGCATTACCACAAGACACAACAAACCAGTTATCATCCCAACTCCCAGTCAGAATGGCCAATCTCTCCATTCATTCCAACTCCCAAACCTCAAATTCTTCACGACCACCTCTCATTATACCCTACACATCACCAATTTCAAGCTGATCTCACTCGAGATGCGCCGCCTCTGGCCAGTAAAGATATTAGTTGTTGTTGAGTGGGTCACTCATATTACATTGACCCTTACTCATGAAGACATTTGCTTGCTGGACATCTATCCCCCCGATTCCAACCTGCAGAAGTTGTTCGACCGTCTCAGAAAGTAGAAATTGCGGTTGAATCTTCAAAAGTCTATCTTCGGCGCTACATCCGGCAAGTTATTAGGATGAATCCTAAGTCAAAGAGTAGCATAATCCGGATATTGAAATGGATATATAGCCATAGTAAGCTGCTGCTGCCCTCGCTTTTATTTTTGAGTGATATCATCAAAAACACTGAGCATGGACAAGGAAGACTAATCACAGCTAGTCGTGTGTCGAGATGGGACAGAGATAGTTTGTCAATCAACCACCTCTCCTCCCCTGACCAGAAAGCAGATCTGATCTCAAAAGCCAGAAAGCCACTGTCTCTATCTCCACAGCCGGCAGCCTCTCTCTTCTCTGTCCTCAAGCACCACCTTCCCTACCTAAATGCCTCCTCTCTAACCCTTCCCTTAATATCATCATGTTTTCCCTTCTCTCCATTCTCCTTTCCATCATCACCATCACTTCCATCACCTGGAGCAGATTGTTTGCTCCCTGATGGAGCACTGCCCCCTGCCCTCGAGTTGGAACAGTGCAGGAGGAGGGTGCTCGTAGATCAGATTGAGGATTTGTATCTTCTCGAACTCCCTTTCCCTGCACCTTTGTCTTTGGGCTAGTTTCATCATCACTGTCCTTAATGTATCTGTGGGGTCCTGGAAAATAGAAGGCAAGACATTGTCTTCCCCCTATATTATGCAAAGAAGGGACCCCTCCCAGCCCCTGGCCTGCATAATCAGAACTGATTGGAAGTGGCCTCCTGATTCTTTGCTCCTGTTTACCAAGGCCCTTTGCCAATCTTGATGAAACTTCATCCAAAGAAATGGTCTTTTGAGCTTTTCCAACACTTCTCTTTGACCTCCTTTTTTCCAAGGATTTCATAATTGGACGTTGAACCCATTTCATATGATGGGAGTTGCCGGCGTATTGGGCGCTGCTCTGCTATGCGCTATTCATGGCGCTACCGTAGAAAATACTTTATTCGAAGATGGTGACGGTGCAAATACATTCCGTGCTTTTAACCCAACTCAAGCTGAAGAGACTTATTCAATGGTCACCGCTAACCGCTTTTGGTCCCAAATCTTTGGGGTTGCTTTTTCCAATAAACGTTGGTTACATTTCTTTATGTTATTTGTACCAGTAACCGGTTTATGGATGAGTGCTCTTGGAGTAGTCGGTCTGGCTCTGAACCTACGTGCCTATGACTTCGTTTCCCAGGAAATCCGTGCAGCGGAAGATCCTGAATTTGAGACTTTCTACACCAAAAATATTCTTTTAAACGAAGGTATTCGTGCTTGGATGGCGGCTCAGGATCAGCCTCATGAAAACCTTATATTCCCTGAGGAGGTTCTACCCCGTGGAAACGCCATTTTTAGTCTCTATCTACGATCAGATCCTTTCTGAACCCCCCTATGACCGCTATCAAAGAGAAGCTTTTTCCTATACTATAGTAGCAAGTCTATTGTTGTGTTTCGGAATTAGGGGAAGCAAAGCTTCAACAAGCAAGTAGAAGCTTCCTGGCAAAGCTTCAAACAAAGAGGTTGGGCTAAACTTGATTTGACTGAACTTTACTTAAGATTTTAGATAGGGGCCGGGCGGGCAGTGAAGGCTCATTTAGTAGACAGCGAGCGGCGTAGGAGCATGCGCTGAAAAGCAACGAGCGGAGCAGCAAGTGTAGGCGGGAGCCGCAACGCGTCAGGTTGTTAGCCGAGCTTTACGAAGCGAGAAGCAGAGTTGCGCGCCAAAGCGTAAGTGCGCGCGTTTATATTCGTTTTTCAGCACCTTTTAGGAGGGGCCCGAGAGGAGCGGCTTTCAACCACCGACGCAGCATAAAAGCAAAACGAGGACTCTCTTTGGGACTAGCTCAATATTGCAAGGAAAGATCCAGCCCCGGAGACGGTTGACCGAGCTGATGAACTTGAACAGCCTTAATAAGCCCGCCCTCCTTCGGTTGGACGTAGCCCGCTCCGGTCACCCGGAAGTACGAGCAAGAGCGAGAGCCATATCATATTGATAAAAAAGTGCGATAGCAAAAGCAGACTAATGCCCGCGAGTCATGTCCAGCAGCAGCTAAGTGCGAAACAGGAGTACGCGGCCCACCCAAGGCGCCAAACGAGCTAATAAGCGACCCGTCCAAGGCACAGAACAGGTTAAGCACCAAACAAGCTCTGCAACCCACCTTTCTCCTCGTCTGAACCATCCCAGGTTTATGGCTAGGCCGAGTCCGCCCGGAACCCACCCCTTTCGATTCGATAAAGCTGGGAAGGTGTCCCGGTTTATCCAGAATAGATGGGGTTGGTTGTCTATTAGAGCCTATTAACAGCGGATACTGTAAAGGAGGAGTTGTTAGGTGGAGGATTGCCAGCTTTTACTTGATCTGCCGCTCAACGTTTAGTTCCGAACCGGGGAGGAATATCCCGTCGTACCTCTTGAATCCGAATCTCCTTCGGACCCTCAACATTACATACAACTATCGACCATCAGCAACCCACTCGAAGACTGAGTTCAAGGATAGGGGGGAATTATAGTCAGGTGACCATCAATGAAGGACTATTGCTTGAGGGCTATTCTTTCTATCGATCCTTACTCCGAATATATTTCACGAAATGGGTCGAACCGGTAGAAGGGGTCGCACGAAAAAAAAAGTCACCTGCCGGCTTCCCCGATAACGGTCCTAATTTCAAGAGCAAGAAAGTGGCGTACCTATGCAAGAAGTTCAAGATAAATCATCGATTTTCCGCACCTTATTATCCCCCGGCCAAGCAGAAGCCACGAAGAAAACATTAAGAAAGTCGGAAGAATGTGCGACTAAGCTCTATTTTAATAGACTGATTTGTCATGGGAAAGGATTGACTCTATCTTCTGAAGCCGCAAAGATAGGTTTGATCTACGAGCGTACCCTTAGTTAGAGCGTACCTTTAGTTAGAGCGTACTTGGAAGAAATCAAGCGCTAAGAAGCGATGGTTCATAGATAGGCACAGCCTTGGTTGATAAAGGCCCTTACCCTTACTTGTACACCTACTGTCTACCTGCTTCCCATATCACATTGTTCATCGTACCCAACGAAAGTAGTGGCTCGCCTACTTCTACCTACTGCACCTACATCCTTGGACCTACTACCCAGACACATATCATCCGGAAACAGATCTATCCATCGACCCCTCACTCGGCAGGCAGCCTATGACCAGTTACAGTGGGCACTCATTAGTAGTCAGCCTTCGCGAAAGGAATGACCCTAGCTCATACAGATAAGGAAGAAAGAGACACTCTATTGCCAGAAGGACCATGCCTTAGCACCACTCGTTCCGTCCATACAGTACAATCATTCGGTTCGCTTTGTCGTACTCTACGCGTTAGCTTCAGCAGTTCCAACTCAATTACATCGACCCTGACGGTACTACACTATATACATAAGCAGTTATTCTTATCTTGAGATCCGCCTTTTGGCTTCCGAGGGTTAGGATCAAGGGCAGGTCGAGTGAGCCACTAGCAAGTCAGTACCCCATTTACTAGTAAAGGTGCTTTAGCGCCTAGTGGCTTTGAGCAAAACAAACTCAGCCTTACGTAGCCCTACCTAATACGGAGCACCACTGCTTGCCCTATCCTATGGTCTCGAGGCAAGGAGCTTTACTAGATAGGGGTAAGTAGGGCTTCCTTCATTTCATTACAGGGTTGGGGAGCTTTGAGCTAGGTTGCTGTTACAGATGCTTGCTGTTGAGCGTGCCCTTTAAATAATGCCCTCTTAGTAAGCAGCTTGCGGCGCTTCCGACTATGATTGATTAATGTATTTCCTTTTTCAGTTTGCTTTATCTCTAGGGTGCCTTCCAATCCAATGGTGATTGGTTAGAAAAGAAATCGCCCTTCTATGCTCGACTCCAAATATTCTAGAGTCTTCACCAAAAAAGAAATGTCCCTGTTGTGTTGATTGCAAACCTATTGCCAAGGTCCTTCTTAAGTAGAGGCGCTTAGATTCCAAAGATCGATCGGCTTGTAAACCAGAGATTCGTGATCAGAACGAATAGAGGGTCCGAAGGAGAGGAGACCGAATCGCTAAATGAGCCCTAATTCAAACAATCTCAGTTGGAATCGCTAACGAGAAAGCTGAACCACAGAAGAGATTTGTTGGAATGGGAGCTTATTACTGGGACTGATAAAACCTAGAATCGAGGAAATAGCTCGTAGGTTAGTAATACTTAGCCAGTATGGTTGATTGACCGGGAGCCGACTTCAACCAAACCAAAGAGCTCCTGAGCTCTGACACTCAAGATTATGACCTGGACGTGTAAATGCGAGTCGAGAAGCTCCCCTAGCCGTATGTGTGGGACTACCCCCTCTCATTAATCGCACGTATGGTTTCCCCAGTTTTGATGCTTTCCCGTCCTTTGCTCCCACCATGCCCTCTGTCTGCGTCGGCTCTTGACTATAAAAGAGAGATCCGTGATAAACAAAAGGGGGAGGAGGTTGGCTCGAGATAATCAATCCCGCTTTTGAACCTTAAAATCCCGGGAGTTTTCATTTGAGTTTTATGCGGCCCCTCCCTTCGGTTGGGAATGGGTTAGTGTTTCTCATATTACATTGACCCTCCTTCCTTCTCAATTACATCGACCCTTTCCTCCATAAAATAAAGAAATAAATGACTAACTTCCTTCCATATACTTCGGATACTGCATCTGATCTACGACCACCCTTGTTTCAGATTTCAGTCGGAAAACCTCGTCTTTGATTCAATTACCCATTCCTCTCAATTCACGCACCTCATCTTCTCGCCTAATCTTTAAAGAAGAACCCAACCCTCCCAGCACCCAATTAGGAAATTATTGACGATGATTCAGAGACTCGAAAACCTAAACTTAAGACAGGATGTGAAACAGATTCGATGACTCAAATCCCACATGCTCCTACTTGGTGAATCTGGCGACTTGGCCAGTGCGCGAATGGTTTAATGGGCTTGCTGAAACTATTGCCTTATTGAACGTGTGCCTAGACTGTCTCAACTACCAAATCTCAGAACTCATTCCCAAGCCTTAGACTAGTTCCAGATGAAGGCACATGCTGGTTGTTGGCCTGTTCTTTTGAATCATCAGAATAGTATTCATCCGTAGTCGTGGAAATCTGACAATAGTTCTGTGTCGAATCGGAATGAAGATCAGAGGCTAGGGCAGGGCCAAGAGCCCGATTGAAAGCAAGATATTTCTCTTCAATGCGAATCTTACCTTTCGCCCCCGCAGGACAACTTCTTGAACCCGTAGTTCTTCTTACCTTTTAGCTCAAGCCACCTGCCGGACAGAGACTAGAACGACTCGCTTCGCTTCCCTCTGCATGAAGGGCGGCTACCAATTAAGCTCAATCTGATCTACGAGCACCCTCCGTTCGCTTCGGTTCACTCGGACATTTGTCCTTTCGCTTATGGACCTATGACTGCTCAGAAGAGAAAGCAGACTCAGAAGACGAGGCAGGAAGTGATCCAGGAAGAAGGGTTCCATGGGCAGAAGACACACATATGTAGAATAATAAAGTATAAAGTAAATAAAAAAGAAAAGAAAAGGGGCCGGGTTTGCTAGCGCCATGGATAAAGAAAGAGGGCACTTGGACCGAGTAAGCCAGCAGCTTTCCCTTCGGTTAGCTGAACCAACACCTGGTAGCTTCGCTTTTACTTTTGCATCTCCATCTTCGCATGCCATGAAATCCTGGCCAGTTGTTTGGGGGAGACTGAAGAATCGATCACTAGCTCATTCTTTTGCAGATCCTCACTCATCAACTATTATCATGACCTCCTCTCTCATTTCTAAGGGGCAAGGCTCACCGAGATGAGAAAAGGCTGGCTGTCCAGATACAGAGATAGAGACTAGCTTTCAAGCTTTCTACTCCCATCTAAGAACAGGGGGTTTGTTTCAACTGATCCTTTCCAGATCATTTTAAGGTCTTCCCGAACAGGACTTTGATTGACTGACCATTTGGAGTGTATTTTTTAATCAATCTACTGCCCTATTTACGGTAAGGGGGACGGGAAGATAGATTGATTTATCAATCAGGAACTGAAGTGGATTGACAAAACAAGTCTGCTTCTATCGGTTGTTGTTCCGGCCCGGTAAGAGCTCTCTTCTTTCTCCTTAAGAAGACGAGGACTCCTGATAAAGCGCTCTTACCTCTCTCCCTCACCGACTAAACAGATTTAGTGAATCCATCCGGAGCCTGTTCCGCCAAGTTCAAAGGTCCGGGACGTCAGGATCGATGTAATTGATTAGCCGAAGGTTCAGGAGACGCAGGGTCAATGTAATATGAGAACTACTATGCGAGACTAAGGTCGAGTGCCCTTCCTACACTGGCTATAATTCCTACCCATAACGATCGATAAAAAGAATAGCCCTCAAGCAGCAGTCCTTCATTGATGGTCACGTGGCTATAATTCCCCCTGAAAGTGCCCTCGATCCGCGGGGTGCGCAGATCCACTTTTGACCCTTGAGGTTTGGGAGTCGCCACCTAGTTATTGTGGTCTAGGAACCAAACTGACTCTAAAATGGATAAAAACTAATCTACTACAGAAAATTCGAATCCGGGGATCATGTTACGGGGTTGGAAGGTGTTAGGCACCAACCTCGCCCGGCCAATGCCGGTCTCTACTTATCCCAAATAAAGTTACATCGCTAATGACAAACCTAGATTAAAAAAAAACTTACCTTCGATCTGCAAAAGTGCTATTCCCTCAGATCTGGTGAGAATGGCTCCTTGTACCGTATTCCTTACTTCGTTCTATCTCCGGATCTGATTCCTAATCTCCGAGGTAAGGTATCTTCTTCTTGGATCTGGGTGCTTCGAATTTGTTGTGAATTTTTGGGATGTTTTTGAGAGGTTTTTGGGTGTTTTTTAGGCTAAAATCGGAGTAGGGGGTGTTAGGAAAGGAGTTGGGACTCCAAAATTAGGGTTTTGGGGAGGCTATGGAGGCTTCTTTACCTACTTTTCTTAGGGTTTTTTCTTTGATACGAAAATAGGGTGTGGAGGCTCCTATTTATAAAGTTTTTAGAAGCATTAGGGTTTGATTAGGGTTTCAATTAGGGTTTTGACTTAGTTTTTAGGGTTTTAATTTAGGGTTTTGACTTTAGTCTTATGAGATTGACTTGATTAGTTTAGATTAGGGTTTTGATTTAGTGTTTTGACCTTAGTCTTATGAGATTGACTCGATTAGTTTAGATTAGGGTTTTGACTTTAGTCTTATGAGATTGACTTTAATACTTGACTTTAGTCTTACTTAATTGACTTTAATTTTGACTTTAGTCTTATTTGATTGACTTTAGTCTTGCTTGATTGACTTTAAATTTTTGGAGAACCCCCCTCTATTATATCTTTGATTCTTTGGACCCCCAAATGGAGGGGTCATTAAAGAAATATCTTGCGAACCATCAACAATTTTTTTTGAAAGCCTGATTGATCAATTTTTTGGTTTAAATTTTATAATTAATTTTATTAATGTTTCACTTTACATTATTTAATGATTTATTTATTAATTTAGAAAATTTTAATTATTAAAATTATGAAATTACCATTTTGCCCTCGGAGAGGATTTTTTACGTTTTAAGTCGTTTTTCAATGTTCCAGGATATTTTGAAATCAGTTTTTCGTAAGGAATTCAATGGGAATGTTGGTTTTTGTCATTTATAAAAATTTTTGTGTGAAATGGTCGTGAATTTTATGAGGGGTATTTTCGTAATTTTGTCAAATTTTGTGAAAATTGGCGAAATGATTTATTTGCTTTCGATTTGACGTTTTATGTATTTGAACGGATTTTCCTAAGCGTAATGTAGGCTCTAAGGTTGTTTTGATGTTAGGGGTATTTTGGTAATTTGGTCATTTTTAGTGATTTTTATCGTGAAGCTTCTTTTTGGTTTGCAGGATGATGATTTTTATGTTTCTGGGGTAGTATTTTCCTAGCGTAGCGTGGTTTCTAAGTTTTGTCAGTTTGAAATACCTCATCCGGATTTCTGAAACATATCTGGTAACGAAATAAAGCATTGGATAGACATCCATCATTGGGAACCTTTGCGATCGGGTTGACGACTTGATTAATCAGGCGGATGCAAAAATAGGGTGTCTACACCCCCCTGTCCTTGAACTCAGTCCTCAGGTGGGTTGCCTTCTTCGATTAGAAATTATTGACTGACCTCTTATTCGCACAAGACTAGGAGGACCAGTATGAAACTTCCTCCTGTTATCAAGTTCTCGATTGCCTTTCATTGAATGCACCCCTCACCCCCTTGCACTCCTCTGGGGAGAGTAGTAAGATACTATAACCTCATCGCGAAGAAAGACTCATCGTTGTACATTCCACATCCAACTCATCTCATCGTACTAAGGTGCAGTCCCAACCCATCATATGAAGCATGTCCGTAATTCCATGCCCAGCTGTATCATACTCGACAGGAACCCCGCGCTAAACAGGAACCGGGTCTTGCAGCAGCATAACATGGAGCTTTTTTAGGCTAACCTACACGCCCAAGTAATGAAAGGGCAGCTGGTGCCTGAAACCGTTTCCGTGCGTATCACTAGAGGCCAAAAATAGGCGGGGGTTCACTGAGTCAAGGCCAACTACTGTTGGGCAGGCGAGGTCAGGCACTAGATATAACGGCCTACTTATCCCGATCAAACCCTCGCGTAGCTATTCCCATGCGCATAGATGGAGATCTATCTCTATGTATCCCTCTGCCCTGCCAGAACAGCCTTTCCGATATCTGTTCTACGTGCCCGATTGGGACAACTCAATTAGCTTTCATCCAATGTATGATCATCAATCCTAACCCACCATCCCAACCGGGAAAGGCAGATTGAGAGTCTTTACTATGGCGTAAGCCCGGGGTTGGGTGGACTTTATAAAGGTAGTGGTTGGCTTTTAAAGCATTGAGAAATCCATGTCTGGGCTCCCTCGAAAGCAGGCCTTTTCTCCAAGGGGTACGTACTCCTTAAGTCGAAAGCATGCAAAGCTTTATCCACATTGTTAGAAGCAATAATGAAAGTTCTCACTTTCCATTCTCATTCTATTATCAGCAGAGGAACGAAATGAGTGTCCAGGTTCACTAGAAGAAGCAGTGGCACGTAAAACGGATGCCGGGCTGATCGCATCACTGAGAAAAAGTTTGATACCAAAAAACCTTTCGGCCAGTTTGACTTCAAGTCCCTTTGGAATTGAGTGCACTTCACCTCAACATCCGAGATGATAAAGCATCGATCTAGCCCGTAGATTAGAAACGTAGATAGAAACAAAGGCAGGGACAAGGGCAAGGTAGGTAGGAGCATATGTTATTGCATACCTAGATTGAGATGCTTACCAAACTGAGTAAGATCTAGTCCCAGGGTCGATGTAATTGAGTTGAAGGGCCACTCGGCGAAGCATCCTTTCCATCTCGAGAACCAGAAGCAGCACCACCATCTTGACTAGGGTTGTTCTCCAGACCAGGAGGCTGAACCCCGTCTCTGTAGGCAGCGATGAGCCAGCAAGTATAATAAACAGCGGAGCGGAGACATATGTTGTTGTTTCAGCAAATTACAATTATGAAACCATAGCTCAGAAGAAGAGGATTTCCGCCCTTTCAAGCAAGGTAGGTAAATATGGATGATATACTACAGAATTCGGATCAGCTCAGGCTCCGAAAGATAATATGAATATCCAGAAGTGAGAAATGGTGATCTTCCATATCTACTCGATAAAACGACTATAAAATGGTGAGATCATTAGCGAGATCTAAGAGTGCGAGGGGGGTCGAAACAAGAAAACAGTAGCAGAAGGGGGCTGCGTCAGGCGAGGGCATCGAAGTTCAGTCTCAAAGGCCAGCGCAGCGTTTTAGCTGGTTCCTTGTTATAGCAAATAGTAGCGCCAAGGTGAAGCTCCTGGATCCGTAGCTCGGTAAAAGAAAGAACTTAGCCTTGGTAGATCAACTCAAGGTACTGACAAAGCTAGTAACAACGCGGATTTAAATGAACAAGCAAGAAGAACCACTTTGATTTCCCTTCTTTCTTCGTTTAGAAGAGTGTGAAGGTCGGAACAAAGAAGCAAAAGGTGTTTAGGAAAGAAGAATAACAATAACAAGTCGCCTTGACCCGGCAACCAAGCAAGCAACTGCACTAGAAAGCTCAGTCCCTACTTCGCTAGCCAGAATGGAATATCCCCAAATTTCTAGCGGATCACCTGACATGTTCTGTAGTTGCTTTAACAACATACCGAGAAAGACAAGACCCCCCTTCGAATTCCTGCAAACAACCTGCTGAGGCCCCAATTTTTTTATTCCCCCTAGCATCCGTCACGGTAACAAAGTTATTATTGTGGATCGGTGGTAAATGGACAAAATCTTTTTTTACTCGTAAGCTACCGAGGGTAGGGATAATCGTCCAGGTCTTATTGTGAAACAAAAAAGCCGCCCCGCCACAGCAGGCGGGTTGGTTCCTCTGTCGTCGCCGGGGAGCTCTTGGCGAGGAGACCGACGGATAAGTTGCTAAAACAAACGGGAGGGGAGGCCGTTAAGTAGAATTCCGAAGAAAGACTGTTGGCAGCAGGTGGAGACATTTCTTTGGCCCCCTTCAAAAGGAAATGCGGGCAGGGTAGAGCTCGGCAGAGGAATCGAATGATTGGTAGGGTCCTGTCCTTAAGATTCAGATAAGAAAGACCCGACCCAAAAACATCCTATAGTCGCCTTTTGGACATGGGATCCTAGGGACGGTGCGGTCAACCCACATCGTGATAGAAAGCGGAGAACAACGGGAAGCTAACCTCCCAAGAGCTCTTTTTAATAAACTGGGGATATCATAAGGGCTCTCTCCCATGAGGTGAGGTAGCCGGGATCTCCGATTTCAATAAAGATTGAGAGACTGAACTTACATCTCCCCGGGCATCCATTAGAAAATCCACTTGCTCATGTTGTCGGAAAGACGGACATAAAGAAACAAAGTGAAGGGTTTGGGTCAATGACTGGTTGGTGGGAGGTAGAATGAAGGCGCCCCGGTATGATTGAATAGTCTGACTACATCCATCAAGTTAGTCTTAAAGCAACTAACGGATGAATAAAGCACCTTCTTAAACTAGTCTTACACCATATGGGGGCACACCTCCTTCAACCTGTCTTAAACCTTCCGTCTTCCCTTCCAAAAGTCAGGCATGAATTTAGTGCTCTTTGAATCGGTTACTCGGCAAGAAGTACTACTCACCAAGAAGAAAGCCAAGTAGAAGGAACTCCTTAAGCGACATCATAAAGACACGTAAGGAACTACATAACAAGAAGGAAGATAATACTTGTTTCAAAAAAGTCCCATTTTCGACATATACTAAACTAATTCAAAATTGGGGTTTATTCTGTATAACGTACCCCCGAGAACGTAGTACTACACTTGGCCATCTAGGATCAATCCTTCCGGTCTTATCACTTCGACTTGTTAGCGTTCTGTTCTTGGAGCCCGTAGAAAGAAAGTCTTAGTCGCGGTAGTGCTATAAGTGTAATGCTTTGTTTTTTAGAAGAAAACTAGACTGCGCTCCTGCAATTCAATGATCTCTGTGACTTGGCTGTCAAGATCATGGGTGAGATGGTTCGTGGAGGGCCCCCTTCGTTTGAATTCTTCCACGACGTTCCTATCAACCTTGTCATCCCCCTTGCAGTAGGCTTTAACACTTTATAACACAAAAAAGCAAGAAAAGCTCGAATAAGTCAAGGCGGTTCGTTCGGACTTTTTTGGTCCCATTCCGAAGTCTTTTGCTCAACGAGCTTTGCGATAAGAGAGTTCCTATTGACTTGGTGATAAGGCTGAAGGCGCCTTAAGCGAGCCTTCAACTACTGGGCTCGTTCTTAGGGTTTTTTTTCTCTCTCGATCACCACGGTAGTTTACGCGGCAGCCGGGTCGGCTCTTTCAGAGCTGATGTCCTTTTCAGAAGCGAAATCCATTGATTGTCGCCCTGGGATTGAGCAAAGCCCTTTTTTTTCGTATGAAGGGTTCGTTTACACATGAGAAAAAGACACTCACGATTAGGATTGGATTTGGCGACTTTCATAGTTAGGGATGAGCTGACGACCATGCTACACACGTAGGTCTGCTTTGAGAATGGCCTACTGAGCCTGCCTTGAGTATAATTCCCTGAGCATTTTATTATTTCTTTTCCAAAAAAAGCCTATGAAAAATCATCATGTTAGATGAAACAGAACTTGGGAACTCTCTTAAGCCAGTTCAAGGAAGTGCCTTTTAGTCTTCCTGTTCGTCTCCATTAATGCTTCGCCAGTTATGAATGAAGGATAAGGGTCAATGTAATATGAGAGAATTAGAATAAGAGTTTTCTTGTCCCCCCCACTAGTTTAAAGGGGCTAGGGGGGACAGAACGACTGCAGCTAATTTAGCTCAATTACATCTCAATCTGATCTACGAGCACCCTTCCCTCTGCTCTGAAGCAGGACGGACTTTCAAGTCAAGCTACACTCTCTCTTTAAATGAGGGTCGATGTAATTGAGCTCCAATAGTACTCTTGGGTGAGGTAGGTTCAATGAAATCTTTGTCTTGCAGAGAGGTAGGGTCGATGTAATTGAGCTCCAGTTTCAGGGCAGGGCGTAAGGCAAGGGGATCTTGAAGAAAAGAGTTCCTGTCCGGCAAGCGAAGTAGAAAAAGTATGATTCTTGCTCTTCTCCGCTATTATCTGGGTTCAGTCAGTGAAACTCGCATTTAGGCTCGCGTAGTAAACTCCGCTCTTGCTCACTCTGTTGAATAGTTAAAAAAAAGGACCCCTTTATTGGTTTGGTGCATTTTTTAACGTCAACTGAATAAGTAGATCAGTAGTCCGCTAGTGGGCTTGGGGTATTTCTGGATGAGCTTGAAGCTTAGGGCTGTTTTAGGGCAGCATCCGGTGGAGAGGACTTCGGATACATGTCATTCCGGTCGGTGACTCCTTCTGTCAATGTATTTGTTTCTGTCACTGGCCATTCTGTCTAGTCAATCTTTCTTGGCTGATAGTCAATCTTTCTGTCTCTCGGGACTCGATCGAGTCATTCTTGTGTGTACTTGTCATTCGTAATGGCTTTAGTCTATCTTTCAGGCACTCGGGACTTGACTTCTGGCTTTAGTCTATCTTTCTTGCTTTCGTCACTTGTCATTTAGGTCTTATATGCGTTTTTGAGCATGGCACCGGTAGCCCTGCATAATACAATTGCGAGGACCCATAGCTCCATTTCAAAGTCCTATCCTCTATGCTGCGCTGCATTTCCAACACACTGGACCTTAGCTGTTCTCAGCAGGGTCGATGTAATTGAGCTTCTAGCCTGAAGAGTCATGCATGAAGGAGTTGGCTTCTTCGTTACCTCGGGTTGGGATCTTCCCCCGATAGAAGAGATGGCTCCCGATCATAAGCCACAGGTTTCTCATGACTTGCATAAAAAATATTCCGGCTGGCCGGCCCTGTTTCGCTACAAGTTTCGATCTTGGCAAAGAAGTGTCATTTACCACCAGCACCAACTCAGATTGAAGACGGCTCTTCCTTGCTAGTCGCAGAGGCATCTGACTTTCCGCATCGCTTAAAAGCCCCAAGATGACTCAGCTGAGGGCTGCAATCTTCAGACGAGAAAAAAGCAGCTCTTACCTCTCTTCTGGCTGAATACAGAGATGTTTTTGCATGGTCTTATGCTGCCGGTCCCGATTCCTCCTTGGTGGAGTAGCACCGCTTGGTTGTACGGTCCGATGCCAAGCCGGTTAAGCAGGAATCGAGGAAAATGCATCCTTTATATATATAATATATATATATATATATATATATATATATATTTCTTTTACTTTTCCTTCTATTTAAGTTTATGCATACAAATTTCTTGTTCAACAGACCCAGCCCGTCGAAAACTACCTAGGTCGGGATAACTTGAGCTCAACCCGAGTTTAGAAACTCAAGCTTGGGCTGAGCTTATGTGTACAATGAGTTAAGACTCAATGCTTGGGTTGTGGGCTCTGCCACTTGAGTTGAGCCAGGGTCTACCCTCCAATCTGATTAGGTTGCAGTCCTATATTTAACCAGATGTGGTTGTACTTGGATCGGCCTTAATACCTTCATTGGACCTAAAGTTGGTTAATACTACACTCCGACCTAACAGGCACAAATCTACCTATTTATATTGAGTCATGCTGGAGTGACCTCAATATTGGACCTCATATTGCACATCTTGATGTGAAAGTAGATAGGAATCATAGATGCTTTTTCACTCGTATCTTGAGGAAAAACATCTATGGTTCCCATACACTTTCACGTCAAGGTGTACGACGTGAAGTCCAATCTTGAGGACACTTCAGCATTAGTCATATATATATATATATGTGTGTGTGTGTGTGTGTGGATGCATACAATGTTTTTGTGACGCGGGTTTTGTCGGGCATTGTTAGACACTAGGCCAATCTGAATTTTTTTTAATATTTTGGCCTTACCATTGAGGGTTCATAATCCAGGGCTTAAACATTTTTTTTTCTTCGTTAATTTTTTTTTAAATTCTACTTTTTTACATTTTTTTTTTTTGGGCTTATCGTGGGTATCCCCACCCTTCGTGTGAGACTAATCCCATGGTCACACACACTGGCCCCCTTAGAAAGTCCTACGTGCAACTGGTTCAATCAAGGGTCATCTGGACCTTGGAGGGTGGCCCCAAGGAAATCACAGCTTCATGGGGTTTCGAACACTTGACCTTTCTTTCCTAAGGAGCTTATCAAGGCCTAGCTTGCCACGAGGCCAACCCCTCAAGTATCTATAACATCCCAGATTTTTAAACACGTATCTTGACGAAATTTGTAGGTTAGTAAATAGAAGAATTTTTTTTTGAAGTAAGAATTTTTGAAACCGATTATACCATTAGATCTGCATTGAAAAATTAATTGAAATAGATTATAGAATCGCAAAAATCAGAGTTTGGGACATAGACTTTTTAATTAAAACAAAACAAATTGAATAATGACCATTACATCATTTTAACATTATACATATTAATACCCATGAAAATCTTAGAATTAATCCTTTATTTTCCACAATCTCTTCTTCTAAAATAAAATCCTAGCATCCATCCATCTTCAACCTAAGTTTTCATCTACTTAGAGGACCTATTAGGTTTTGGTGTAGAAAAAAAAAATGGTTTAGTTCATCGCAAGCTTTGAGTAGAATAAAAAAAAATAGCGTTTCTAGTCACATTCGATATTAAATCTTCGACTCAATTCAATTTTCTCTGCTCTTCGGATATTTTTCAATGTAAATTTAAGGAAATCAAGAAGGCGTAAAATGGAGAAGAATGAATTAAATTTCATTAGTGGATTCCAACATTAATTAAGACAAATTCTCACGACACATTTATTTATATATACGTAGTAAATAAAAATTAAGTATATAGTATGATTATGTGTTTCTTATGTGTTTATTGATAAATAATGTGATATATGAATGTTTGGTAGATTTTGGTGATAAATCTCTGGTTGTCGTAATAATATTTGTGTTGAAACTGCATAGAATATTCTTTTAGAAGATGAATGTGAAATTGAATAATCATAGACACGTTTTGGAATGATGAATTGAACAAGTAGGACTTAAGCCCTTGCGTGAAAGACCCTCGAGAGAAAGGTTTCCTGTTTTGGAATAAGGAGTTTGACCGAGCTGTTAGGAAAATCGATGATGATGGTAATGGTCAAACTGGTGAAAAAATTGATCATCATTGCATGCATTAATTATTTTGGAATGACTTGGTTACTTGATGATAATATCGGTGTAACTTTGATTTTCCAACAAGCATTAGTTTATTGATTCTGTTGGAAAAACTTTTTATATAATGAGCATTGAGATTAGAGTTGAACGATGCAGAATCATCAACGGAGATAGTTTATTTATATATTTTTTGTTAGTTATTTAATCTCTTTAGGATTCAAATTTAGAATAGTTTTATTTTATTTTATTTTATTATATTGGGTTTGAATGTAATAAGTACTCAAAGAGTATTACAACACTTGAAATTTTGATTGGATTATAAGATGATGATCTCTATTTTAATAAACATTAATTTCTATTTGTTTTAATTAATTCTTTTTAGATATTTAGTTGATATGATTCAATGATTCTTGTTTCTTCTCACACTTAAATTAAGATCTTGAATTAGGTCATGGATTGGATCAAAGGTTCGAAAATTTTAAGGTGTGACAATACCTATTTACATTTGTTTCACATATGTATAATAGACTTGCAATATGAGTCTTGGAGCCATGAAAGGAAGGTCAGGAAAGTTTGCAATGCTTGTGTTGAATGATTTGTTCATACGTGTATGGTAAAGTAGTAATAGACCATAGGGTTGCATGAGATGGTTCCTGGTATGCGGGTAGCGTAGTTAGATGGTATGAATTACGTGGCATCATTTGTAAATTACATCATGGGTTTCAAATCTTGTCTAGTAAATGAGATTTTGTATTTTTAATTAAAATAATTAAATCTTTTAGAATTTAAATATTTATTATCTAAATAAAATAAAATTGTATAACGAGGAATTTTATAATCTACCTTACTTACCAAAAAAAAAAAAAAAATTATAATTATTTTCATATTAATATATACTAGAGGGTGACATGTGCAAACGAACCTGCATCGAAAGGGCTTATTTGTAATTTTTTAATATTAATTGAAGAATGGTTTGAAAGATAAATAGTAAACACGATATTTTTGTCATTTTTAAAACTAACCCACATGAAATTAGAGATGTGCAATTAAAATTTTCTTGGTTTTTGATCAAAATGATTATTATTATATTAAGTTTAAATGTTAAAGTTGGGGCATTTTTTAATTCAAATTTTAGGTTGAACCATTTCCACTCCACCTGCTCCCAATATTTTTAGTAAGAATAAATAAATAAATAATTATAAATCAAATTAAATAATTTATCTTATTTGAGATAAATTGATTCATCCAAGACAACTTGATCTCATTCATGAATGAGACGAGATGTCAAATTGAGATAGTGTTGGGGTGCCAATAGAAGCTCTCGTAGTTTTACAAGATTTTTATTGTTAGGGTTTAGGATTTTATAAGCATAATCTTAATTTGTAAACAACTCCTGAAAATCCTTGATTTTTCTTCTAAAATATCAATTGATATTTAACTTCTTCAAAGACATGCCATATTGTTCTCTAGGTTTGAAGGTTGGAGGTATAATGATCTTAAGTTGAACACAATGGGGAAAAAAAAACAGAGGGTTTTTGGATGAAACTTAAAGACAAGGGCAATTGTCATTTTCTGTTAGTCTAATAATAGAAAAAACCTAGGTCAAGAGATTGACGTCACCAAGACTCTAATTTCAAGCCGTGATTACTTGTAAATAACTAATACCATCATTCCACTGTAGGGAAGAAAAAAAAAAAAAATTCTTCTTAATGATTGTATTCTAAAAAGAAAATAGAAAATATTTCATTTTCTTTATTAAATTAGCTCCAATACCACCATTTTTCTTCTTTTATCATCACTCAAAAAATAAAATAAAATAAAATAAACAGATTGCACTTCATAATCATCATCATTTTATTCTTCTAACAACTGCACTCCATACAAATGACTGAGATCGAGAGGTGCCTATGTACTTGTCAACACCACCAAGAACATAGGAACAAAGAAGGATGAAGGAGATATCGCAAAGACTACTGCTATTAGTAAGTAGTTGGGTTCAAATGATATAAGAAGCGTCCCTCCACTTACTTCTACTAAAACAAACAGGGACCCAAATTTCTCTTCAACTAATCTATCAATTATATAGATCCCAGGCAGGGTAGGTCCCTACTCCCTACCTAAGACATTTTCTTACCAAAAAAATATAATTCCATGATTTTCTTTTCTTTTTGCCTTCTCAAGGATTTGTTGGCCCTCAACTATTAACTATTGGTGTAATGTCGAATTTTTTTTTTTTTTTTTTAATTTCATTTACGACTCAGATCTGGGAATCTATCCATCTTCCATAAAGGAGCCGAACGAAACCAAAGTTTCATGTTCGGTTTTGAATTAGAGATGTTAGGATTTGGTTGCAGAAAGTCTCCTAAGATTTTCATCTCCCAAACGTTTGTGCCACTCCGCTTTCCTTCTCTTTCCCCTTAGCAGGGCAAGAAAGTCCAGGTTAGAAGCTGAGCAGATTACAAACCATTCTTATCCACAGCTTTTAGGTTTTTGTAAAAATGAAATCTGCTAAAAAGAGTGTGCAATACATATACATATATATGGATTGGGTTCAAAACAAACACAAAGATAAACAAACATGGTCTTGTGGTTCCCCAGCGTTTCAAACCCAGAGTCAACAACAAACTTACCTCATGTCAATCAGTGATCTCCATCACCCATCAACACTGGCATTTGCATTACCTACCGCACGTCGAAGTTGTGTCAAGAAGTCCATCTGCCAACCAAAACAAGTTTCAAGACTGCAAAAGTGAAGAAAATAAGTGGATTAATTCCTGCTCCATTATCATTTTCACACCTGATGAGGAGGTCTTGAATGTCCCCATGCAGACGCACTAGCTCCCGAATACATCGTCGGTCTTTCTGATAGCAAGGAACAAAAACAAGTTAAACCTGTCATAATAATATCATAATAGTAGTAAGTTAATATATAGCATTTATAATAAATATGATGCAAGGTGGAGAATATTGTGGTTGGTAATACATTAACCGTGAGTTCCTTTCTGAATATGGAAGATTTTGATTTGAGATGCAAGCATGCAATTGTGGTTCTCGCATTTTAGATCCCTAAAAGAATTTCTAGGTGTATCCATCGTTCAAAATTTTGTTACATTTCAGCAAAACATTGAATTCCAAGCACAACAAGGAATGTTTTGAGACCCTTTTGGTTTTTCTCTTGATTGAAGGTTGAAACATTGCCTCTTGAGGGAATTTTACAGCTCAGGTGCATCCACTAATTCTCGGTTACATAAACTAAAGAGTTGTGATCTAGAGAAAGAACCTATAAAAGTATGAATATGTAGGTTGACAAGAGAGGGCTTCGAATATGAGATTCTTAAGTTGAAGAAATTCGTTGCAAGAGAGTGAAATAAAAAATCTTGGTCCCCTTAGATGCCTTCTGGGAATTTAGGTTTCTAGGTCAAAAAGTGGCATCTTCATCTCCCAAAGAAAGTATGTTAAAGATCTTTTAAAGGAGACAGGAAAATTGGGTGTAAAACCAGCAAACACTCCTATGCCGACCAATCAAAAATTGGACACAAAAGAAGGTGAACCACTTGAAGACATTGGTAAGTTCTAGAGGTTAGCAAGGAGATTGAATTATCTATCAATCACACGTCCAGACATTGATTTCATTGTTAGTACCATTAGCTAATTCATGCATTCTCCAAGGACCAGCCATTTGGAGGCAGTTGAGATGATTCTTAGGTATTTGAAGTCCTCGCCAGGGGGTGGCATTCTCTTGAAGAATAATGGATAACTTCATATAAAAGCTTTCACAGCTGCAGACTAGGCAAGATATATCACTGACAGGCGATCTACCTTAGGTTATTGTACCCTCTTAGGTGGTAATCTTGTTACTTGGAGTAAAAAAGACTGTTGAAGCTAGGTCGAGCTGTGAAGCAGAGTATAGGGCAATGGCCCATAGTTCTTGTGAGATGATGTGGCTAAAACTCTTATGGAAGAGTTAGGCTTACTTGTTCAAGGGGAGATGAAGATTTATTGTGAGAATAAGGCAACCATTAGCATTGCTCATAATCCAATCCTCCACGATAGGGCCAAGCACGTCGAAGTGGATGAGCATTTCATTAGGGAGAAAGTATTATCCAAAGAAATTAGTGTTCCTTATGTGCGTACAGAAGATCAGATTGGAGATATCCTCACCAAGTCATTAGCAGAAAAAAAGACATGGATTTACTTCGCAAGCTTTACATGACTGACATCTATGCTCCGCTTGAGGGAGGGTGTTGAAATGAGCGTATGATGTATGTATCATGGTGCTGCTGGTTGCACCATAGTTTTTTTCTTATTGAATATAAATACCAAAGAATGAATTGTTCACGGTGAACATATCGCATGAACAGTAACCACTCTCATTCTCTCTTTTTTCCTTACTTTTATACCTTTATGTGCTGAAATTCTACTGATGACCATAACAGATGTACATGGGTGCACTTGATGAAGACTAAAGATGCTATATATTCCATATTCAAAGATTTTCATGCAATGGTTCTTATTTTGGAAGAAAGATCAAAGTTCTTCATGTAAATGAAGGAGGAAAATATTCTAATGGAGACATGAAATAGTTCTGTTCTACACAAGGGATAAAACAATAGACCTCACGTTTTTCCATACCCTAACAAAATGGTATTGCAATACGAAAAAAAATTGTCATTTGTTGGAATTAGGGGCAGCCCTATTGATTGGCATGCACATTCCAAAACATTTCTAGTCTGAAAAAGTTTTTACTGCTTATTACATTATCAATCATAACCCCTCTAGCATCTTAAACTTCCAACCTCTTCCAACAATCTCTGACAATCCTTTATTAGGTCGTCAGTGTTTTTTCTGGTTCTTAAAGTTTTCAGGTTCATTTATTTGCTTATATTTTAGGTCATGCACACACTAAGATCAATCCTAAGGCATTGGAGTGTGTGTCCTTGGCTATTCTAGCTCCCAAAAGGGCTATAAGTGTTATCATCCACCTACTCGTCCTTGGTTTGTCATAATGTATATCACATTTTTTGATGATCAACATTACATCCCCACCCCTGATCGACAAACTATCAAGGGAAGTCGTTAGTTCTATCCACCAACCACGAGGCTCTTCCGGAGTCGTCTTCCTCACTCCCTTGGTCAATTATTACAGACTCTGTTATGGATGTTGTACAACCATGTTAGAGCCTAACCTGTTTAAGCACATCTACACCATGAAGGGAAAACAAGCCATTGTTTATATACAATGCAGCACCATTGAGGACCTAGTCATGCTTCAATAACTACACATCCGGTACCTCCAGCTCCCAATGTTCTTATTGCTTATCAATATCATAAAGGTAAATATATTTTTTCATCATTCCTTTGTAGCCACTATGTCTTCTATTTGCATCCCCTTCAATGTGAAAAAAGCTCTCTCCAATCCCTAGTGGAAAGAGACTATGGATGAGGAAATAGGAGTATTAAACAAGAACAACACCTGGGAGTTGGAACTATTATCGCAGGGGAAGAAATCCATTGGTTGTAAGTTGGTGCTTCCGGTGAAATATAAGTCAAATGGTTCAATTCCAAGTATAAGGCCAGGTTGGTCGTCAAAGGCCATGCACAGACTTATGACATAGACTATTAAGAGACCTTCGCCCCGGTTGCGAAGATGAATTCTATTCGTGTTCTCCTCTGGTTGGTTATGAATTTCTCTTGGGAGCTTCACCAACTAAATGTAAAGAATGTTTTCTTGCATAGTTATTTGCAGAAAGAAGTATTCATGGATACTCATCCAGGAGTCCTATTTCCAATGTTTATGGGAAAATGTCATGTCAAAAAGTGCCTATATGATCTCAAATGGTCTCCTGACCCTACTGTGATTTATGCATGGGAGCAAGAAGATGCTCAAATTGTGGAATGGATGTGGAATAGTATGGAGCCACAAATTAGTGCTAATTTTATGTTCTTGAACACAACTAAGCAGATATGGGAGCAGGTGAAGAATATGTATTCGGAATCTAATAATATCACTTGAATTTTTGAACTCACACAAAAGTATTTTTCTTTGTAACAAGATGACAAGACACCAAGAGCAGACTTTTGCAACCATAATGCATATACATGAGGAATTAAATCAATATCAGCCCATTACAAGTGATATCCAGAAGATGCAAAATAGAGGGAGGGTAGGTTGTTATTTTCACTCAAACCAGAGTATGAGGCTGTTACGTCTCAAATCTTGGGCAGCCAAGACCTCCCTTCTCTTACTAATATTTTCTCTCGACTTAAGAGAACCACGTTATCAGACAACAATAGTGGTGATGGCAGTAATTGATCAGCTTTAGTAGTTCCCAGAGATTGGGAAGGCCGTGGTCATGGTAATCATGATGGTCAAGGAGGTTGTGGTAGCAAAAGTGGTGATACAGATTCAAGGGGAGGCCGAGATGGAGGCCATGAAACCCTAAGTGATGCCCATACAATAGACGCTATTGGGATTTACTTGGTAGACCTGCTGGCCATCAGATTTCATCATCAATTCAGGATGATGCATATCATACACCTCTACTTCTACTCCTGCTGACCAAATTACAGAGTTTATTATTCTTTCCAGAAGAGTATAATAGGCTCATTGCTAGATCTTCTCAATCCCCGCCATCCTACTTTATTGCTACTTTAAGCCAGACAGGTATGAAATCCACTTTAATATAGCCCAGACAGTTATGAAATCCAATTGTATACTATCCATTTCAAATCCTTGAATCATTGGCTCTGATACCATGTAGAATAAGAGTTTAAGGAAAGAAGAACGGAGAAAACGTGGGAAGAGTCAAAGTAACCACAATCCTAACCATCAGCCCCATACATATATAGGGTCCCGTTCGGCAGCCCACATTAGGAATAGAACTAAAGAAGAATTTATAAAATGTTTCTATCTTAGCTAAAAAAAAAAGTAAAGAATAAGAAGAGAGGAGGGAATATATTATTTAAAAATTAAAAAAATAGAAAAATTAATGTGAGGAGTATCTTTAGCCAAAAGTGTATGCCTTTGAGCGCCTCTTGGTCTAAGGTGTAAATCTTAACTACTTTTATGTTTCAACCTTATGACTCAAGGTGTTTTTATTGAGCCTCATCTCGATGCGTGCCTCAATGCTAGGCCTATAAACATTGATTCTATCTTCTATCCCATGGAGAATTGATTTGGAGAGACGGATTCGTGTATCACATCCAACATGCAATTGGCCGTGTTCCGAGGGCAACCTTGCCCAACTTGCCTTACTATAGGATGAACTCCACAAAGTACGTGGAGTTGAAGAAGCAAATTGATGAGCTTCTACAAAAGGGTTCCTTAGAGAAAGCCCAAGTTCTTGTGTCGTGCCTACACTCTTCACACCAAAGAAGGATGGAACTTCGCAAAATGTGTGTGGATAGCAACACAAACAATAAAATCACGGTAAAATACTAGTTTTCCATACCAAGCTTGTATCAATCCTATCTTTAATGTGGAGGATCTCATTGCTTACCATGATTGTCATGATAGCACTTAAATATCCACTCCTAATTTGCCTCCTACTACAACTTCTGATGATATAGAAAATGTTTTAAATGAGAAAGTGATTTCTATTGCAAGTGGTGGCTATCGGAAGTTCCTAATGAAGTGGAAAGGTCATCCATTGTCAGAATGTACTTGGATTATAGCTAAAGAATTTCATCAACTTTACCCGGATGTGTATGAAGAATATAATGCCTTTAACTTGACGGGGTCAAGTTCTTTTAAGCCGGGGAGAGATGACAGGAATCCTAAAGAACCTTGGAAGACCTATTATAGGAGGAAGAAAACTAATAAACAAGCATTGATGTGGCATGAAGATGGGTATTGTGATGTTTCTTGAGTTTTTATGAGTTATTTCTTATTTATGGCAGTTAAGGGTATTTTGGTCTTTTTTACATTTTAGTTGTGAGGATCCAACAACTATTTTATATTTTTTTTAGTCTTATTTTATGTTCCTTTAAGGTTTCAAGGCGTTTGGTCTAGTTGTTAGGGAGTAATGGATCTTTTTTTGTTGTTTTTGTTTATTTTAGAGATCAAGGGCAAATCTGCAATTTTGCCCCTTAAGTATGGACACCCTAGCTATAAGTCCATATAAATAATCTCTTTTGTTCTCTTTTAAGAGGTCAATGAATAAAATCTAATTTTTGGCTGTCAAAGCAACCTTGGTGAGTGATTCCCAAACCCTAAAAGTGATTTCTAGGAACCCTAGAGTGATTCTAAGGCTTTTTTCTATCTATTTTCCCTTTCTCTATTATTGGTGAGAGACTTGTTATTGGCTGATTTATTGCTAAATAAATCAGGTTAACCAATTCCATAGTCGGTCTTGCATCAATGAGCCTTCCAGACTTATCCAAAGTCTTCAAAGTAGCGTGTGACGCATCCAGGGTTAATATAGGACAAGTATTGAATTAAGAGGTCCACCGAATTGCTTACTTCTGTGAGTAATTGAATGAGGCCAAACAAAAGTATTCAACCTGTGACAAGTCATTAGGATATATCCAAACAGTATGAGATTTGGCTAGACAAAAGAGAAATAGGATTATCACTACAGGAAACTTGAACTCTTCAAAGAAATGACTTAGCCAGAAGGTGTCAAATTGATTAAGCATGTTGCTAATATAATAGAGCTAAGTGGATGAGTAGCCTAACTAGGAAAGCGAAAATTACAAATAAGTACAACTGAATAAACCTATGAGTAGGAACAATAGGTTGATGGAAATTGTCTAGAATGTGAAATGAAGACTGCTAAAAGAATCAGTGAGGAGAAATGTCGAGCAAGTTGAAAGATCCAAAAGTATTGTGGTTCAGAGTGGAATGATGGAATAAGTTTTTCTCCAAAACTCCCACCTCAAATAGTTAGGATAAAGCTCCATTCATAATCTTCATATATATTTTGAAAAGCAAGTGAAGAGATTTTATAAATAAAAGATAGGATACAAACACAATTTATTTATGGGTTTGTGTGCCCTTACCACACCAATTTTGTACATTTACGTGTTTGTACCTAGGCCAATGCATGTCTATAGTAGCTACACAAATGTAGTCAAATAACAAATACATATTGTGGCCATGTAAAAGGAAACAACACAGTTGTAGAGATCACATACATATAAAAACTTGGAAAGTTTAACTCACCAGATAAATCTATGGATGGATCATTGTATGCATGCATGGCAGCTGCCCAACCTAAATAAGAGAAAGAAATCAGTAATTAATTTTTTTAATATAAATTTTATAGCACTTATTTTTTTCCTTTTTCTTATTACATTTTCTTATTGTTATTTTTATTTCTTTTATTTTAATTTTACTAATTTATTAAAGCTTAGATTCTTTTTCTTTCAGACAAGAAAGCTCTCCCTCATGGATGCAACAGTTGCCAGTGAAGAAGGGAAGAGAAACACTTTTCATTGACCCACCGAGTTGCCTCATAAGAGAAATTGGAGATCAATCTCAATGTCTGAGTGACAAAATTCAAAACCCCTAAATTATAGAGTGATCAGCACAGCATCTTGCATACAGTTATATAAGTCAGTAACTGTAGAAACAAGAAATAGAGAAAAACAGGGTGGTTCATTTAGTGGAATCATTGACTCAGATTCATTCAATCGAATCCTGCTGTGTATTAATATGATTAGGAACTTTTAAAAATCATTTCTTGTTCATATAGAGTGATAAACACGTGGAACTGTTTCAAGCTCCTAGCAGTTAAGATGCATAAAGATTAGAGAGTCCAACATAGAACACAATGTAGACCCACCCCACAAAGTAATGAGTTATGACTTACTAGGATGTTTTTTTTTAATCTTGGTACAACAAAATAGAGCGAAATGACATGCATAATAATTGTGATGACTACAATATTTTTCTTCATAACTTTCATACGAACATAATCATAATCATGTCATTTATGCCTTATCCCAAATATTGGCTTTCGGCCATGCAACTCTCTCTTGAACCATATTTCATTGCAGTGCCCAAACAATCTCAGTCGACTTGATGAGGACATTTGAGTTGCACATTAGAGCATTGGAGCATAGAAGACCTTTCATAGTGGACTAACTAGTGTTTTTAAGGTATTGGGTATTCTTTTTATGTTTTATTAGTTATTGGGCTAGTGTTAGTGGACCTATGGAAGCCTATAAATTGGTTTTTAAGTGAAGGGTAGTTTACTTCTTGAATTATTAGGGTTAGGAGCAGATAGAGACCTAGAATGAACCCACAACATCTCAGAAGCAATATGGGCCATTGCACGATACTTACCTTCGGCACTAGAGCGGGTCACCACGTTTTGCTTCTTATTACGCCATATAACAAGATTTCCACCAACAAATGTGCAATAACCAGAGGTAGACTAGCAATCAAAACGGCTCCCAACCCAGTCAACATCAAAGTATCTAGAAATAATCAAGAGGGGGGATCGTACAAGAGACCTTTTTCAGGAGTACCTTTCAGATAGCGCAGAATACAACAAACAGCTTCCTAATGAGGATGTTGAGAGGCATGCATAAACTGATTGACTACTCCCACAACATAATTAATATACGGACGAGAAACTGTAAGATAGATGAGCTTGCTAACCAACCGTCTATACCTCCCAGTGTCCTAAAAAAACTTCTCTCTATTCAGCATCTAACTTGACAGTAGGATCCATGGGAGTATCAACTGGACGAGATTCCAGAGTGCCCATCTCATATAATAAGTCCAACACGTACTTGCGTTGGCACAGAGTGAGACCTTCCTTGGAACATGTAACCTCAATCCCAAGGAAGTAACAAAGAAGGCCTAAGTCCTTTGTGTGAAATTGAATACTCAAATGAGTCTTCTATTGGGCAATACTCACAGAGTCACTGCCAGTGACAATGATGTCATCCACATAAACAATAAGAATAATAGTAATAGTACCTGAGGTGGAATGACGAATAAATATAGAATCATCAGAGGTAGAACGATGAAACCCATATCGAAGTGCTACAGAGCTAAATTTGTCAAACCAAGCATGCAGAGACTGTTTTAGCCTATACAACACTTTTTTCAACATTCACACTATATGTTATTTCCCTTCAACAACATAACTTGAAGGCTGATCTATATACACTTCCTCTTGTAAATCTCCATGAAGAAATGCATTTTTGATGCCTAGTTGGTATAGTGGCCAGTTAGAACTTACTTGAACAGAGAGAAGAATTCTAACGGAGTTGAGTCGAGTAACAGGTGAAAACGTCTCACAATAATCTACACTATAAGTCTGTGTACCCTTTAGCCACCAATCGAGCCTTAAGTCGATCAATAGATACATCCAATTGATACTTCTTTATGCACACCCAACAACAACCAACAATGATTTTCCCAAAAAGAGAAGTGAGTTCCCATATCTGATTCTGATAAAGTGCACGCATCTCATCATCCATACCAAGTTTCTATCTAGAAAAAGTCAAAGCATAGCGATAAGAACTAGGGACAGAAACAATAGACAATGAAAATGCAAAGAAGTGAAAAGTAGATGAAAGACGATGAAAAGACACAAAATTTGATATAAGATGCTTAGTGTAAAAACAAATCTTTCTGCAATGCAATAGGTAGCGTAAAGGATTCGGGAGTCGTGGAAGGATGTGAGAGGTCTTTAGGAGAGTTAGGTGATAGTGTAGGAAGGTCCTCAGGAGAGTCAGGTGATGGTGTGGTTGTGGTTGGACCATATGACACAACTGGGTGATACTAAGAGCACTGATAAACCTACAAACGTGGAGGAAAGGACACTGGAAAATAGGCAAAACTAACTCCTCCTGACGAGAAGATACGAGATCATAATCAAACTGGCGACTCGAAGTAGAGAAGGGAAAGGACTCAAAAAAAGTAAGATCAACACTAGTATAATATCGACGTCTTACATGATCATAATGATAGCCGTTTTGAGTTCTAGAGTAGTCCAAGAAGACACTTAACAACACAAGGAGACAAGTTATCAAGACTAGTCCCAAGAATGTGGGTGAGGGAAACACACTCAAAGATGCAAAACAATAGGGAAAAGCTTGATATTAGGATATAACAAGGAAAAATTGAGTGACTACCCTAGATAGGTGTAGGTACCCGATTAATAAGGTAACAAACAATAAGAACTGCATATGTCCAATAAGGTTTGGGAACGTACATATTAAATAATAAGGTGCGAGTGACATCCAAATGATGATGAAACTTACGCTTGACAATACCATTCTGTTGGAAGATGTATCAGCAGATGCATTATAGGCATAGTCAGGACGTCCCCAATTGTCCTAGCAATAATCCTCGGTGTGCCTTGTCTTACCACAATAGTTGCATTTCCAATTGGATCTATCAGTACCATGGCCAGAGCTAGTACCACCACCACAAATCCCACGGGTTCCACCACAATTATCACTACAACCACCATTGCGAGTACCGCCGCATCTATTACGAGGAGTTCCACAAGTACCATCACTAGTGACTAAAGTAAATGACTCTTTAAGAGAAGGAGTTGGGTGCGTAAGTGAGGCCCTCTGAAGCCGAGAATATGCATTCGCTGTAGTAGGAAGTCGTTCACTAACCAGAATCTGATCATTTAAAATATTATACTCTAAGTTAAGATTAAAGACTAGACAACAACAATGCCACTTGAAACTCTTCCCGTTGACGTTTTTGAACTTCCAAATCAGTGCTCAGTAGTTGATAAAGTAACAACTCTTCCCACATACCTTTCAGATTACTATAATGTTCATTCAGGGGTTTATCACCATGTTTGGTAGTGAACATGCGTTCAAACAATTTGAACATCCTAGTCACATTACTCTCTTGAGAGTATATCTCTATAAGAGAGCTCCAAATCTTCTTTGCAGTTTCAAGGAGTTGGACATTGGAAACGACAAATGGTTTGATGATTAACCAAAACTAAGTTATAACCAATGAATTTTCACTCCACCAATCTTCGTAGGTCTTGGAATCCTCAGAAAAAGGATCTTCAACAAAGTACTTCGCTTTCTTCTTAGCTCGTAAGAACACCTTTATAGCATAAGACCAAGAGTGATAATTATTTCCATACAGCCATACAAATCTGCTTGGTCAAATCATCACTTGAAGAGCTATGCTCATTCATAAGGACAACTACGAAGAGGAGCTAATACACGAGGGAGGCAACAACCAGTGTAAAAAAAAAAAACACCGCAATAAAACCTTCTAAAAGGTCTGAAAAACAGCACCACAAGGCCTCAAAAAGCAATCGCAACCATCCACGAGCACACAACCACGCTCTAGATACATATATAGGGTTTATCTTGCATCACCACAACGAACCAAAGTTCGTTTCACCACAAAACTGCAAAAAAAGTTCAATTGCAGAAATAAGGGTTTAAACCCCCCACCCAAAAAATATATATATATATATAGGAGAAAAGGAGGAAGAAAACTCTGCTCTAAAACCAAGTTAAAAATCAAAGCAGCCTAGAGGAAAAAGAAGAGAAGGAGAACGAGGAGATTGGAGGGCGGGGGGGGAGAGAAGAGACGAGCACACCAACAGTAGGGTTTGGCCTCTCCTCTATTATATTAATTAACTAATAATCCAAAAATAGTAGGTGGGGCCCACCCCATTACATAAAAGACCCATAGGGGTTGTCGCATATGGTAAAAGGCCCATAGGGCTGTCGCACAAGCATAAAAGCAGTTCTAGGGGCTGTTGCACACTAAGAAAAACCAGAAACTCAACACTTCCTAATCTTCATCTCTTTCTCTTCCCATCTTCTTCAATCTGTTCTAATTTACAGTTGAAATTTCTGCCTCATCCCTAAACATACCCTTAAATCTTGCTGCCAATCGAAACGGCCCTAGTGAACCTTGTTCCCATGCCAAATACCTAGTTGAACCTATCCTAGGCCTAGATCTCAAAGCTGAAACTTATTCCAGTCCCTCCTAATCACTGCTCAACGTATTCCAACCCCTTTAAATCCTGCTGCAATATTGTTTTTATACCCTCAACTCTGCTGAATTTATTTCAGCATCTTTAAATTTCCTAACCCTATTTTTCAACAGCTTAAACCCTTCCAAATCACTGCAACTGCAGTACAACCTCTTGCAGTCCTAAAATCAGCTGCCGGACCCCTTCTAAAACCATGCAAACCCCTTGCTGAACCTGGATCTGCATTCCTATATCCTAACTGAACACAAATTTGCCCCTCTAAACCCAAACCCTAGATTTGTTAGACGTCGTAACACTCACATTTCAGCACATTTTCTTTTGTTGTTTTGTGAAGAAATATAGTTGCTTTTCTTAGTGCATTCAAACACCTTTTACTTAACCACTTGAGCCTAGACCTTTTACTTGAAATCCTTGAAATGACTAAGAGAATTTTGATTGACTTGGTGATTAGACTTTAAACTAGTGGAAGACCAATCTTCCATTGGCATTCCTTCATTCAAACACTTGAGGGTTTATTACTGTAGGATTCTGAGTTGCCTTAGGACCTAGTTTAATTGTTTACTAAATTTTCTAAATAAGTTTAGGTTGCATTAGCATTTAATTTACTTTAGAATTATTTTCTAGTAATTTGCTTGACATCAGATTCATCATTCTAGTTTACTCATCACCATCCTATTCCTAGTCTTAACTCAATATTTTGTCTTTACTAGTCTTAATCCTCATTTCTTTTATAAAGACCAGGAAATTACTCATTGGGTAACAATACCCAGTAAAATATCTACTTCATGATAATGATATTGAGTTAAGGGTGTTATACTATTGGTAAACTCATGCTAGCTATAGTTGATAGAATCAATATGAGTTTTAGAAGAGAAAATCCTTAAACGTGCAAGTACTTAAAATGTACTTTGATGGCTATTTTAATCTAAAGATCAATTACCAAGAATTATTGTACCACATTTCACTAAGGCAACTTTGTGAGGTTATCAATGGTACATTTGGTTTAGTAATTCCATCCAAGAAAGCAATAGTAACTTCCCAAACAAAACATAGATGCATACATACGGTCGTTCAAAAGCTGAGCAGCCTCACTGCTACAACACCCATCAAGGGCAATTAACCTTGGATGCGGTTTCTCATTCAGAAGATTGCTGCTACCTGCCTCTCCATGATCAATGACAGGAACATTTCTTGGAGAAACAACTTGACTCTTGTCTCCATCATTCCCATAAGGGTTGATTGTTCTTTCAAATCGATCTGCCAATTAAAATAGCATCAGTTTAACATATGAACTATAAAATATGAGGTGCCTAAAAATTTGACATGCCATTGTGGGGCCTGCAAGATATTAGAACTTGGGTTGATTTTTAGTAGGATGATCTCCTATAATAAAAAAATAAAAAAATAAAATCAGCCCATTATAGGCTTTCTTCAAGATTTAAAATTAAAAAAAAAACCTCCTGCTGCCCCTAAGGCTGGGAACACACACCACCCTACATCCCTAACTCCCCATAATTCCCCAATCGCCTTGTCATTCACTACATCCAACTCGGATTCCTAAAAAACTACAAACATCGACTTAGCAGCCCGAATCATAGATGTTACCACTGCCCTCTTCCTTTTATTATTCAGCCCTCTAGTATTCCATGAGAAGAATTTAATTGACATTTGTGGCTAAACTTCTATGCCCTAGCCTCTCTCCCAGAGACGATCTAACTAGAAACTCAATCAAATTCATTTTTCCTTCCTTAGCGTCAATTTCTAGATAAATAGATATTTACTGTGAAGGTTTTCTCTGATCTCATTGGTATTTTTCATTCCCAACAAGCAAGAAGCAAGGCACTTTTAGATGGCTAGAGATGATGTGGGGAAAGATCCCTCCCTAGCCATAATAGGCTTTCTTCAAGATCCCAAAAAAAAAAAAAAGGAAAAAAAACAAACCTTGGTTTTTCTTATCTAATAATCAAAATTCATCTTCAACTCATTTTTTCCTTGTATATAAAGATAAGTTCACAATTCTAAAATATTCAAACTTGATTCCTACTCAAAATAAAATTGTTCAAGTAGCTGATATGTTTCCAACACTATTTAACAATTCCAACATTAAATTGTAGCTTAAATCATGCCCTTAGTCTCATTACCAATCTTCGACCACTTTTTGTGGTACTATACAATACAACAAACCCTTGAAAAACTTATACAAAAAAATTCAACTATATGAGAGAAGCATGTTTATTAAAACTGACTACATTATCAGATCTTCCCCCTAAAACTAGAATTTTTACAAAACAACTTACATCGATATATCGATAAAACAAACTTCAGTTCCTTAATTCCCATTCAAAAATGAAACTGTTCAAAACCCTATTATTAGTAACCCAACACTCAAAAAAAAAAGTAACCCAACACACACACAAAAAATAATAATAATAATAATAAAACTAACTTAAATCATGGTGCAAATCTTTGAGCATATATATATTTATGATTTTATTGTTCTAATCGGGTCTTCTTATTGGTGCCTTATTGAGTGAAATCCAGCAGACATTTAAAAAAAATAAAAAAATAAAAAATATCTCGACAAAGACTTTGTTGTGAAAAGAGCTCAGAATATTACATTTTTCTTATGGAAAGCCCATTTTAAGACGTTAATATCAACATGAACACATTTCAGAACCAGTTAAAATGTTCAAGAGATAAACATAGAGCTCAGAATAATCTTTATTGGTCTTACCTCCGGATTTTCGTCTGTTGAGAAGACGATTCCTGAATGCAAAAGAGAGGGAACACCAACATGAGTTTTACAAAACTTACTGTTAATAGATCTGAAGAAATTGAATCTATAAATCCATAGTAAAATCGAATACACATAGAAACTGAGAGAGAAAATTGAATTAATAGAACGACAGATGTGTGTTTGTGTTTGTAACCTCTGATTTGGAGGGGCATATCGCCTCACGGTATTTGTGTTGGATTCCGCCGAGTTTTCGATCATCTCTTCTTCTCTGAAAGAGAGAGAGAGGAGAGAGGAGATTTGGATTTTCTTCTCGCCAATAGTTTTAGGGTAATTATAAAAGCGCCCCACGAATTAATAAGGGCAACCCACACCATAGGGTGGTTTTATAATTATCCTAGTGTCCAACTCGATAACTCAATTTGACTAAAGAAACTTAAGATTGACTTGGCCAATTCAAATTGAAGTATCTTTATTGCCTTCTCTCTTCGACCTTTTCTAATAGGCTAATGACTTGTTTACTCAAAAAATTTCACTTGATTTGTACTCAGTTGATGTGGCAAGGGCATAAAATTGTTAAACGTTTCCTTATGTATCATGGAGAAAAAGATATATAGTTCTATGCCCTTGCCACGTCAGTCAAGTACAGACCAAGTGAAAATTATCATTCGAAAATCACAAGTCTTTCTAATAAGAAGATTGGTGATACACTTACGCTCTAAAACTAACGCACTTGACGTGGCATGTGAAAAGAACCATCGATCTTTTTCCGTGTATACCGAAGAAAAAGATCTATGGTTTTGTGCATTGCCACATCAAGAGTGTCAATAAGAACTCAGCTCTTCTAATAATACCTCTTCAACTTTATTATCTTTTCTATTCTATCTCCCAATTTCAATTCCAATAATACCCCTCTAACTTTTTACCTTTACCCATCTACTCATTTTCAATAACACCCTACAACGTTATTGTCTTTCCTCTTTTACCCCTTAATTGTTTAAAAAAGGTAATCATGTCATAAACACGGACAAACTCTAGTGTATTTAACAACTTAACATTAACTTCAACCTTTAGCCGTGTCCCTTATTTTAAAGTCGAAGGTTTCCCTTAAGATGTTAAAGTCCATGAATTAGAAAAGAAGTTGAACAGATTGGGAGCTTGAAAATGATGGATTTAGGATAGAAATCAGGGACTTTCTTTAAGTGGTTGAGGCCATAGATTGAAGGTGAGTTTTAATAATTTAAAGAACTTAAAGATGATAGATTTTGAAAAAGAAAATATTGTGGAGGTGTTGTATGGTACCATGGACCCCCACATCATTTGGTGTCTACTATAGACATAAATTTGGATAAAGAAGACAAGCAAGAAATAAGAAAAGACAAATACATATTGGGGGGAATTCAGAAGAAAAGAAACAAAAAAACAATTCTACAAAAGCCATTTGCTATCTAAGCGAATGCCCATTTGCTTAGATAATGAATGGCTTAGGGTTTTCTTTTTCTATTTTAATTAAGTGCACTTTTTGTAACTTCATTTTCCTTATGTAACAAGCTCCCCTTTAATTCTATAAATAGGGGAGTTCTATAAAAATACAATGAGAGAACTTTGATGGAGGAAAACTGAGGGAAAATTCTGTCCATGTGTATTTCAAGCACTTTAGTCAATTTCATTGGATTTGACTTCTACTTTGGTGAGTACTCTACCTTTTAATTTTTGTTCTGTAAATTAATGGATCAAAAATCACAAAAGTCCTTTTAGTTTCTTTTAGGAGTGCAAATTAATTCGGTTCAAACCGAGAACCGAACCAAACCGTAGAATTTGGATTGGTTTGGTTCGGTTTAATATTATTTCGGTTCGGTTTCGGATCTAAAAAATGAAGAACCGACGAATTCGGTTCGGTTCTCGGTTTAAACAATATAAAAAACCGACCCAACCCGAAAACCGAATAAATATTTATTTAAAATAAAATATTAAATATATAATTAGTTTTTAAGTTTTAAAAAAAAATTGAAAAACCTAACTTCCTGTGCGGCTGCTCCCTTCCCTTCCTTCTGCTCTCTCTCTCTCGGCTATTCAGTTACAGCGTTTATGCTGCCGACGGTCGCACCTCCCTCCGTCATTTTCAGTTTAACGCCGGTGGTCATCCCTCCCTTCCTCCCCTTGTCTCTCTCTGTCTCTCTCTTGGCATTGTGTGCGACAGTGCACATAGCTGTGAGCTGCATCTCAACTCCGGCGGCCGGCGGTGGATCGCTCTTTCTCTCTCTCGTCCTGAGGTACGTTTATCTCTCTCTCTCTCTCCATAAATTTTGGCCCACAATCTCATGAAGATTAGTTACATTTTGGATTTGATTTTGGTTTTAAATCACAAGATCTCTTAGATTGTTATTTCAAGATATAAACCAGACCCTCTCATAGATCTTGGTTTTAACCATTAGAGATTTTGATTTTAAAACATCGAGTATTTTACCCATTTCCAATTTCACGCTCAAAACACCTTATTTTGTTCGAAATTTCAAATGTAACAAGAAATAACGAAAATTGTCAAATTTCCAAATAGGAAAAATGAATCCAATATTTGAGTAACTTTTGGAACGAAAACTAATGAAATTAATAAGAAGAGACCTGAAAATCGAAAGAATATGGAGTCGATCCTTACTTGGTTTGCACCTCGACTTCCGAATGTTCCATCAAAACTAGATCAGAAATTTAAAAAAAAAAATTATATATATATATATATATATATATATAGGGTCAGGTTCAAGGGCCATATGAGAAAACATATGTAAAAAGTTTCGTTTTTAATAAAATTTTAAAATATGGTTTAGAAATTTTGGATTGAGCTGATTTTTTTGTGACGATGATCTCTATGATGGGAAGATCATCAAAAAAAAAAAAAAATCAGCCCAATCTGAAACTTCTAACCCCATTAAAAGTGATATAGAATGTGGACCGTCGATTTTTTACCAATTTTTATCACTAATTTGTAAATCACTTTTGATGGATTTAGAAGATTCTGATTGAGCTGATTTTTTGTGAGGATGATCTTTTCATCATAGTGACCATCCTTGCAAAAAATCAGCTCAATCCAAAACCTCTAACTCTTATTTTGAAAAACGAAAGTTTTTTCATATGTTTTCTCATATGGCCCTTGAACCGCCCCCCCACACACATATATATAAAAGGTCCCATTCAGCAACAAACATTTTGACAAACATTTTGGCAAAACATTTTTCAAAACATGGGTTAGAGGTTTTAGAATGGGCTGATTTTTGGTGAGGATGATCTCTATGGTGAGGAGATCATCCTCACAAAAAATCAGCCCATTCCAACACTATAGCAAACAATATTTATTTTTGGCCGATTTAATAAAAAATACGCTCAAAATTGTATCTTGAGAGCATTTAATTGGAACATTAATTCATGTTGAATGTTTTTTTACTTAATTATTTTAAATATTTTGATGTATATTGAGACTTAATTGATATTTTTTTTTGTCAGATGTCAAATATGGGAGACAAAGACACTATCAATGCCAATATTGAACCAGTTATTGATTCTACTCCTTCTGCTCCTTCTGTTCCTTCTGCTACTACCGGCACTGTTGTTTCAAAATCTAAGGTAAGCTCAACTCGCAAGCCTTATAAACCAAAATATGATGTTTGGGATCATTTTACTAAAATGAAAAATGATAATGGGGGGAAGTCAGAAAGAGCCAAATGTAATTATTGTGGTTCAGATTACGGGTGTTCAAGTGTTAATGGGACTAGTACATTAAGGAAACATTTAACTAAATGTCCCAAGTATCCTTATCGTGATGAGAAGAGGCAAAAAATCCTATCATTCCAAACAATAGGACACGAAGGAGATAGTAGCCTTACTTTTTGGAAATTTGACCAAGAGTTATGTAGGGATGCCCTTACAAGAATGATAATCACTGATGAGTTGCCTTTTAAGTTTGTGGAACGCGAAGGTTTTCAATATTTTTTAAGCGTATTGCAACCTAAATTCCATTTAGTGTCTCGCACCACTATAGCAAAAGATTGCTTACAATTGTATGCAAATGAAAAGAAGAAGTTGAAGAATTTTTTGAATACTTCTGTCCATAGAGTCTCTCTTACTACGGATTTGTGGACTTCTTTACAAAACATTTCATACATGTGTCTCACTGCACATTTCATTGATAAAAATTGGAAACTACATAAAAGGATACTTAATTTTTGTGTAGTTACTAGTCATAGAGGTGAGGCAATTGGTAAAGCAGTTGAGTTATGTTTACTTCAATGGGGCATAGAGAATGTGTGTACTATCACGGTTGATAACGCAAGTTCTAACGACGTTGCAATTGGTTATTTGAAAAAAAAGTTAAACAAAAGGGGTGGTTGCATTCTACAAGGTGAATTTTTGCATATGAGGTGTTGTGCACATATTTTGAATTTGATAGTAAAAGAAGGGATTAGTGATGTGCATGATTCTATTAGTAGAATTCGCGGGGCTGTGAAATATGTGAGGAGTTCTCCGTCAAGAGCTCAACAATTTAAGAAATGTGTTGACCAAGAGAGAATTACATGTAAGTGTTCTTTAGTCCTTGATGTTCCAACTAGGTGGAATTCAACATATCTTATGTTGGATACCGCTATAAAATTTCAAAAAGCATTTGAACGGTTGGAAGAACAAGAACCACAATTTGAGAAAGAAGTTAGAGGAGGGCTTCCCACTGAAGGTGATTGGAATTATGCTCGAGTCTTGGCTAAGTTTTTACAAACTTTTTATGATGCATCTAAACGAATGTCGGGTTCTCTTTATGTCACTGCTAATTCTTATTTTCATGAAGTTTGTGCCATTGAAAATACTATTTCTGATTGGTCTAAGAGTCTTGATCCTTTCTTGAGTTCTATGGCAGTGAAGATAAAGGATAAATTTGATAGGTATTGGGGGAGTCTTGACAAGGTAAACAAGATGTTGTTGGTTGCTGTGGTATTAGATCCTCGTTATAAGTTGAGATATGTAAAATTTTGTTACTCAAAAGTTTATCCACTTATAAAGGTTGAGGAGTTGATTAGAACAATAAGGGGAACAATAAACCAAAATTTTCAGCATTATCAGTTTCTTGACTCAACTTCAGCTGTTTCTTTAAATGATTTTACTCAAACTTTAAATGAGATGGAAGTTGATCAACTAACTGGTGAAGGTACTGTTCAAGTCAAGTCACTTCAATCTGAGTTTCTGAAGCACTTGGAAGAAGAAGAAAGTGTGGATTGCAAATCAGAAGTAGACAGATACTTAGAAGAAAGTGTTGAGAAGCAAGACATAAATTTTAATATTTTGGATTGGTGGAAAATTAATTGTTCTAAGTATCGCATACTCTCCATGGTGGCACGAGATTTGTTAGCTATTCCGGTTTCCACTGTTGCTTCCGAAAGTGCTTTTAGCATGGGGGTCGTGTATTAGATCAATTTCGTAGTTCTCTAACCCCGAAATTGGTGGAATGTTTAATTTGTGGGCAAGATTGGTTACGTGCTTCACCAATTTCAATTGATGTTGAAGAAAGGTTAGAAGAACTTGAAGAAATTGAGTCAGGTAACTTTTAATTTTTATATGATTTTATTTTATTTGTGAAGTTCTTTAATTTCTATTTTCTATTTGATAACAATTTATTTTATTTTCTATTTTTACAGTTATTACAGATGATTCTGAGCTTCTTGATTGAATTACAAATGCCTCTTCATTCGTATTTTTAGGTAAATTGTTATTCCATAAATTATTACAATAGAATAATTTTTTTAAATATTCGACTTTATATATATAACAATAGTGGTTTTTTTTTTGTTAGACTTATTGATTGGAGCATGGAGGAAGATGGAGAATGGTTAATTTTTTTTGTGCTTTACTTTTTTGATTATGTATGGTTTCTAATAGAACTAGGGTGTTATTGTAAGGAAAGATTGATTTATTTAAGACAAATTGTATGAATGTGTTGGTGACTTGGTGTGATATTTGGATTTTAGACATTTTAATATTTAGATTTGGATTTTGGACATTTTAATAGTTGATATACAAATTGTATGCCTTTCCTTGACTTGCAATATGAAAAATCTGACTTTCATTTAAAGACATCCCCGAAGGTGAGGAGAACATAGGATGTAAGACTCTTTGGTTCTGAATCTCTATTTGCTGACAATCTTACTCATGGGCTAGCCAACCTATTGGGTTCATGGTAATTACTTTTCATATCACAATTTAAGAATGTTTCTACAAATATATTGGGTTCGTGGTAATTCCTTTCATAAATTCTGAATGTATGTAGATGGTTGATACACATAAACATGCTGACATGGTGCCTCGGTGTTTCCCATTGTCTATATAAAGTGGTGCTGCCCATGGAGGGAAGACCCTTTTCATGGCATCGCGGTTGAGTAGCCAAGGTGAGATTTTAATAGAAATTTTGTATTTGTTTATCTAAGAAGTTGTTGCATTTGGTATTTTAAGATGTGGGAGAATCAGATTTATGAATGAATGTATGAATGGTGTATACTCCTTTCACTTAAACATGAGCATCAGATTTTATGTTTTATTCATCTCTTTAAATCTGAGCAGATTTTATGCTTAATTACATCATATTTTAAATCTTTTTATTTGTATTATTAATATGTGAACTAATGCACAATTATACAATGGCTGTAAACATTGACTTGAATTTATTTCCTTCTGCATCAGGAAGAACAAACCTATATAGATATGGTTTTGATCTTTGTTATGTTGCTAAGATTGCTTGAGATAGTGAAAGTTTATAAGAACTCATTTTAAATGACATAAGACGTGGATTTAGACAAAAGTGAGTGGAGGAACAAGATGTATTTAGTTCACCCAAATCCGTGGGAAAAGTCTTAGATCATTCATCATTGTTGTCATATCCATTCATCATCATTGTTGTCGTCATTGTCATCATCATCATTATTATAATCATCGTCGAAATTGTCGTCATCATCATAAAAGCATTTCCCTAACAGTTTTGGGTTGACTGAAGAAATTTTGTTCCTCAATTCAATTTTGTCTCAAGTCATGCCTTGAAAAGCTTAAATGTGAATTGAATTAATTATCAAATTCATGTTATATGGCATAATTTTATGTTGGTTGACCTTTTATTCTTACCCATATCATTTGGTTTTGAAAAGAACCAAGAATAAATAAATATGTTACATGGCTCTTTGTTCGGCTGATCGATGTGACTTTGGGTCTGATTCATGTCATCTTTGTGATGTTCACAGTTGAGAAAATACCCACTAGGACTCATAGGCAGCTTCATGTCAGATGAGTAGTTAATAGTACTAATTCATTTTTACCCTCAACAGATGGGCTGCTGATAGGGTACTTGTGAACAACCATGAAGCTTGTGTTCATGGATGCAAGGTTAGGCACTGCATACTTTTTTCAGCACTTTCTTGTTGTTTTTAATTTAAATTTCTTCCAACTCAAACATCAAAATTTTGTTTTATTCTTGGTTATCCCATGGTTTGAAAAATTGGGATTCATACTACCCACAGTCCAGTTGGGTTAAATGTTTCAGCCATGTACATGTACTGGTTCAACTTTTGAGAATGTTCCTGTATTTCATTTTTTTGACATCAATATTTTGAGTGGCTTTTCTACTGGATCTTGTTTTCTTTCTAGCAGGATGTAGGGTTCCCAAATCAACTTGCTAGATCCTTGAAGATTAACTTGAAACAAACTGTTATTTTTGTAGGCTAAACCTTGAACTAATTACAACAATCTCAGAGAGAGGCCAAGAAGTGAAAGCAATGGGTTTCTGAATATGATTGGTATTTGATACTTCCTTCAATAATCCAACGGTTTGTTATGACAGCATTAAATTCCATTCATGCATTGGTGAACATGGTTCAAAATTCTTTTCCCCACTTTCTTCAAGCTTTTAAGGCAATAGGGTCGTCTTTTGCTTGTATATCAAATTCCATGAATAAACCTGTACCTTTACAATTGGATTTATCCTTGCCAGCAATTCAAGATATTAGATGGAGTTTCGCACGGTTAATTTATTTATTCAACACTCAACTTGAGAGAAATGTTGCCACGTAAATGATACATATATGCACTTCATTATGATTTGAGTGCTCAAGCAATGTACCATGTCTTTTGGCTTACATATTATGAATTTTTTTATGTGATTAAATCCTGATGTATCAATTCAGGCTACCTAGAAAAAATGTATTCAATTCAGCATCATTTTGTTTGAATAATATGATAGTTTTTTAAAGGGAAAGTTTCCTTTTTGAACTTGATATTCTTACTCTTGAAAGTGAAAATCTCAGGGAAACATCAAATTGGAAAAAAAAAAATTTTAATTAACAACCCGTGGAACCGAACCGAACCAAACCGAATTAAGGTCGGTTCGGTTCGGTTCAGTTCTATGTCAATTCGGTTCGGTTCTGGGTTCAATATTATGGAACCGACCTTGGTCGGTTCGATTCTAATTTTGCTCAAAACCGAACCAACCCGAACCGAGTTGCACCCCTAGTTTCTTTTCTTTGATGCTTCATAAGAGAGGATCATAATCACCACATCACATTGAGAGGGTAGATTTGGATCCATCATCTTTGTGATAAGAACAAGGGAAAATGAATTCAAGTTCTTGCTTGATTGTTCTTCTCTTTGCTTTCCCTTGGATTCTTTGAGGTCTTGGTTGCTTTGGTTGGTTGGAAGAGTTGTACTCCAAAGTTGAGAGTTGAGGCTAGGGGTGCAACTTGGTCCGGTTCAAACCGAGAACCGAAGCAAATCGATAGCTGTGGTATGGTTTGGTTTAGTTTGGAACAAATTGCAGTTCAGTTTCGGGTTACGAAAATGGAGAACGGTTCAATTTGGTTTGGTTCTCGGATCAAGATTGTATAGATCATAACCAAACCCCTATGCAATAAATAAATTATATGTATATAATAATTATTATGAATTATTTTATGAGTTAGGACATAGATTAGTGATTTTTTATGGATAAACTAATGACTTTTTATGGATAGGTTATTGTATGAAATTTATGTTTATTATGAGTTTGTTTTTTCATTAAAAAAATTACTTACAATTTATAGAATATTTGCAATCCGTAAAATTGAACGAACTGAACCAAACCGACTTTAGTTCGGTTTGGGTTGGTTTAGTTCCAATGGAATTTGGTTTTGTTCTAGTTCTTATATAGTGGAACCGGCCTATGTTAGTTCAGTTCGGTTCCAATTTTACCTCAAACCAAACCAAGTTGCACCTAGAGTTGAGCCTTCCAACTAGAGAGTTATCGATTGAGAGAGAAATACCCAATGAGCAACCATCACCTCACTATTTTGAGGAGAGGGCAAAGAGAGGAAAAATAAATAAAATGGCGTTTTCCTTGTCTCCCTTGGTGGTGATTTTGTTCCTATGTTCTTTTGCATTATTGTTCTTCTTGTCTTTTCTCTCACTATTTTGTGATTTTTCTTCATTTTTTTCCTAGATTTTTTTTTTCTTATTTATGTTTCCTTTGTTTAGTTTGCTTGTTTTTCAAGCTTTCTAGTCCTTATTAATGGTTACTATGCTTTTTAGTCTTTTTTCTTTCTTTTTCTTCTTGTTTTTTCCTTATTGATTGAGCATTTTCGTCCCCAACCATTTTTGGGCCTAGTGACTTGTAACAATTTTCTATTACAAGAGAATGGTCATCCGTTACCTTAACAACTTCTGCTTGCTTTGGATAGCGAATGGCCATTCGCTATATGTCGCCAACAACTTTTTCTGTCATTTTCCTCTTTCTTATCTAGTTTTCTGTTTTGTTGGATGTTTAGTACTACCCCTCATTTTTCTTCAGAAAAATAATATCACATTTGTGATATCATTTCTTGTCCCACATTGCTATTTCGCTTGTGGGACCTTGGTTTGATCTTACTTCATGTGTTTTTACTCTTTCCTTTCCGTAAGGCGTTATGCTATGAAATTTTTGTCTCATTTTACTATTCCTCCTTATCCACTTTCACACACTCACTCTTGTCATTATAAGTTAATAAGGTTGCACCCAAGCTTCTTTCATAGCTTGATGGTTTGTTCTTTTTAGTGAAAATTTTTATTTATTTTTGTTTTTTTTTCCTTGTTATTTTTCTTTTTTTGTTAGTGTTTGCTTCCTACGCTTTCTTGTTTGTTTATTTGCTTTATGCTTGTTCTTCTATATCATTTGATATCTAAAATAGGCATTCTTTTTATTTTTTCCTTTTAACTTTGTAATTTTCAAATTGAAAAGCAATAAATTTTCATGGATAACTTAATTTCAAAAGAAAAAGATGTTTTAAGCCAATCCAAATAGTACAAAGGATATCTATTACGATTTGATAAGAGAGAAATGACTTGCTCACAAAACACAAATAAGGGATAATGCTTTGACTTTTAAGGCCCCAATGAGAGAAGCTACTTGAACAACACGAGAAAAATGGTTATCAAAGGAGAATGATGCTTTGCGAGCCCAATTGGCTCAGTTGAAAGATGCACTTGAGAGATCGAATCGGGAAAAATAAAAAACCAACATCCTTGAGAAAGATTACGATTGTAGACACCCCATTTTTGCACTCGTCTGATTAATCAACTCGTCAACTCGATCGCGATGATTCCCAATGATGGATGAATATTCCAATGCTTTTTTGTTTGTTACTAGATATGTTTCAGAAATTCAGATGAGGTATCTCAAACTAACAAAACTATAGAAACCATGTTACACTAGGAAAATATAACCCCAAAAACATAGAAATCATCATTTTGCAGATAAAAAGAAGTTTTACGATAAAAATCACTAAAAATGACTAAATTACCAAAATATCCCTAACATCAAAACATCCTTAGAGCCTACATTACGCTTAGGAAAATCTTTTCGAACACATAAAACAACAAATGAAATCAAATAAACCATTTTGCCAATTTTCCCCAAATTCGACAAAATTACAGAAATGCTCGTCATAGGGTTCACAATCATTTTATACAAAAAATTTCATAAATGACACAAACCCATAATCCCATTGAATTTCCTACGAAAAACCGATTTCAAAACATCCCGAAATATCAAAAAATGACTTGAAACACAAAAGTTCTCTTCGGGGGTAAAATAGTAATTTTTCAATTTAAACAATTTAAAATTTTGAAATTAACAAATACAACATTAATTAACGTAAAGTGAAACCTTAATAAAATTAATTTAAAAATCTGAACCAAGAAAATTAATCAATCAAGTCCTCAGGCAAAATTGTTGATGGTTGCCCACTTATTTAAGTGGAGCCCCCTAATATTTATTAAAAGGGGGGGCTAAAGAATTAAAATATAATTACGGGGTTCTCCACAAAACTTAAAAATATATTATTTCATTGTACGCAAGATTAAAAAACCTAATTTAAAATACCAAGTCAATCTCATAAGACTTAAGTCAAAACCCTAATTAAAACCCTAATCTAAATAAACCTAGTCAATCAAATAAGACTTAAGTCAAAATCCTAATTCACTTTATCTAAAAGGAGACCTAGTCAAACCCTAATTCTTCCAAAAAAACTCAATAAATATAAACCCTCCACAACCTAATCTCGCAGGTCAAAATAAACCCTAGAAAACGTAGGTCAAAAAGTCTCCTTAGCATTTTTCAAATCCTAATTTTGAAGTCATAACTCCCTACCTATCATCCAAACCCTAGTTTTTATTCAAAAAACACTCAGAAGCCTTTCAAAAACACCAAAAAACACTCTAAAAAAATATAAAAAAAATACTCAGATTTAAGAAGAAGACACCTCAACTTAGAGATTTGAAGCAGATCCAGTAACAAAACAAAAGCAATGAAACTCGTACAATGATGCTTTCTACTAGTATTGAGGGAACAAATTGTTGTGATCATTTAGGTATATTTTCTTATTTTTTTATTTGTTTTTAGGTCTTTTAGAAATGTAATCCTTTGTTAAAAAATAGTAGAGACCGACGTTTGCCGAGCAAGGTTGGTGCCTAACACCTTCCAACCCCATAACCTGATCCCCGGACTTATTCTCTATGTAGATTAGTATCTTATCTATTGGTAGAGTTAATATTTTGGTTCCTAGATCGTAATAACTAGGCGACGACTCCCAAATCTCAAAAATCAAAAGTGGATCCGCACACCCCGCGGATCGAAGGAACTTTCAGTAGCGACTCCAATGGGGATTATTGAGGATTAGACTTGAAAAGCCCCAAGTATGGGAAGCATTGGCAGAACAACCTAATTTTTTATTTTATTTTTAGTTATTTGTTTATTTATTTATTTTTATTTTTTATCATTCTTTTTTGCTCAATTATTGATTACTTGTTTGAATGGTGAATATTTTGTTTTGGCACATTTTTTTATGGTTCAATCTAGGGTCACTCGGAATGACCGTAAATAATGTAGGATTTCGAGAGGGTAATGATATGAAATAATGATTGTTGACCCTTTCTTTTTTATCTAGTTTATTTTATATTTTTGGGTTGTATTATCTTCTCTTGACATTATTTGGATTGATTGTGAGTATATTATTTTGGAGTATCACTTTCTATGATTTAATCTAGGGTCATTTGGGATGACCCTAAATAATGAAATATTCAAATTGACATATGAATGGATAATGAAATGATGATAGTTAGGACGAGGAGCCATAGACTTTTAAAATGAATTTTTTTTTAGCACATTAATATGCATGGGTGATAAGTTGTGAAAATAAATTATTTATTAGTAATGTGCTAAGAAATAAAAAAATTATTTTTTAATGTTATTTGTGATGAGGAGAGAATTCCAAGAAAAACAAATCGCCAAAATATATATATATATATATATTTTGTGCGTGGTGCGCCGTTAGCAGAAAATAATTTTTTATTTTTCATTTTCTTCTCAAATAAATTATTTGTGAGTGATGCGTTAAGAAACAAAAATATTACTTTTTTTAATGTTGTTGGTGATGAGGAGAAGATTCCAATAAAAAAAATATATATATTTTTATGTGTGGTGTGCCGTTAGTAGAAAACGATTTTTTATTTTTCATCTTCTTTTCAAATAAATTATTTGTGAGTGATGTGTTAAGAAACAAAAAAATTACTTTTTTTAATGTTGTTCATGATGAGGAGATGATTCTAATAAAAAATCACAAAAAAAAATAAAAAAAAATTATTTTTATGCGTGGTGTGCCGTTAGCAGAAAACGATTTTTTATTTTTCATCTTCTTCTTGTGAGTGATGCGCTAAGAAACAAAAAAATTATTTTTTTAATGTTGTTCGTGATGAATAGAGGATTCCAATAAAAAATCATTAAAAAAAAATCCATCTTTTTTATGCGTGGTATGCCGTTAGCAGAAAATAATTTTTTATTTTTCATCTTCTTCTCAAATAAATTATTTGTGAGTGATGCGCTAAGAAATAAAAAAAAATTAATTTTTTTAATGTTGTTTGTGATGAAGAGATGATTCCAATAAAAAATCACAAAAAAAGTCATCACCCCTTATCTCAACGATTATCATCCTATCCTCGATTCAATATTCATTAAAATCTCAATTTATTTTAGATCGTCCATAATAACCCTTAATTGGACCATAGAGAAAGAGTCATTTTGTTTTTAGTTCATTTTGAAAAATAAATAAAAAATTTTCTTGTGCCTATTTCATTGATTGGCCTAGGATTGATTATTTTTGTGCCATAAGTTTTGCTTATTATACGTGTCATAATCTTGATTGAGATATGTGTTTGACGTGCTTATTTTGATATTGATATGATGGGTTTGTATATTATCTTGATTGATATTTTTATGATACCCATGTTGTAATAATATGATCATGCCTATGGGCCCATTTGTTTGAAAAGGCCCCGGGCACACCCCACCCTATTTTGCACACACCACTGACACGTTTACCGCTTTACACGCTTGCATGTCCCTTATAGCCAACGTGGCATTAGTGTATGGCCCGGTCTCCTCGTGAGATGCAATGTCATGCATGAAAACCACAACTCTAGTCACGTATCTTTATGGTATATAAAACTGGGGCATCAGTACGGTTCAATCAAGGGACACTGAAAGGTATATCGATGCACCCAGGCTGGAGCGACCTGAGCTTTTGTCCTATGGTAAGCCGCAATGTCACATGTCCCAATCGCCAATCCTAGACTCGTACCTATACGATATATCAAAGTTAATCTAAATTCACCAATTGCACTTCTTGGTCAAAATCAATGCCTAAGCGAGATTCTGCCTCGTTGTACCCTACTGTACGAGGGGGATAGACAACGTCTATTCTAGAAGAGAGGAATTTAAGTGGGCCCTTGCTCAGCATCGTGCGCCACCTCTCAACTGAGGATTAAACTAGCTGTTTTTGACTTCAGAGATTTGGGTTGGAGTCCTAGATTATCACTTATACGGTATATCAAACCTAGTCAACACGTACCGTCTGATTGAGTATGCTCGAGAGGTATATGTGCACTTGGGCAGGATGCTAGATAAATTGCATTGCACGTAATAAACCTAAAGTATAGAAACCTCCCTATAGGTCACAACTCGAACTAAATGTGGGTGTACCCAGGTTGCTTTTCGGAAATGGACTTTTCAAATGTTGAGATCAGGAAATTTCAATTTGGTCCTCAAGTCAAATTTTTATTTAATTTAACTCTAGGTTATCATATCACTGGGTGCACCAACCCAATAAAGAATCCATTTAAAAACTTGGCAATGTCTCATAATGATTCAGTCCATCTCGATCCAGCGATCATGATGGGTCGGGCCATCTAAATCAAAATGGAATTCAAATTCTTTGCTAATTCGGGTTTCAATCCATTTTAAAAAAAGAAAAATATTTTTCGAAAGAATAATATTTCCAGAAAAAATGTTTTTCAAAAGAAATGAAAAGGAAGGAAAAATGATTTACAAAAGATTTATTTCTGCATGAAAAATTTTTGAAATATGTTTTTTACAAAAAATCTATTTTTTACATGGACCTTGTAAAATTACTAAAATATGTTTTTCTAAAAAGAAAATGATTGCAAAAAATAATCAGATTTGTGAAAAATTTTATATAATAAAAACATTATTTTTCAATAATTTTCAAGAGTGCAATAAAATTATTTTCCTTCTAAATAATCATTGAATGGATAAATTGTTTAATGGATTGGTGCATAAAATTCAATAAAATCTTAGAGTTCGTTTAAAATGTTATCAAGGATGTAACAATAAATTGATTAAATTCACCTTCAATAAGGTTATAAGGTTATCATTTCACCTAAGCTCAATCGTTAACTGTTTTGTTAGGGTCACTAGTCCGGTCAGTTAGAACAAATGTCAACACGAAATGAATCGTCAGAAATGACCTCAAAATCTCTCAAAATTACACAGTTGTTCCCTGAAGATCACAGTACTTTAATCCCGCCAGTTGTAAGCAATGTCTCAGTCCTAATCAATCCTGTTGTGGGTATTTGTCTTGAGTTATTTAGGTTAGCTCGAGTCTAATTTTTCAATGTCATATTTTCTTTAGATCGAGTCTATTCTTTTTCTGTTGAGTCGAGTTAGTTTGTCAAGTTAAAAGGAAATTTTTGAATATCTCGAGCACATTAACGAATTAACTACTAATCTGGCTTCAAAGATAGATTTCTCTCATGAACAAGAAGATAAGAGTCGGACTCAACTTTTAATAAAGAAAGCAAAGGTCATTGACCTCGGAACAGAAAATAATTCTTAGAGAAATTCAGATAGAAACCATCCTATCCCTAGAGGAACACGAGAGAATAATGAATTACTCAAAAATTTTAAAAGAACTGTTCGCGTGATCCGATGAGGATATGTTAGGTGCAAGCTTGAGTGTTATCTGACATGGAATAGATATTCACTCGATGGAATGTAAATACCAATAAAATCAAAGAAGATGCAAAACATGTCAATGTTGTCCTCACTACATCTCAAGTTGCAAAGTTCATCAAAGCAAATGCCATAAGTCGATACAGGATACCTTTGGAATTAGTTTCTGATGATGGGTCACATTTCAAAGTCGAAGATTACTCTGTGTTTAAAGTTCAAGATCTAGCATCACAAATCATCTCTCTACGTTTTCAGACTAATGAAGAGGTAGAAGCAGCCAACAAAAAAAAAATTAAGACAATCATCAGGAAAATGTGTCAATCGCATCGAGATTGATTAGAGAAGTTATCATTCATGCTATGGGCATATAACATTTCAATTTGATCTTCCACTAGGGCCACTCCCTATTCCCTAGTGTATGGTATGAAAGCAGTCTTTCTAGTTGAAATGGAAATTTCATATCTCAGGATTTTGATGGAAAATTATTTGTTTGAAGCAGATTTGGTTCATCAACAGTATGAAGAATTAAATTTGATCAAAGAAAAATAACTTAGAGCTCTGTACCATGTACAAGCTTATCAAAGAATAGTCACTCGTGCATTTGACAAAAAGATCAAAGCTTGTCATTTGCAAATCAGGGATTTAGTACTCAAAGATAATCGAATACCTATCTTTGACCCTAGAGGGAAATTCAAACCAAATTGGGAAGGTCCTTTTATCATCAAAGAAATATTACCTGGAAAAGCTGTCAGACTTTAAGATCATGATAGAGTTGAACAACCAGAACCAACTAACCTTGATCAGATCAAACGGTACTACATTTAAAGAGGTCATCTTTGGTCGAATCAATTTTCCTACTATCCAGTTCAACATATCTTTTCTCAGCCTTTTTAAAAAAAAATCTTTTTTTTTTCTCAGCCCGGCCACCCAACCTAGGGGAGGGAAAATTCGAACTACGTTTTGGTCTAATCCCAAATTCTGGGGTATATAGGCAACCTGAGAAGTTACTTCAGGTCCGACCACATCAAAATAAAAAAATAGATTCCCCCACAAAAAAATTTATATATATATATATATATATATATTGTCAGAATGAGAAAGAAAATTTAAAGAAAAAAAAGAAAATAATTTAAAAAAAATGCCACACAAGGGGCATTTGGGTTTTGAGCCTCAAAATTCCTTTCTTTTTAGGCCCAGTTTTAAGCTTACCTATGAAAGTCCTCCTAAGTATCGTGTGAAGAAGTCAAGGAATGTAGCAAAACATGATTAGAGAGTAATTCCAGAAGTTCAAAAGGGGGAAAAAAGCTTGCTAAGTTGAAAATTTGAAATGACGACTTAGGCAAAAATTAAGGCAAGCTCGCAAAGTTGAAAATCCGAAAGGATAGTTTTGACAACAATTAGAGCAAAGAAAGAAGCCTACTAAGTTGAAAATCTGAAAGGACGACTTAGGCAAAAATTAAGGCAAGCTTGCAAGGTTGAAAATCCAAAAGGATGGTCTTGGCAACAATTAGAGCAAATATAAAAGCCTGCTAAGTTGAAAACCTGAAAGGGTGACTTAGGAAAAAATTAAGACAAGCTTGCGAGGTTGAAAATCCGAAAAGACGGCCTTAACAACAATCAGAGCAAAGAAAAAAAGAAAAGAAAGCTCGCTAAATCGAAAACTTGAAAATGTGTTCTAGGCAAAAGCTAGAGCATGCTCGCTAGTTTGCAAACTTGAAAGAGCAATCTAGATAAAAGTTAGAGCAATAAAGAAAAACGAAAGAAAATCTCCATAGAGTTGAAAAGCTAAAAGACGGTCCGAGCCGAAACATCTAAAGTTCGAATGATCAAGTTCAACACTTAGCTTAAACTAGATAATGACTCAAAAGCCATAAGTATCTTGTCTACGATTGATCTGAAATTTTTTGCTTCCCCAAGTGAACCAAGGGGGGGAAGGGTGAATTCTATGATGAATCTCAAAAGAAAATATTTTGTTCTAATTTCTTTGAGCCAGACTCAAAATCTTCAATATAAAAAGTCAAAGTTAAAAGTTAAATCTTTATTGCGCTTGCAGTAATCAAAGATTTCAAATATTCAAAATAAGAGGACTTTTTTTTCTATAACGTGTAATTTTTCCCCTTATACTAGGGGCATTTAAAAAAAACTGTGTTCAATTATCTTTAATGTAGTGCTTCCTATCAAACTAGGGGCATTTTGTTCTCAAGCTTGATCAATGTTAATCCTAAAGGATAATGGGAACCCTGAATTTAAGGTTACCCTCTTGATAGCAGTTTTTTGAAAACCCTTGAGGTATAAAGAAGTTAAAAAATTCATAAAATTTTGAAAAACCTTGAGGTTCAAACAGAAGCATTTTTGATCTCAAATTTGATTTTTCCTAGAGATTAACTTATTACCCTTTCACATAGAATAGGAGATAGGGCATTTTTTCTTTCCCACATTCATCAATTCTTTCTCAGATTCAATAATTCCTTCCTAGATTCATTCATTTTGTCTTAGATTCATCCATTCTTTCCCAGATTTATCATTTCTTATATATCGTCGAGAGTTTCTTGAATTTTGCTCAGATACCGTCGAAGGTTTCTCAGGTTTTGCTCAAATGCCGTCGAGGGTTTTCTCAGATTTTGCTCAGTTGTTGTCGAGGGTTTTCTCGAATTTTGGTCAGTTGTCGCCGAGCGTTATCTTGAATTTTGCTCAGATGTCGTTGAGGATTTTCTCAGATTTTACTCAGTTGCCGTCAAGGGTTTGCTCAAATTTTGCTTAGTTACCATCGAGGGTTATCTCGAATTTTGCTCAGATGCCACCTAGGGTTATCTCATATTTTGCTCAGTTGCCACCAAGGATTTTCTTAGATTTTGCTCAGATGCCACCAAGGGTTATCTTGAATTTTGCTCAATAACCGTGAAGGGTTTTCTTGGATTTTGCTCAGATGCCGCCGAGGATTATCTCGGATTTTGCTCAGTTGCCGTCGAGGATTATCTCAAATTTTGTTTAGTTGCCACGGAGGGTTATCTCGGATTTTGCTTAGATGCCACTGAGGGTTATCTTTGATTTTGCGCAGTTACCGCCAAGGGTTTTCTTGGATTTTACTCAGATGTCGTCGAGGGTTATCTCGGATTTTGCTCAGATATTGCCGACGATTTCTCAGATTTTGCTCGACGATTTCTCGGATTTTGCTCAGATACCGCCAATGATGTTAATTCCAAAGTTAACATCTTGTCTAGGGTAGTGAGATGTGTGGATGTTCCCTTTAATAACTTTAAGAAAATTTATCTATAATATTCCAATTTACTCACATTTTTACCATTGATGGCTTCTACTGTACTGAAACTTTTTTTTAAGTGACCTCATTAAGCTCTTTTTTGACTTTTGTTTCTTTTAGATTTTTTCACTATACTTTATACTTCAAACTTTTCTTCTTAATTTTTTTCTTGACACATTTTTTTTTTCATTTTTTAAAACAAGTATTCTTTTTGAAAGTACCCAATCTAATCCTAAAGTTGCTATCCAAGATTTAGATCCCCAATTCTATGTTTTTTTAATCGACCAACCAAATGACAAGGAAGTCAGATTTTACTAAACCTGGTTTTTCCTACCTTTCTAGCCAAACAAAGGTTTCATGATATTCTAATCAACCTAGACTCTCAGAACTAGTCAAATGTGTAGTGAATATTTTTGAAAAAGTAGTTTTTTCAAAGATCTACTAAGTAAATGATAATGAAGCAAGGGGTTGGCCTAATGGTAAGTCAAGCCTTTATAAGCTCTTCAGGAAGAGTAAGTAAAGACTACGAAACCCCAAGAAGCAATGAATTCTTCGGGGCCTTTGACTCAACTAGTTGTACGTAGGACTTTCTAAGGGGTCGGTGCGTGTGACCGTGAGACTAGTCTTACCTGAAGGGTAGGGATACCCAGGATAAGTAATAATAATAATAATAATAATAATGAAATGACTCAATTCTCAAGGCTCATTATTGAAATTCTAACTTTAATAAAATGTCTAAAAATCTACTCATGCTTTATTTTGAAAAAAAAATATCAAAATAGTTTTTATTTATTTAATTTAAAATAACCTTAAAAAAATATTTTGGTTAACCTACCCATACCCCCAAACCTGAACTGAATATTGTCCTCAATATTCTAATTTCTAGAATGAATGAATGTATGAAATGCAAAATTGAAAAGGTAAAGAAAAATGGTAGAAAATACGTGATTTGATGTATTTTTAATATAGGAATGACCTAAAAAACTTTAAAACACTGAAAATCCATTTTTAATCAGAAAATAAACACTAATATATTCTAATAAAAATCGTCAGTTGCCCAAAAATTCTAAAACCATGGGTTGCCTCCAAGAAGCGCTAAGTTTAACGTCTTCAGCCAGACAGAACACAATTCTAATCCAAATAAAAATGATCATCAATTTGGACCTCATTGCCATCGAGAATGGAGTATTTCTAGATACATCCTCAATTTTTGTCCATTGACTTTGAAAATTGGCCCATCCTTAGGGTTATAGACTTCTATTATACCGTGTTGTTGCACATGATAAATTATGTATGGGCCTGGCCATTTAGTTTTTAATTTTCTAGGAAAAAGATGTAACCTGGTGTCATAGAACCAAATTCTTCCCTTGGTGGAATTTTGTTAGCAACTTACCCTTCTATCCAATATCTAGATCAGATGCTATAATCACAAGTAGGGTTTCAAACTCACCAAGGTAATGATAAGATAATGTGTTTATAAGAGTTTTGAGCTCTAACTTGGGGGGGGGGGGGGCTCAACAATTGATGGACTTGGCACATTATTTAGGTCATGAAATGGTTTTATGTTGGGTGTTCATTTCTCATAGTCTAGAGGAGGTGTAGAATCTAACAATGCATTGAACTCTTTAATAGATTTATCAATCTCATAACTCCTTTTAGAATGGGTTAGACATTTTTCTAGGGGATCAGAAGGGTAAAAACTTTCAAATGAATGTAGTGATCATCTTGACATCTTCAAGGTCATCTAGATTGTGAGTCTGCAAATTATTATGGAAGATGTTCAAATTGACTTTCATGTTACCGAAGGCTAGTGTCATGACTTTATTCCTATAACGGATGATGGCATCATAAGTAGTTAAAAGAGGACAACCAAAGATCACTGGAATGTGACGATCAGGATTAACAACTAGCTCAATGTCTAATACTACGAAGTCTACTGGGAAATAGATCTCACTAACTTTGATGATAACATTCTCTGCAATACCTTTTTTATTTTCACTGATCGATATGCTAGATTAAGGGTGATGTTAGTGTGTTTCAACTCCCCCAAACCTAGTTGCTTGTAAACTATGTATGGTAAGAGATTTATACTCATCGCTAGATTTACTAGACATTTTTCCATCATAGCATCACCAATGGTGATAGGGATTGTGGGGCAGCTTGACTCTTTATATATGGGTGCGATGGTTTATTGAATGAGATCTGAGGTTTGTGTTGCCATAACATCTTATCGAGCAACATACGTATTCCTCTTGATGGTGGTGAGATCCTTTAAAAGCTTAGCATATCAGGGTATTTGCTTTATGGCATCTAACAAAGGGATGTTGATCTGGACGTCTTTGAAAACTTCCAAGATCTCCCTAAATTGTTTATCCGTCTTATTATCCTGAAAGTACTTTGGAAAAGGTGTTTTCGGCATATATGTAGGGATTAATGGCATACTTAGTGGTTTTTACCTTTCTTTTGATTTCCTAATTTGGGGACCTTAGGTCCCTGTAGAGTAGTGGGGATACTAACTTGTTCACTGTTCTTTTCATGAAAATGGACATGATTTTCCAATTACTTTTAAGACCTTATGGTGTAAATGGCCTGGATGACCTGTGTCAGAGTTACAACTAACTACAATAGGCACTAGGGTGTTATTTTCTTATTGGCGTGGCCTCTTGGATTAGGTACCATTTGGCTTAGAAAATGATGTTTTTCTCTTTTCTTTATATTCTGTGTCAACTACACAATTTAAACTTCAAGCTTGGCAATGACTTGAGTCTGATGATGTTGATCTTGCATCATCTTCATCTGTCGATCTTGCATTGTCATGACTTCCATTGATGATGTGTGTCAGGGGGCAAAATAGTTAGGCATGTTAACTAGGATGAGAGTTTTACATTGATTGAGTTGTTGAGTCAGTTGAGACTAATGTTGAGGAATTGTGCCCTAATGGTTATATGAGGAATTTTTATGTAATCAAGGAGCCCACCCTGAGATTGACTAGTATCATTATTATATTAATATTACAATTTTGGGCTTTGCACAGTGTCTAAACCTAAAGGAGGTGAATAGGTAAAATAAAAAATCTTATCTAGGTAAGTCAATGATGGGATCAATAAACCAAGATAAATTCACCACCCAAGAAGCTACCCTAGGTCTCAAGATTATGCTAAAGCAATTTATATATAAAGATGTACAATCTCATCTTAAGTCATTCATGGCAAATCATACAACTCTAAAAAATGATGTAGACATTTTAGCAAACATTTGATATGCAAGTCATGTCATTCATATTATTAATTCAAAATAGAACATAATTGTAAATGAGACACAAGATTTATAGTGGTTCGCCAACTTGCCTGCATCCACTACCAAGTACCCTACTCTAGGGTCTTGGGCTCTACTAAAAAATGAGGTTTATGATTTTTCTTTAGGCTAAATTTAAACCTATGGTTTAAGAAGAATGCTTATTCTTCAAATTTGTGGATTTTGTCCTTAGGGAATCCACAACCTAGTTCTCTTGAATAGAGTCCTTAACTCTTCTCAAGAGCTTTTTGATTAGGAATCAAGAACCTTTAGATAATAAAAAAATAAATAAAAATACTTATAAGGACTTGACTCAACTTGATTGATCTTCTAATTAGTTGCTTGAGTTCTTCACGTTCTTGAGAATTTCTTCTTCATCATTATAATCTTTTCTTCAAGAGGATGCTTCAAGATCCATTGATGTGTTTCAATAAGTATGCAAGGCAAGGGTAAATGGATGAAAATAGTCAAATAAGGAAGGGCTTAGGTTGAAGGTGGGTTCAACTAAGATTTGGACCACTGAGAGCAAGTCTTCTCTAGTGTTTGTGATTACAAAGAATGAACTCAAGAGTTGAATTTTCAAGATATTTGAGAAACAAACAAAACCTATCAATGGCACCAGGTTAATTTTTGGGGACGTTGTAGCTCCAACGGTCGAGTGACTCTATCGACGGCCCAGGTGGAAACCCCGATGACCCTGGTAGATACCTCGGTGGCCCTAGTGTAAGATGGTGCTTACTGTTGAGGGCCCTGGTAATTTTACTCGATGGCATTGGGTTAATTACCAAAATGCCTTTTTAGGTCATTTTGAGTTCTCGAGAGGTCCGATGATTAAACGGTTCAGGAATTTCCAAGATTTTATCCATATAAGATCCCCAAATACTCATCAAGGGATGAGAGATGACCCAAGGGTGGTAAAATTATCAAAATACCCTTTTGGTCATTTTAACTCCCGACAAGCCATTTTTGACTCTTGAAAGTTTCGATAAAAGAATAGGTCAGAGAAAATGATTATTTTATCAATATGAGTCGACCTAACAATCATCTAGGTATTGGAAAAAGGTCTAGCTGGTCTCATTATCTTTTAGGTTTTGTGCACACATATTTGGAACTTTTTTCAAGGTGCTTGAGGTTGAACGACTTAACTTGAGTCTTCATACGTTTTCAAATGCAAATCGATCTGATATTCAACATAAATTTCGGGATTGAAAAAATATGGTACTAACACTGTAGACACTCCAATTTGCATGAACCCTTTAAGAAAAATTAAAATTTTCTCAAATTGGTTTCAATTTAAAACTCAAGCCTCTCAACGAGCCCGTATTGCCACTTGGCATCATCTTTATGCATATATGCATGCATGCATCATGTCATACTTAACCTTGTCCCTAATGCACTCTAATTTCCTACCCAGTCTCATGAACCAACTTGAGTCTATTACCCATTAACCGATCCATCACTCATACCATAACCAAAATCCACTTCCTAACCCAACCTAAGCCTAAGCCAAAGTCTACATTCTAACCCAAAATCAAGTCCATTATCTAAGTCCAAAATTAAGTCCATTCTCAAATCCCAAAGTCCATAACCCAAGTCCATTTTAAGCCCAAAACCAAGCCCACTTTATCACGTCCCCTGAAAAAGTGACACATGTTGATCTCTTATAAGTTCTCAATACCCAATGCATTATCTAATTGGATAGTCAACTTCCCTTTGTGAAAATTCAAGAATGTCTTTCCCAAAAAGGGTGGTCAAACCAAAAAAATTCTTTGATCTTTGGTAATAATCCATAAAATTGAGAAAATTTTCAATTATATCCTCAAAATGTGAGAATCTTCAAGTACATATATGGATTTCTCCCATTAGTCTATTTCAAAAATATACATCTACCCTTGCTTTATGAGTTATTTACAAATGAACCAATGTCTACTTTTTACCTACCACTTCACCTTTACACATGTCACTCCCCTATTTATCCCCCAAAAATTATTTTTTGTTCTCTTACCTATATTTACCAAAAAATCAAAGATCAAATAATGTTTTTTGGATTTCTTCACAAATGTTATCTTTACCTTTATACAAATGAAAAATTCAAAATAAATAACCTAAATCTCATGTTCATTCTCTTTATTTTTTAGGTTGGAACACTTTATCACCAAAAGTTTATCAAAATTTTTATAAAGACCCTCATTTTCTATGAACAATTCATGCTCTCAAGTCCTTATTTCTCTACCTTAAACACTATAGAAATTTCTACTCATTTCATCAACCTTCTAACTCAAGAACTTTCACCCATATCTAAACCTTCAACCAAAAATCCTACCATCTCTAATCATCTACCCTTAACCAAGGCATTCAACTATTAAAGTCATATCAAGATTCAAACTCATTCAAAAGCATCAAGGGACAAGGTGGGTTAGAGTAGGTTTTATTTTTCAAGCTTGCATCTTCTACTTCTAACTCTCCATTTTTAATTTTAGAAATCCTATAGGATGTAATGCATACCTTCTCCCATCTCTAGTAGGTTGGACTAAGGTTCGATCGAAAGGGTGAGGGGTTGAAGCCTTTTTTTTTCTTACTATATCTCATGCATCATATTGTACACAGTACACACACTCACATATGCATGACAATGATGAAAAAATGCATCACTTTCTTGATGGGGGTGAAATACTAAGTTTCTAACCATGCATACATGCATCAAGTTTGTGGCCTCAAGGAAACTCTATCATGGAATCTTTCTAATAGCTCAAAACCAACATTTATATCTATAAAAGTAATGTGGCTACATGAGTCATCCATTTCCATAGGATGTCCCTAATGTCACATTGAAATCAAAATCATTTTTTAAAGGAATATTTTACTCAATGCACACACCACCCTTAGCATACATTCTCATACATTTTATTATTTATTTTCTTAAGTTTTACAAAAAGAATGGTCAAGCAAGGTAACCACCTTTGAAAGAGAGGATTGGGTGCCTAATACCTTCCCCATCTTCTAACCGGACCTCTTTACTTAAATCCTAGATAGACCATGTCTTTTCCAATAAATTAGAGTCACCACAATGCAAAAACAATTTCAAAATTATTTTGGGTTCCCAGTCACACCCATTTAAAAAAAAGAATGGTGGCGACTTCAAACAACGTAGCTTTGAGGTTCACGATGAACTTCTCATGTCTACAAACAGCCTGACTATAAGAATTGAACATGAGTTTCCTAAAGGTACTGTATGAACTTATGACATTGGCTTGCTCATCCTTAATTAAGAAAAAACTTGAATAATACTCGATCGTGTGTTCAATACTTTTGCATAGAATGCAAATGGTTCGTTGTTTACTCCTTATGTTCATAGTGGGGTTAGGCCCTTAAAAAATATGGTACTAACATGCTTGACTGTAGGAATTGAACATGAGTTTCCTAAAGGTATTGTATGAACTTATGGCATTGGCTTGCTTGTCCTTAATTGCAAAAAAGCTTGAACAATGCTTAATCGTGTGTTCAGTGCTTTTGCATAGAATGCAAATGGTTCGTTGTTCACTCCCTATGTTCATAGTAGGATTGAGCCCTTAAAATTGAACTCTAGACTTCACTAACAAGATCGGACATGGAAATTTTCAATTCAAGGTCGGACTTGACCTCATAGATTCCTGGCCTTCGAGTTCCTAAGTTATCTCTATTATATTCTTCCCTTTCACTATTCAAGCTCTGGGCATTCTCAACTAACTCGACTAAAATGTTATAAGCTTAATTAGGGGTTTGGAGTAGGAATATTTATTTGTACATGAATTCGATTAAGGATTTTTTACATTGTTGGTAAGCCCTTGTAAAATGAGTGTACCAGCTACATTTTGTCAAGCTTGTGGTATGGGTAGTTAACCTGTAAATCTTGGAATTTTTCCCAAGTTTGTGTGAATTCCTTATCAGTTCTTCCCTTGAAACTTCTAATAGCTTTCCCAATCCTTTCGATATTGGCCACAAGGTAGTATTTGACTTTGAACCTATTTGAGAGTTCATCCCATTTGTAGATAAAATTCAGAGTGAGTGAGTTGAACTATTTAGCAACATTATCCTCCAGTGTAAGCTGAAACAAGTGCAACTTTTCATTATCGCCATTCAAGTTCTTTTTCTTGAAGGTGCAACAGATTATCAAGAACTTGTTAAGATATGTATAAGGTTTTTCATTCTCTTGCCCGTGAAATTTTTGCATCATGTTGATGGTAGCCGGGCTTATTTTGAAATTGTCTACCTCAATTTGATGTAGAATTATACAAAAGGAGGATGCGTCTATATGAAAGCCAATATCTCATGCACAATCTTCTCTTTTGCTAGCGAAATGTGTGTTGTAGACACCCCAATTTGCATGAATCCATTAAAAAAAATCTAAACCTTTTTTGAGTTGATATCAATCTAGAATTTAAACTTTCCAACAGGCCAATATTTCCATTTAGCACAATTTTCATGCATACATGCAGCTTTTCATATAGTTTTGTATGCTCAAACCTTATCCCTAATCCAATCCAAATCCATATCCGCTCTCCATTAACAGATCCATCACCCATACCCTAACCTAAGTCCAAAACAAAGTCTATACAAAACTGACTCTCAAACTTAGCCTTAATACCCAAATACCAAAACTAAGTATATATCCTAATCCAAAATCAAGTCCATTCTAAGTTCAAAACCAAGTCCATTTTCTACCCAAAACCAAGCCCATGATTTACACATCCTCCTAAAAAGGTAACACATGTTGATCTCTCATAAGCCCCCAATTCTCAATGCTCTAACCTAATTGGAGAATCAACCCCCCTTGTGAAAACCCAAAAATATCCTTATCAAACAGTGTGGTCAAACTGAAAAGGTATTTTGATCTTTGGTAAAAATCCATTAAGTTGAGAGAACTTCCAATCTTGCCTTCAAAAGGTGAGAATCTTCAAGTATATACATGGAGCTCTCCCATTAGTCAATTTAAAAAATATACATTTATCCCTTGTTTATAAGTTATTTACAAATGAACCAAGGTCTACTTTTTACCTATCACTTCACCTTTACACGCCACTCTCTCCTCACTTTCCCAAAAGTATTTTCATTTTTCCATTAATTTATTTAAAAAATATACGTCCACCATTGCTTTATAAGTTATTTACAAATAAATCAAAATCTACTTTTTACCTATCATTTCACCTTTACACATGTCACTCCCTTATTCACATTCTCAAAAATACTTTTTGTTCTTTCACCTCTATTTACCAAAAAGTCAAAGATAAAAAATAATAGTTTTATGATTTCTTTACAAATTCTACTTATACCCTTATAAAGATGAAAAATCCAAAAAGAAATAACCTAAACCTCATGTCCTTTCTCTTTATTTTTAAGGTTAGACCACTTTATCTGTAAAAGTTCTCCAAAAACTCTATTAATAGCCTCATTTCCTAAGAACAATACATGCTCTCAAGTCCCAATCTCTCAACCTCAAATTCTACCAAAATCTCTACTCACATCTTTAACTTTCTCTCAAGTCAATTCTCAGCTTAAAAATCCCGACTCATCTCTCAATCTTCAAAAAATAAATCCTATTATCTTCGATCATCTACCATCAACAAAAATACTCAATCTTCAAGTTCATCTCTCAAGACTCAAGTACATTAAAAAATCTCAAGGGATAAAGTGGGTGTATATTAAGTTTATTTTCAAAGTTTGCATCTTCTACATTTAACACTTTTTTTATTTTTCTATTTTAGAAATCCTTTAGGATGTAATACACACATTCTTCCACCTCGGATAGGTTGGAGTAAGGTTCGATCAGAAGGGTAGGGGTTGAAGCCTTCTTTTCCCTATAACATGTCTCATACATCATATTATACATAATGCACCCACTCACTTATGCTTGGGAATAATGAAGAAATGTGTCACCCTTTTGTTGGGGTGAAACACTAAGTTTCTAGCCTTGCATACACGTATTAAGGTTGTGGCCTCAAGGGAACTTTATTATGGAATCTCTCTAAAAGTTCAATGCACCCACTCACCTATGCTTGGCAATGATGAAGAAATGTATCACCCTCTTGTTGAGGTGAAACACTAAATTTCTAGCCTTGCATGCATGCATTAACGTTGTAGCCTTAAGGAAACTCCATCATGGAGTCTCTCTAAAAATTAAAACCAACATTCATATTCATGAAAAATAATGTGGCTACTTGGGTCATCATTTTCCATAGGATTTCCCTAATGTCACATTGAGATCAAAACCCTTTTCTAAGGGCATTTCACTTATTGCACACATCACTTCTAATACGCATCTTCATGCATTTGTCATATTTTCTTAAGTTTCTTTTTTTTCAAAAGATTGGACACATTTCAAGGTAACTACCTTTGGTGAAGAGGATAGGGTGCCTAACACATTCCTCATCTTCTAACTGGACCTCCTTACTTAGATCTTAGGTAGACCATACATTTTCCATGTATGGGATTCATTAAAAGAATAAAACCAATTTCAAAATCATTTCGAGTGCCCATTCACACCCATTTTCAAAAAAGAATGGTAGTGACTACAAATAATGTAGCATTGAGGTTCCACAGTGAACATCTTATGTCTACAACTTGGCGACTCCACTGGGGACATTAGTGGATCCAAACCAATTTTACTTGGCCATTTTTTTTTTCTTTCAAAAAAATTTATTCAACTTTCTTTCTTAGTTTATTTTTTTTAACATATTTGTGGTTGATTGACTTCATTTTGTTTTCTTTTTGGGAGTGCATGTAATATTTATTTATTTATCTTTTTTTTTATTCAAAGTTGTATGGGTTGATACACATTTGTAAATGCTCTTATGCATATTTACTGTATAGCTCAATGCACAAACCACCTCTTCTTATTTAAAAATCTAACCCTGGATGCTAGTACTTTCAAGCTCCCTAGATCGTTCATTTGAGAAGGTAAGGAGGAGAACATCCACTCCGATCACCAACCTAATAAGTGTACATTCCAATGTGCATAGAGGTTTGAAGATTGGATAATCTTAAAACCACCTATAGCCGCATGCATCAATATGATCAGAGGCATATGACACAAATATTTCAAGATGTATCAACCCTTGGGTTTCTTGTAAATTTTATTCTTTTTTAGGTCTTGAAGGAAAAGTTGTAACGTCCAAAGAGAAAAAGTTGTATAGATCCTAGGATTTCTTCTGTTATTTCCTTTAGGTAAAAGGTAAGAAACCTTTTTTAGAACTCATTTGCTTTTGTCATGCAATCGCATGTCAAAAACAAAAAATAGTGAGCACCAAGACCCAAAATAGTGAGTAATGTAACAAACAGTGGGCAACAAAGTAATTTGGATTGCGAAATATAGCTACTGTTTCGTGCACACAACACGGCCATAAGAAACCAACAAGAGTATGTGCTTATAATATAGACTTAAGCATTTTATTTTAGTCCATACTGTGAGCAAGGATCATAAGCTATAGGAATTTCAAACATTGTTTAGTGAACTTGGGCCCTCTATTGACTAATTTTCAAGCCCTAAAGCCCACTATCCATACCTCATTATCTAAGCCTTCTAATTTACCCATCCGAAGTCAATTTTTCAAAGAGAATTTATAGATTTTTTAGGACCCACTTCTTAGCTAGCCACCCATAAGGATTTGTTCCTATTTACTATGTTCAACTATCCACCATAGGTGTCGAGGTTCAATTTTAACCCACCCTATCGCAATGAAGAACATACACCCCTTACACTCAATCAATCATCAAGTTGATCCTAATTAGGTCATTCACCTTTTCTTGATCGTAATTGGGTCCATATCTATCAAGTTGACCCTAATTGGGTCATTTGCTTTTACTTAACCCTAATTGGGTCCACATTTATCAAGTTGACCCTAGTGGGATTATTTACCCCTCCTCAACCTGAATCAAGTACGCCATCTTCCTTTGACCTTGATTGGGTCTATCATCTTCACCAACCCTATAAGTGGCCATTACCCACAATCAACAACTTTCGACTCTGTGCCGAACAATATCCAGCTCCGTGTTGACGAACCTCTAGCTCTGTGCTGACAAACCTCTGGTTTTGAGTCAATGAACCTCCAGCTTTGTGTTGACAAACACCCAGCTCTGTACCAACAAACCACCAGCTCCGTGCTGATGAAACCTCTGACTCCGTGCCTCTAAACCTTCAACTCTGTGCTACAAACTTCAGTTCCATGCTGACAATCCCCAGCTCTGTGCCGATGAACTCTTAGCTTTGTGCTGACAAACCTCAAGCTCTTTGTCGATAAATCTCAAGTTCCGTGTTGACAAACCCCAGCTTCGTGCTAACAAGCCTCCAGTTCTGTGCTAATAAACCTTTGGCCCTATGCTGATAAACCTCCAGTCCTGTGCCAATGAACCTCCAGCTCCGTACTGACAAACTCCAGCTCTGTGCTGATAAAAATCCGACTCCAAATTCAATATCAAACCCAATCCAGGGCTTTCTTAATTTAACTTTACCAATTAATCCAATTTGATCTAATAAATCATCATACATTCTCATTATGTAAATAATATAATATCGCTCAACCTTTTGGCTGCAGGTGGCCAAATGACTTAGAAAGAAGTACTTGCCACCTGATAATTCTCCGTATTTTCTACACTCGTAACCAACCATAAACACTTTGGAGCAACCTCAATAGTTAGTAGTAGAAGTAGTAACAGATATCAACTTGAAGCTAGACATGGTGGTCAAGGCATTGGAAAAACATGATAAGATTTTGGATTTATTAATGGTAAATTCCAATATCATTCAGGCTGTGTAATATTAAGATTTCAGCTAGAATCAAGATATACAAGAACAACTGCAACAACAACCGCCGCTAGCACAGAATATCTTACCACCCATGGCTCCCGCCAATCAAGGACCACCAATTCACATCCATTGCAACCCGCAATGACATGAGGTTATTCAAGATGATATATGGTTGGGTCTGATCTACGACATGTCCAGCCTAGGGACACCAATAGGAGGGACTACCCAACAAAAACAATTAGTTTTGAATAAGAAAAAAGATGAAGCACAAGTTAACAAAGTGCAACTTGTTCGACTTTTCTTCATCTCAGTACCAAACTAGAGGTTGCAAACATCTTAAGTCCCCTTCAAAGTTAACCCACCTCAAACTGCACCTGTTCCATAAACATTTTAGTTTGGTCAGAACCCAATGTTTGGTCAAAACCTACAGTTTGTCTAGAATTATCAAGCCGAGCAACGCAAACCCAACATGATCCCTCGAGTCTTCACTCGTCTACCCATGACTCTATCAGAACTACTCCTAACATTACTCAGGGGAGAATATCTCACCAAGAGGTAACCAAATCCATAGGCAATAAAGGGACCAGAGTACAACCCCAATCAATTATGCGAATTCCATATGGGTGCATTGCGGTATACCACCAACTAATATTGGCAACTCAAGTACCAGGTTTAAAATCTAATTGACAAGAAATAATCATCCTAGATAGGCTGATAGCCCAAGTACCTCATCAAAACATCAACCAGAACCCATTACTAATGCACAATGGGGGAGGCAACGACCTGACAGTTAATGCCATAGAAAGAGATGAACCAAGCTTTGACTTTTCAATTTTGATAGCACCTGTTGGCTCAAAGGTCAAAGTCAACTTGAGGAAGGAATCAACATCCTCAAGTATCAACGCTTTACCTCAAGATCCAATTAACCAATCACCATCCCAACTTTCAATTAGAATAGTCAGTCTCACTATTCACTCCAACTCCCAAAATTTGAATCATTCATGACCACCATTTATCATACCTTATACCATACTAACTTCAAGCTTTTCCTCTCGACCACCCCTTAACATACCCTACACTATATCGACCTCTCATACTTCGAGCTTTTCCTCCCAACCACCTCTCATCCTATCTTGTACTAACCCATAAATCTTTGACATCGCTACACCAACCATCAAACCCCGTCTATTACCTTTTATCCTTTATCTAAAGTTAGAACCCCAACTCATAACCATCAAATCCCCTAAATCATTCCTGTACCGCTCAAATGAAACCATCCCATGAAGTTATGAAATGATGATAGTCATATCAACAGGGATTGAGAAGTCAAAAGAGGCCATGGTTATAGACATTGGTCATATGACTAGATTAGGGATGTGTTAAAAGTGCCAAAAAAAGAATAGAAGAAGCAAACAAAGGAAGAAGAAAAAAGAAAGAAAAAAAAAACTTGTTGAAGAGTAACAGATACCACAAAGAGAACCAAAGAAGAAGAATAACAGAATAGACGATAAAGAAGCGACTGATCTCTTCAAACTCATTCGAAAAAGTAAGTATAACATTGTGGAGCAGTTGAACATGATATTAGCTCAGATAGTATCTTTGATCTGCTATTAAATTTAGAACAACACTGAAAAGCATTACTTAAAGTTCCTAGTGGTGCACATGTGCTTAAGACCACCTTATCGGAAGAGTTGGAAAAGACTGTGGGACATCATGACCCTCAATTCAATCACCTTCATAGAAAATAAATTTATCAATGGAGAATGTGGTCACATTGAACCATTGCACATCGTAGTAATCTGCAAGAGCATGATGGTAACAAGGGTGTTGATCAACAATGGCTCAGCTTTAAATGTCCGTCTTCTATAAATTTTGCACAAGCTAAATTCAGATATGTCTTACATCAGGTCAACTAGAATGACCATCAGAGCTTTTGATAGTAGAAAAACTAAGTCGGTAAGGGAACTGGATCTTCTTGTCACCATCGGATCATGCACATTTGAAGTGACGTTTGAAATCTTGAACATACCCTCGATATTCAATCTCTTTTTATGTAGACCCTAGATCCATATTGTAGGGGCAGTCCTGTTTTCCTTGCACCAATGGGTCAAATTCATCATGGGACAAAGGGTTATTTCTATCATCGTAGAGAATCTTATACACCAATCGACTGATCGTCGAATATACCTTATATTAATGTGAAAATGATTGGAGATAAAAAGGGGTATCACACCTTTTAGTTCATATCCGCCAACCAGATCTAAAGAAAAAAAGAGAACAGAGTTGTCAAAAACAAATTTGGGATCGGGCAAGTAATGAAGATGGCAGGGTATCATCCGAAACAAGGGTTGGGACTTAAAGGAAAAGGTAGGGCCATGTTGATTAATACTCAAAAGGACATGCCCTACTTTAGTCTCGTATTCAATCATACGAAGAAAGACATCACTGACATGAATGACAAAAAGAGGGAGCTTCGACTCACACAAAGATAAAATCAAGAACCTAATGTATAGAACTTGGGCAAAATACCACACATCAACATCAACTTCCCACGATCATTGAAGAGGCCATATGATCTGTTAGAGTAACCATCAACAAATTACACGAGATAGCCAAGTGTTGTAAGTATTGAGCATTTTCAAGCATAAAAAGACTTATTTGTTGAGTCCCCATATCCCTTCATGGATAGCATGGACATCTTGTTCAGAGGGGATTTTGAAGAGAGTTAAGAAAAAGAAGAAAAAGAGCCCCCGCAAAGGCGAAAATCGTAATGTGTGAATAATAAGAATCACTGTTCCCCTTTAAGATCGATTGGGGATCTATTATAATTCCACTCACCTTTCAGGTGCCTGTATCTGGATCTAACAACAAACAATCGAAAGTGATGGTCATATCTGAACCATCAAGGGAGTCACTTTCCCGACCTATCTACCCTTTAGAGGAGGAGAAAATCCTAAAAATTGGTGGGGAATACCTAATCACTTATGAGGTCGCGATGGGGTTTAGAATCCTTACGACCTCAAAAAAATGTCATTAGCAGAATCTCATTTTTCCGAGGATCATAATGAGCCCTCGTCTTCGAAACAAGATTATTTTGGGAGCTCACCTTGTTGCTAATGAATTTGCATGATTTTTCTTTATCTTGTTTCAGGAATTCAGATAATCCACAAATCCAAAAATGTCAAAAATCTTTCAAAATTCAAAAAAATTTCAAAAAATTCCAAAAAAATAAATATTTTTAAAATTTCAAAAAAAAAATAAAAAATCTTCAAAATACCAAAGGTTTTCAAAGAATTGCCTTAGTTGAATAAGTCTTGTGACAAAATATAGTATGTGAGAGATGAATATGACGTTGACCTCGAAATCGATTTTGATCTCATAGAGATTGAAGAAGAGTCAGAGGAAGAGGTTAAATATCCTCCAAAAGAAATTAAAGAACTCATGGAGTGTCACGAGAAGGGTGTTCAGCCAAATATAGAGGATACAAACTCAATGAACTTAGGCATCGATGATGACTCATAGATCGTTGAGATCAAAGCCCTATTGACGACTGAGCAGAAAGAAGAAATGGCGAAGTTCTTACAACAATACCAGGATGTCTACGCATGGTCCTACCAAAGCATGCCCGCTTTAGACACAGATTTAGTCGTTCACAAGTTACCTATCACACTGGAAAGCAAACCAGTCAAACAAAAATTAAGAAAATTGAAATTCGAATGGATACTTAAGGTCAAGGATGAAGTAATGAAGTAATTTCGAGGAGGATTTCTCATGGTATCCACCTACACCGAGTAACTCACTAATGTTGTTTCTGTACCTAAGATTGATGGAAGAGTACATATGTGTGTATACTACCGAGATTTGAATAGGGCAAGCTTTAAAGATGACTTTCCATTACCGCACATTGACACTCTAGTTGATAATATAGTAGGGCATGATATGTTCTCATTCATGGATGGTTTCTTGGGTTATAATTAGATAAAAATGGCAGAAGAAGACCAAGAAAAGACTACGTTCATCACGCATTAGGGTAGCTTTCACTACAAAGTCATGCTATTCAATCTCAAAAATGTCGGTGTAACTTATTAACGAGTCATGACTACTTTATTCCACGATATGATTCACAAAGAGATAGAAGTATACGTAGACGACATGGTTGCCAAATCAAATCTCGATAAGGATCATCTTGTAAATTTGAAGAAACTGTTCAATCAGTTAATGAAGTACAATCTAAGACTTAATCCAAAAAAATGTGTATTTGGGGCAATGTCAGGAAAGCTGTTAGGGTTCATTGTCAGTAGAAGAGGCATCGAAATTTATTCAAATAAAATGAAGTGCATTATAAGTATGGAGTTGCCTAAATCAGAAAAAGAGATCAAAGGATTCCTAGATAGGATTTAGTACATTAGTCGATTCATCGCATAGCTAATGCCAATCTGTGAGCTAGTATTCAAACTGTTGAAGAAGAATTAAGCCAAAAAATGGAATGAAGACTATCAAGAGGCTTTTGAATGAAACCCATGGTCCAATTGGGCAAGTTCGCAAGTTGGTGTTTGTTAAGTTCGAGTTTGGCATGAGTTGATCCCCAACTCGGCCCAACCTACTCGAGTTGTAGCCCTACCTTTATTTGATTTTGACCAAATCATTAATATAAGAAATCAACAAAAATCAAGCATTGAAAAAATCCATCTCCCAATTTCAAAATCTGACTCTCTTGCATTTCGTAGTTAAATTCATAGTATTTCATAACATATATAAAAATTGTCACCAAAAAGAGATTATGATTCTAACATCTAAATAGCCAAACAAGATTCTGAATTCAGAAAAGGAGTTTCTATGAACCAACTTGAATTGGTCTGATTCTGATTTGGCCCAAGCCAAACCAAGTGGCGGCCAGCTGAAATTATTGTGTCGGACATGTATGTGTCAAGGAAAATGTTGAACTGACTTTCTTGGACACTATGTTCAACACTGTGCTGATGTGGCAATGTGTAGATGATCATTGAATTTTCTAGTTGTATTTCGAAGGAAAAATCTATGGTTCTCAACACACAATCACACATGACTGTTAATGAATTGGGTCGGGGTCAATATGGTACTGATCCAGAATGGATCAAATTCGAGATTGATCGAATAAAATATCGGATCAGATTTTTATCAGATCTCAATATTAAAATTCAGGTCTTGGTTCTTCCTACAACAAGTTGACCTCTGTTGATGTATCTCTCCGTGTAAGAAAATTCCATGGGTTGTGCATTGGAGGCAACATGATTAGATTAGTCGAAAAGAGCTAGCCATCTACTACCTTAGCAAGAAATTCACAAGTTATGAGATGAACTATTCGACTCTCAAAAAGATGTGTTGTGCTCTTGTCTAGGCATCACAATGCCTACGTCATTACTTATTCAGTTATTCAACTATACTCATTGCTCAGATGGACCCTGAAATCGTCTCGATCCGTCCTCACTAAATAGTGGATAGGGGTCCGATTTATTAGTGGGGGACTTTTGAGAAATGGGAGTCGCCACCTAATTTAGGTCTAGGAGCCATAAATAACTCCAAATAGATATGGATCGATCCACGGATCAAAGATATGGGTAAGGGGTCAGATTACGGGTTTCGGAAGGTGTTAGGCACCGAACCCGCCCGATCTAGATGATCGGTCTCTACTACAATCCAAAATCATCCTATGGTCAACATATAAAGACTACGGTCAAGGTCACAGTCCAATCATCATCAATTTATGTTGGGTTTGCCAAACAAATCCTATGGCCAAATTGTCCCAACTGTTACATTATTATTCTTTGAATTCAACAAAAACAGAAGGATTTGAAAAAAAGCCATAATTAATCCCATGATCTTGAATCAATTAAGAAATTTCACGTGCAAGTATTTCTCAAACTGTCCCAAATAGGAACTACCAAATTGGAATTCATAGAATTTTCAAATTGGGAATCCGAAGTTCCCTAAATTAATATTCAAAAATATATGCTGAATTCCCAAATTAGAAATTTAAAAGATGCATCCTTTAAAATAGCAAATTTCAATAAATGTAAAATTTTGAATTAGGAACTACCAAGTTTCCATATGAATGTGGACCTTCTAAATATAAAAATGCAGAATCTTATAAATTGGGAAATTGTTAAAATATGAAATTTCTAAATTAGAAACCTATGAATATATTCGCCCAAAATAGAAAACTATGCAATCCCATATTAGAAAGTTTCCAAATATGGATTTTTCAATGATCCACAAATAATCTCCAAAAAGGAGAATTATATAAACAATGAAGTCCCAAATTATAAGATTATAAATTTGCCAAGAATCACCAAATTGGAAATTTACCAAACAACAAAGAATTCAGGTTATCATACTTACAAAATTGGAGATTAATAAATATCATTGTATAAAATTTCCAAATTTGAAGGAAAATCCATAAGAAAATTTTCATATTCATCGAATCCTTAAACTAACCAAAACAAGCATGCATATATGATTTTTGATTTTGTCCAAATAGCTATCATTCGACAACATGCATATTTGTCAAGTCAATGGGTATACCAATCACATGTATCAATTCATCACAAATCTATTGCAAAAATCATATGAACCATCGTGCTTAAACACAAAGATCATATCATCACAAACTCATGAAAAAGATGCATAAAATAAAAATAAAAATAAATAAAGAATAAGAAAAACAAAGATAAAAACCAATACTCTCCTAACCCTATCAATGCGCAAAGACAAAATAAGACATAAAAAAGAATAAAAAAATCCTAATCTTATCAATATACAAATAATAAATAAATAAACCTAAAAACATACGTCACACAAAACTAAAGAATAAAATATTCTCCTAACCCTAACAACATGCAAAAAAGAAAACAAAAAAAATATAAAAACAAATATTTTCCTACCCTATTGATATGCGAAAGTAAAATACAAAAAAAAAAAGAATGATGCATGGGACTATGGTAAATTCTTCAAAACAAGACACGACATCATATATCATCGCAAGTATAAAAATCCCTTTTATGATAAACCCTATAATGATTATGATACTAAAAAAATCAATGGGGGACATTAATACAAGGGAAAAATCTAATTAAAAAAACACATGGACATAGTAGAGAAAAAAAAGAAAAAATGTAATGCAAAAATAAGGAGAGAAAAAGAAGAAATAAAATAAAAGACTAAACTGAACATAAAATTACCTATTGAATTGATAATGGTGAGTTTATTCCTTCAGGTAAGATCCAAAGGCTCGTGAGTATTCACTGCTATGGAGACGCGAGAGACGAGAGTACAGAGAGATGAAGGTGGAGAGAGGCTGTTGTGTTATGTGCTGTAATGGTGGAGAGACTCAGCTAGGCAGCAAAAAAACGTGGTTGCAGCTGCCTGTTGTAGAAGCTTGGCTGAGAGAGAGGTAATGTAAGGATGTTATAAGAGAAAAAGATGAAAGTGTGCTGCTGAGAGAGAAAGTTTAATGGCTTAAAAAAATGTGGAGAAGAGGGAGAGTAAGTTTAATGGCTTAAAAAAACATGAAGAAGAGGGAGTGCAGGTTTAATAGCTGAAAAACATGAAGAAGAGGGAGTGCAGGTTTAATAGTTGAAAAATGTGGAGAAGAGTGACTGGATGTATGTTCAACAAAGAAGAATAAATGGAAAGGGAGAAGAGAACAAAAAGAGTGAGAATGTGAGAAGGAGATGTTCTTCAATTTGCTGGAGAAGAAGACGTTAAGAACAGAGAAAAAGAGTTGAAGGAGAAAATCAGATATCGATGGAGAAGGAGAGTTCAGTCGAAAGTCTTTCAGCCAAAAGAGCAAAGAGATGTAAAAGTCCAATGGAGAAGAAGATGCGTTCCAGCCTCCTTGGCGTTAGAGAAGAAGTCGTGAAGAAAGAAGAAGAAGTTGAAGATCAGAGAGCGTCCCAAGAGAGAAAACGTTCACTCTTTAAATAGAAACCAAGTTTCTATTTTGGTTTTTTTTCTTTCTAATTCTTTTTTTTCTTTTTTATTTTTTACACGTTTTCTACTTTATTTTTTATTCCCTTTTAGGAGAATGATGGTGGGGCGATCCCACGCTACTTGTACTTTGTTTGTCGAGTTATGGTTGGTCGATTGATTGGTTAATTATTTTATTTCAAGTTTCTGTTGGTTAAAAAAATAATTTTTTTTTTAATTTTAATTTTGAGTTTTATTAGTTGATAAATTTTGAATTTTTGGGTTTAGTTAAAAATTTTAATTTGATTTTTAATTGACCGTTTGATTTCGATTTTATTTGGTTGCTCGATTGAATTTGACTTCGAATTTTAAATTTGTTGATTAGATTTTGGCAGAATTTAAATTTAACTTTAATGGTTGATTAATTGATTTTTTTTATTTTGGTTGATCAATTTAAAATTTTTTTATAGGATTTAATTTATTGATTGCATTTTAATTTGATCGGTTGAATGGTTTTTAATTTATTTTTGATTAATTCGATTGCTTTATTTTAATTATTCGATTGTTTGGGTTTTGAATTAGATTTTAATTGTTTAATTATGAATTAAATTTTAAGTTTTAATTGTTTAATTTTAAATTTGAGTTTGAATTGTTTGGAATTGTTTTATTTGAATTGTTTAATTTTTTAATTTGAATTTTTTTTTTTTAGTTTAAATTTGATTTTTAATTAGGTTTGATTTTTGTTACATTTTTCTAACGATCGAGATCTCTAAGTTGAATTTGGAGGTTGAGGGGAATTTCAGTAATTTTTATGATTTTTCTTAAGTTTCTCTGTTTTTGTCAGTTTGGATCCTGTTAGACTTGAAGTCATGTTCTGAGTTCAATGGAGGTACTTTCGAGGTCTTTCGGAGGTCCAAAATTTATAAAGGGTATTTTCATCATTTTGTCGATTTTTACGAATTCTGGCGTAAGGTTTCTTTAAGTCCCAACGTGATTATTTCTATGTTTCAAAATCGTATTTTCCTAGCGTGACGAGGTCTCTAGATTGTCGAACTGTGTAGCGAACCTAAAGCGTACGTGTTTGCTAAATCGAGTATAAGGTGTAGCGATCTTAGGCGTGCGTAAATTTCTATGTCGAATCGTAACGAGTAGGGAGATGAAAAGAGTGGAAACGGAAGGAATCAGAAATAATACTCACAAGCCTTCGAGTTCTATGCGATCATCATTAGGAATTCACAGTAACCAGATGACGAATTGTTGAATTAGGCAGATGCAAAAATGGGGTGTCTACAAATCCTTTGAAGTAGCTTTTTCAGAAGTTGGCACTAAAGGGACGTACTTCAAAATGGCAATTACTATTATCTGAGTTCGACATCACATATGTCACTTAAAAATCCATTAAAGGACAAGCCATTGTTGACTACTTAATAAAACACCATTTTCCCGACTATGAGCCACTAAAGACAAATTTTCCTAATGTAGCCATTTTGTTTGTTGAAGTTGAAGACGATGATGAAGACAAAAATTCTGGTTGGAAAATATACTTTGATGGAACGGTGAATCAAAAAAGAAATGGAATTGGCATAGTCCTAGTCAAACCTGATGGAATTTACATCCCTATTGTAATCAAACTAAGGTTTCAATGTTCAAACAACGAAGTCGAGTATGAAGCATGCATTATGGGGTTGAAAGTTGTAATCGACCTCAAAATAGATGAAATAAATGTATTTGGAGACTCGAGTCTAGTAATCTACTACCAGACAACAGGAGAATGGAAGACCCAAGAGCAGAGGCTGATTCCTTATCATGAGTATCTCGAGGATCTAGGCTCAAACTTCATTTGAATCTCATTCACCTATATGCCAAGGTGTCACGGCCCTATTCTTTTGAAGCGAGGTCGTGCGGCGCAAGGGGGTCAAATCCACTTGCAAACCTGTAAAATGATCGTACACCACACACACGTAACTAGCAAACAAGTAAACGAGGCAACACGAGACAAAGCCCGGAGGCAACTTTGTTGATATAATATTGAATTACACGGTGCAACGCGTTACAAAAGCAATAGATGCGTTACAAGCAAATGATGATCCTATGACACGCGGGACTTCCATAGAGCTGGACTTCAAGGGCTTCAACAATGTGGGTGTAGGCCGGGGATTGGGACAGTACTGACACCCTTCCTACAAGGTGTATACTTTTCCTTTCTTAGATTTCCAGAAGGAAACATCAAAAGTGGAGGCCGGTCATACTCCCTTATTACGAAAATGCCACTAAGCTAACAAGTGTGCCCTGGCACGGGGCTGATATGTACCCTAAGCTAACAGATATGCCCTGGGGCTGACATGGCTTCATAACGAGCCTTACATGATATTACATGGGTGCTCCCGGGTAACTCCAGGGCGAGCTTACACCTAACTCTAGGTGACAGATGATATGGCCATTACAGTCTCCCCCACCTATTCTGCAGACGTCCTCGTCGCATTGACCTGGCAAACTTTTCAATCGACTGCTTGAAAAGTTGTAGGTTCTCTGCACTCTCCTGTGTAGCTTCAAATTCTGGCATGTCCTGTGTGACGAAGTACTCCACGTGCTGCTGCTACTGTTGCTGGATGGAACTGCTGCTGAAATGACGTTTTCGAGAACTTTGTCGACAACACGCTCTGGCTGAAAAACTGAATGAGAAGTGGTACGTGTTGGAATGCTGCGCGCGGGATCTCCTGGATCTGCATGGTACAGCTTGAGACTTCTTGCATGGATGACAGTGTAGATGTTGTGTAACCTGTACGGTAACTAGAGTTTAGCAAACCTGTATGTCCTTGGACTGTGTCTCCTATAGCCTGAAACAATAGTGTGAGAAGTTAAACACTGTTGGCCTGATATAAGTTTAAAAGTACTCTTGTTGGAGGAAGAGTTCTTCTGATAGGTTGAATTGAACAAATTCACCCAATTCTGATAATCAGTATTGGCAAGATGCCTAAAATACTCCAACGCAGAACTGAATCTCTCCATTGGCCAAACTGAACGTCGTGAAGACCCATACTGTTGCTTGCTCAACTCAGCTAGTCTTAGAAGATTCATCCTGTAAGGTCTCTCTATAAGAGGTGTGACAACAGGTAGTAATTCATTCTGATGATCTGTTGACTTACGTGGCTGTAGTGTCTTCGGAAGCAAATTCGCTCTCACGTCATCAACTTCTGCTAAGACCTGTGTAACTTGTGTGGGAGTTGAACTATGGTCCTGCTCTTCGACTTCAACTCTCAAGGAAGCAATGTACGGTTGCTTACCTTTCTTCAACCCTTTCTTCACCTGAATGGCTGAAATCAAATTTCTATCTTCCTTGCCTATGGAGACGGGAGCAAAGCTTGGACATTCACCTAACATGCCCAAGGTATTGGTGAATGGCATCGGTACAACCCTGTTTTGTCGCATGAAATCCATCCCAATGACAACTCTGAACTCATCGAGCGGAACTGCGAGTAAATCAAGCTTACCCTTCCATGTACCTATCTTGACGGACACTGACTTGGCCGAACCTTGGATAGGAGTGGCTTGGGAGTTTACAGCTTTCATACGGCTTGAACCCTTATCGAATCGGATATTGAGACGCTTCGCCTCTGCAGGGGTAATAAAGCTGTGAGTAGCTCATGTATCAACCATTGCATGGGTGGTCTTCCCACCAACTTCAATATCGACATACATAAGACCCTTCCGTTTCTGACTATTCTGAGTCTCAGATGTCTGCTTCATTGCATTCAAAAGATGCAAGGCTCCCATGTGAGGAGATTCTTCATAATCTCGCCTACTCGTACTCTCGTGACTAGGGTCACTCTAGAAAGCTAATAGTGCAGTCAGTTTGGCTCGTTGTTGGCACTTAAATGTCTTGTAAGGCCCACCACACAAAACACATCCATGCTTGTGACGACGCTTGACTAATAAGGTACTTCTGCTCTGTGAAGGAGAGGAGTTCCGTGAGGATCCCGGACTGGAACTCTTTCTGTGTCCTCCATTCTAGCCATTCGAAGACTTCTTTGTGTACTCAGGTTGCTGATAGTAACCCTTCGACTGAGGATGTACATACTGTTGGCTCCCTCCCGCGGGAGTATAATCAGTCAACCACTCGGCTGCTGCAATTGCAGACGCGAGATCTTCCACACGTTGCCGTTGGAGTTCTGTCTGAACCCAAGGCTTGAGTCCCTCTTGGAAAGAGAACAGCTTGTCTTTCTCTGACATGTCACGGATATCAAGCATCAAGGCGGAAAACTGCTTGACGTACTCGTGAACTGTACATGTATGTTGGAGTTGCCTCAACTTTCTGCGGGCAATGAACTCCACGTTCTCTAGTAAGAACTGGTGCTTCAATTCTTTCTTGAGGTCCTTCCATGTATCGATGGAACATTGGCTACTTTCCATCTCGGTGTACTTTGTTCGCCACCATAGCTTGGCGTCACCTGCAATATACATAGAAGCAGTTGTTACTTTTACCTCTTCTGAATCCGGACGAGCTGCACGGAAGTACTGCTCCATGTCGAACAGGAAATTCTTGAGCTTTTTCGCATCACGAACACCATCGAAGGTACGTGGCTCGGGTATTCGCAAGCGCGAGGGAGAAGCATCACTACTGGTAGGCCGTTCGTTACCGACGGCACAGACCAGGAGACCTACTTTCGTAGTGAGCTCCGTAATCTGTTCCTGTAAGACAGCTAGATTGCCTCGGGTATCTTCCTCGAAGTCTGTCACTCTAGCTCTGAATGTCTCGGATCTGTCCTCCAGCGTGCTCTGACGATCATCTATTCGCGCAATACCATCAACAATACCGGATAGCATACCTATCTTTTACTCCAATACCTCAATGTGTTCCTTGTTTGTATGTGGTGCTGGTGTGTTTGGAGCGGGTTGGTCCGCGGTACTAGTAGTTCCTCTTGCCATCGTTCATGTGAACTAAATGGAATCTCGGGAGAATAGCTAGGGAGAATACCAACTGTGCTCAAACAACTGTAGCTCTGATACCAACTGTCACGACCCTATTCTTTCGAAACGAGGTCGTGCGGCGCAAGGGGGTCAAATCCACTTGCAAGCCTGTAAAATGATCATACACCACACACACGTAGCTAGCAAACAAGTAAACGAGGCAAAGCCCGGAGGTAACTTTGTTGATATAATATTGAATTACACGGTGCAACGCGTTACAAAAGTAATAGATGCGTTACAAGCAAATGATGATCCTATGACACGCGGGACTTCCACGGAGTTGGGCTTCAAGGGCTTCAACAACGTCGGTGTAGGCCGGGGATTGGGATAACACTGACACCCTTCCTACAAGGTGTATACTTTTCCTTTCCTAGGTTTCCAGAAGGAAACATCAAAAGTGGAGGCCGGTCATACTTCCTTATTACGAAAATGCCACTAAGCTAACAAGTGTGCCCTGGCACGGGGCTGACATGTACCCTAAGCTAACAGATATGCCCTGGTACGGGGGCTGACATGGCTTCATAACGCGCCTTACATGATATTACATGGATGCTCCCGGGTAGCTCTGGGGCGAGCTTACACCTAACTCTAGGTGACAGATGATATGGCCGTTACACAAGGGCTAAGAACTAATTTGCAAATGCATTGGTCAATTTAGCTTCAATGATCAACATCTCCGAAGCCACCGTTGTCGACCCTTTTGAGATCAATATTTAAGATGAACCAACATACTATTTGCCTGTAGAAGTCGAAGAACTCAAGGAAAAATCATGGTATGCAAACATCAAGGTATTATTGGAAAATCAAATTTTCCCACCGGATGCCACAGTAAATGATCGAAAGAATATTCAACGATTGACATGACAGTTCTTCCTGAGTAACGGTGTCTTATATAAAAAGTCACACCACGAGGTCTTCTTCAAGTGTGTAACAGAAACAAAAGTTCAACGTCTGATCGAAACTGTACATGGTAGAGTTTGTGGACCTCACATGAATGGACATGTGCTTGCAAAAAAATAATTAGAATATGTTACTACTAGATGACTATGGAAAGCGACGGGTACCAACATGTCCGGAAATGTCATTTGTGTCAAATCTAATCCAACAAAATCAACGTACCACTCTCAGAATTGCACAACATGACTTCTCCCTAGCCCTTTTCACTTTGGGGCATGGACGTCATCGAGCAAATCAATCCTCAAGTTTCTAATGGGCATCGTTTTATCTTGGTTGCCATCGACTATTTTACGAAATGAGTAGAAATCGCATCCTATTCCAATGTCACAAAGGACAACGTCTTGAAGTTTGTGACGAACAACATCATATGTCGGTATGGCCTCTCAAGCGGGATAGTGACTGATAACACAAAAAATCTTAAGAACAAAGACATGTCTAAAATGTGCAAGGATTTTTAGATCACCCATCATAACTCAGTCATTTACAGACCAAAAATGAATGAAGCAGTCGAAGTTACCAACAAAAATATCAAGAAGATCATAAAAATATGTCTGTCACTTAAAAAATTGGCACGAGATGTTATTTTTCTCTCTACACACTTATCAAAGGTCAATCCGAACTTCGACTGGGACAACACCGTATTCACTGATCTATAGAACGGAATCGATCTTGCCTGTTGAAGTCAAGATTCCCTACCTTTGAATCTTGAAATAAGTTGAACTAGATGAAGTAAAATGGGTCCAAGCCTGATTTGATCAGTTGAACTTAATAGAAGAGAAATGTCTTTCAGCAATCTACCATGGTCAAACTTATCAATGAAGAATAGCATGAGCTTATAACAAGAAGGTTTGACTTCGAGAATTTGTACCGTGAGACCTAGTTTTGAAGAAGATTCTACTAATACAAGAAGACGCAAGAGAAAAATTTCGTCCAAATTATGAAGGACCATTCATCATTCAAAATGTATTATCTGGAGGAGCGCTAATCCTCACAGAGATAGACAGGGAAGTCTTTTCACAATCAATCAATGCTGACACCATCAAGAAATACTATGCATAAAATCATACATTGAAATGAAGATGGGCCATCTTTCTACTACCTGAATAACCATCCACCCTTCATTAACCTTTTTTAAGCCATCATGTTCATTTCTTAACCTAAGTCGGGGTAAGTCACGGTTATCGAGAAAATAAAAAAAAAAGATCTAAAGTCAAAGGAAATACCAAGGTTACTTCTGGCCTGTATGAGGATAAACTATGAATGGCTAAAAGCACAAGAAAATCAAAATGTCAAAAATCTCGAACGTTTGATTTTAAGCTAAACCCAAATCTCCTGCCTAAACAAGTTTATGAGACGCTACGAGGAGACATAGATCATATTTTCGAAACAAAAATAAACAAATCTCGTTTCGATTCCATCCCTCAATAAATCCAGATTCAACCTTTCTTATCCTTTCGCAACCTTAGCCTAAGCCTACGTTTCGTCCTCTTTAAAGTCTTCTTAGATCAGGAAATGATTCAAGGCAACTTAGTAACAATGGAAGCATATCATGGAATATCATTAAGATATAGTTGATATTACTACTCAATTTGGATTTCAAGCTGCCAAAGTCATTAGAGGACCCAAGAGGGAAAGTCAGGTTGGATATGTGAAAAAATATAAAAAAATGACTCAAAATGTAGAATCATCCATCTCGAAGCTCAACTTGAGTCATCGCACCATAAAAATCACTGGAGAAACTCGAGAGGGGAGTCTAGAGCTATTACTCATGAAAGAAGGCAACTAAAAGAGTAGAGTATTCAATCTCGTAGCTTAATTTGGATCACCATGCCATAAAAGGGCATAGAGAAATCGAAAAGGTATTTAAACTGAAAATCTATAAAGTGAGCATAGACTGAATGGGCATGTGAAAACCCGCAAGGGCATTGTGAGTAAAAAAATCAGTTATGGCAAGATCAAAACCATTAGCACGATGAAAACCCGAAAAGGGCGTCGATGCACAAAAATGTGAAAATCGGGTCTGGTGAAAATTGTAACTGGCACCAGGGACAAAAATGGAAGCAAAATTAACAAAAAAAAAAAAAAACAAATAAGTACTGGTCTGCAAGAGTATAAATTGTGAACGACAAAAATATTGAAGTCCTCAATTTCCCAATAAGTACGACGAAGATAGCTCAGTCAAAATTCTTAGTTTCGGGGATGGCTCTAAAGATGGTAAGGATTAACTGACACTTATATCCTTGGCATTTGGTAAAAATACCATGAACATCAAAGTTTAGAGTCGTTAAATATTGGTTTGTCATAGATTATTCAACAAAGGCAATATTTTAAAATCTAAAATAAAAAGAAATGCATCATCAAAAGTATTATTTTTAATATGTGACAAAGAATCTAAGACTTTCTCAAAACCAAGAGTTTTCAAAAGTAGTAGATATATTTGAGGCCACTATTTAAAAAATCTATTTTTCATTTCATTCATTTCAAACAATACTACACAAGTCTTCTTCAAAGCAAATTACAAAATGGGACAATGGAGAAAGAACTACTCAAACATTTCCATGCGAAGTATAGTAGATATCAAGTTTATCCTCTAAAGCTTTGATTTGATTAGCCTTATCAATGATGATTCTATCCACATCCAAAGTAGGACGACTTGCCAAATACTCAAGTATTAGGTTGTCATACATCTTCAAAGTAAGCCTCTCTCAAGAACGACCACGCTATGTTAAGCCTTCTCAAGATGATCCCGTAACTTCTATGAAGGGGAAAAAATAAGTTCAAAATTCAGAATCAACAAGGGGAAAAGAAAAATTGCATTGCATGGTTTGAAGCATCAATCACTTTAAAAAAACATCAAAATTTTATCTAAGATTTCAAAAAAGGGTTAACCTTGTCAAACCCTGTGCTTGGGTAGCCACATTTCACAAAAAACCATCAACCTACCCAATGTTTTCAACCATCTTGTGATGATTCATTTCGTATTTGTACAAATAAGGGCCCAATCTATTCTTTGCAGTTCTTTACAAGTAACTTCTGCAAAGAGAAGCAATTGTAGATACCCAAATTTGCACGAACTCATTAGAAAAGTCCAAAACTTTCTCAAGTTAATTTCAATTTAGAACTTAAGCCCTCCAACAGGCTTGTATTGCCACTTGACATAATTTTCATGCATACATGCATTATGTCATATAGTTTTCCATGCCCAAACCTTGTCCCTAATTCAATCCGAATTCACATTCACTCTCCACTAACCAATCCATCACCCATACCCTAACCCAAGTCCAAAACAAAATCCATACTAAATCCATTCTCAAACCTAGCCTTAATACCCAAATACCAAAACCAAGTCCATATCCTAACCCAAAATTAAATCCATTCTAAGTCCAAAACCAAGTCCATTCTAAGCTCAAAATCAAGTCTAATCTAAGTCCATGATCTACACATCCTCTCAAAAAGGTGATACATGTTGATCTCTCATAAGTCCCCAATGCCCAATGTTCTAACCTAATTGGAGAGTCAACTTTTCCTTGTGAAATCCCAATAATACCCTTATCAAAAAGTGTGGTCTAACCAAAAAAGTATTTTGATTTTTGGTAAAAATTCATAAAATTGAGAAAACTTTTAATCATACCCTCAAAAGGTGAGAATCTTCAAATACATACCTAGAACTCTCCTATTAGTCTATTTTAAAAATATACATCCACCATTGCTTTATAAGTTATTTACAAATAAAGCAAAATCTACTTTTTACCTATCACTTCACCTTACACATATTACTCTCTACTTACTCTCCCAAAGTATTTTTGTTCTTCCATTAGTCTATTTTAAAAATATAAATCCACCCCTTACTTTACAAGTTATTTACAAATGAACCAAGGTCTACTTTTTACCTATTACTTCACCTTTATACATGTCACTCCCATACTTACATTTTCAAAAATATTTTTTATTCTTTCACCTTTATTTACTAAAAAATCAAAAACAAAAAAATTGTTTTCAGGGTTTTTTTTACAAATTCCACTTATACCCTCATAAAGATGAAAAATCCAAAAAGAAAAAAACCTAAACCTCATGTCTATTTATTTTTAGGGTTGGGTCACTTTATCCCCAAAGGTTCCTCAAAACTCTATAAATAGCCTCATTTCTTAAGAACAATTCATGTTCTCAAGCCCCTATCTCTCAACCTCAAACTCTACTAAAATCTTTATTCACCTTTTTAACTTTCTCTTGAGCCAACTCTTAACTAAAGAACCCTTATCCATATCTTAATCTTTAAAAAAAAAATCCTAGCATCTTCGACTATCTACCCTCAACAAAAGTACTCAATCTTTAAGTTCATTTCTCAAGTCTGAAGCACATTCAAAAATCTTAAGGGACAAGGTGGGTATAGATTAGGTTTATTTTTCAAAGTCTACATCTTTTACTTCTAACCCTCATTTTATTTTTCTTCTTTAGAAATCTTTTAGGATGTAAAACACACTCTCTCCGACCTTCGGTAGGTTGGACTAAGGTTCGACCAAATGGGTGGGGGTTCAAGACTTATTCCTTCTTATAACATGTCTAATACATCATATTGTACACAATGCACCCACTCACATATACTTGTCAATGATGAATAAATGTGTCAGTCTTTTGTTGGGTTGAAACACTAAGTTTTTAGCCTTGCATACATGTATTAAGGTTGTGACCTCAAGGGAACTCCATCATGGAGTCTCTGTAAAAGCTCAAACTAACATTCATATTCATGAAAAATAATGTGGCTACATGGGTCATCCTTTTCCATAAGATGCCCCTAATGTCACATTGAAATCAAACTTTTTTGAGGGAACATTTCACTTATTGCACACACCACTTCTAACATGCATCTTCATGTATTTTTCATATTTTCTTAAGTTTTTTTTATAAAAAGATTAGCCAAAATTTTAGGTAACCACCTTTGGTAAAGAGGATAGGGTACCTAATACCTTCTCCATCTTATAACCGGACCTTTTTACTTAGATCTTAGGTAGACCACACCTTTTCCATGTATGAAAGTCACTAAAAGGACAAAACCAATTTCAAAATCATTTTGGGTACTCATTCACACCCATTTCCAAAAAAGAATGGTGTCGACTCAATATAAAAATAGCATTGAGGTTCCACGACGAACACTTCATGTTTACATGCGCTCTATCAATAGGGTTACCTTGATTATTCACTTTATCAACGGGGTTATCTTGATTATTTTTCATGTTTTCTTCAAAAAATGTAGTATATCGAATTCTACGGATAATAGAGAGAGTTATCTCAATCTTGGGATCTAATAGTAGAATGTAGTTTCCAAGACTATGTCTATCGAGCATACTTCAATGCACACAAAGATAAGATCAAATTACCTAAGTCAAAAGTTATATTCAAAATGATGAAACGTGATAGACTTAGAGTCTTTGACTTGTTACGTGTTTTTCATCAATTCAAAGTTCGAATTAGCTTTGCTTCGTGAAATATGAATTTGTTCTCCTTTGAACCAAGTTTTTAACCATCTGATCTTGCCTTATGCTGTGGCAAATTCAAAAGTTATATACAAAATGGTATGACATGGTAGATTCAGAACTTGCTTCTATCAATCTGGAACTATTGAATCTCTTGGACCTTGTTTTGACTTTGGTAGTTTTCCCACTCTTTAATTCTTCAATTCCAATCTGTTTTGCTAGTAAAAATGGACATATAATTAAACCATCAAAAGTCATGAAAATATATGTAATTTAATCAGTAAAATATAATTTATGATGAATTAATTATTATGCATAATTTTATGAAGAAATCAGACTTCTAGGTTAGAAAATACGATTAAGTACTCTATAAAACAATGAGAAAATACACACTTTTAAGCACTTAATAAACATCCAATACAAGATTCAGAAAATAATCTGAGGGCTTATGATCATCAACCTATTAGTTAAAAATCTAGTTTTCGGTCAATAATTTATTTCTGACATGTTGAATGATGAAGGAAATATGGTTGGGAAGGAAGTTTTATCAGGAACCATTAGTAAAGCAACAAAGAAGACAAATATCTACAGTCAGGCTTCGATAGAAAATGTGTGAGTTCTATACTTTGATGTATCATCAAGACGGAAAGAGGGGTAGCCCGAGAGCATGATTGTGAATGAACTGTATGATGGTGGAATTGGTTTAGTTCTAAAGTCACCAACAGGAGAAGAAGTAACCTTTGCTTATAAATCGGATTTTGAGTGCTCAAACAATGTGGCCAAATATGAAGAATGATACTTAGTTTAGAATTAGCTATAGATGCATAAATTAAGGATTTGTACATAGTAGGGGACTTTTTATTAGTGATATCACAACTTCAAGGGTGATATCGTGTAAAAGAAGACCATTTGAAATTGTATGTACAAAAAACTACCCGACTCTTAACCTCATTTCATAATGTAACGATGGAACAAGTGCCTCGAAAAAAGAATGTATATGTTGACTCTCTAGCTATGATTGCACCGAAATTTGGAATGAGCAGAATTTTGTTAAAATACTTCGAAGACCCAGTAGCACTTGTTTTGAGTCAGAAGATTATCAAGAATAAAACAGTAAATAACCTCTGGTTATGAGTGAGAATCGAGAAGTAGTTTAATTTTTCACTTTGTACGATTATTTAGAAAAGGGGATCGTTCCAATAGACAAGGTTGAGGCAAAATGCCTAAAGAGAGGAGAGCAGTCAACTATGTTATGATTAGGAGACTACTATACAAATGAGGTTTCAGTGGAAGGCTCTTACAATGTGTCATTTTTTCGGAAGGGAATACAGTTGTGTGAGAGTCGCATGAAGGAAAATGCAATGAACATCAGAGTGGAGACTGTTTGGCATTTTAAGCCTTACGAGTAGGATATTTTTGGCCAGCCATGCACAAAGATTGCCAAGTATATGTGCATAGGTGTAAAGTCAGTGTCATGACCTACATAACCCTCGTAAATTGAATCAACCAAACCCATCATTTTTTCTAAAATCATATCACAAGCTACCCCATGTTATATTTCATCACTTTTCCTTAATCAACTCACCTAATCTCATTTCTTTGATCATTCTCTCAAACTATCACCCCACACCCCATTTGGTTGGATTTCCACTCAACCGTATGAGAATGGGAAACCCCACATGGAGTCCACCTAAGGATATGGGTCAGAAGTCTCATGCCTCCATTTCCCATTTTTACTCTCCATTAACCTCAGATTCAATCACCTTCTCTTACAAATCCATGAAATTTTGCCCACCTTCTCAAAGTTGGGCCCTTTTGGCCCTAATAGTGTTCCAAAACCCTACTCTATTTAGTTGCTCTCAAGCTCCCCATCTCAAACCTTAAACTCTCACCATTTCTCTACCCAACACCATTCTCTCTCAAACCCTGCCCAACCTTAAATCCCTACAGATGTATCTTCTCAACCTCCAACTCCCCAACACTTAAAAATCTGATTATATTCCATTGAAGAACTTAATAAGAGAAAATAGAAGTACAAGGGACAAGGTGGGTTAGTACCATAAAATTTAAACTTGCATTTTTATTTTCTTCTCTCCTCTAATTCATTCTTTCTTTATTTTTATTTTTAGATAATTGTTAGGATGTGTTAACCACCCTCGACCACCCTCGGTAGATTGAGCTTAGGCTTGATCAAAATGGGTGGGAGTTGAAGTCCTAGTATCCCATAAATCATGCATCATAATGTACGCAAATGCATACACCAACACATGTATGGAGATGATGGGTAACAATGTCCCTTTTTTAAGAGGTTTATTAACCACAAAATTCCTATCCATTTAATCTATGCATCAAGACTTCAATTTTAAGGGAATTCCTATGATGGAATCTCATTAAAATCCTCGTCCAACATCAATTTCCTCTTCTGAGGGAATTCCTATCATGGGATCTCTTTGAATGTATAAGTACTGGGATTCCATAACTCGATCAAAGCTGTTAGTAATGGGTCGTTGGGATACACGTCGTTCATTGTTATTTCAATAGCTGAGATGAGAATTAATTCTTCTAGTCTTTTCTTCATGTTAGCATGCTTGAAGAGTTTCTTAATCCATATAGCCCACGTGACTGATTCCCAACAGTGAGAGTATTGAAATTTGGGAAATTTATCCTTATCAGCTTTGTCTCTAAGAAAGGTGATCAATTCCTTTATCACCAAATCTGCTGCTGCCCCTTGACTGATTATTGAAGGTTGTAAACAGAGAAAACTTATCTCTTTTCATGTTGAACAGTAGACAACCTGATTATATCCTCTTATGTTGGACGAGAATATTCTCTAGCATCTATCTCCCAATCGGTTTGTTTAGGCTCTCTGGGTATTATTAGTTTGAATGTTTCCCCTTGAGTTATCTTCTTCCCTTTGGGTGTCATTGCATTGTCTACAAGAAAATTTTCAGCATAATCAGTTCTCATACAGTTGGTGAGCCCATAGTCTCAATACTATAAGCATAAATGCAAAGGGACTATTTTTCAAACTTACGTGTGCCTTTGGAGGAAATTTTCTTAGAAATTAATGAGTTTTTCCTTAAGTCTATCCTTCATGTCGCTATCTACTCTAACTCGCTTTCTACATATATCGCTATCAATTGCTATTTTCCATGCAGCATTTACCTTATATTATTGTGATTTTTTTCGCGTCCCAACAACGATTTTGTGCCTACTTTGTAGCATCACAAATCTTGTCATGGTTCGAGGTGTTTATCATTCTTTCCCTGTATCTTTTTCTTTATATATTCTTTATTTTCCTTTCCCATTTATTCTTAATTTTTGTTTCTCTATTTCTTCTCTTTAATTTTTATCCCGCTATGTTCATATCGCTATATTCATATCACTGTAGTCTATATTGCTATCTTGTTATAGTTCATATTGCTATATTGCTTTTTTCTATATGTACATCACTATACTTTATAGCGATATCCGAATACTCATGGGATGGTACTTTTCTCATATAGCGATTTTTCTTAGTACTTTTTGGGATATTTCTTTCTCTACTTTGGGTCATTTTCTCCTTATTTTCTTACCCTCCATTGTTCTTCCCTTCTTTCGCTAATTTATGGCATTTTCTTACAAACCCTTTTCAGTTTTCTTTCTATTCTATCAATTCTCGATTCTTTTTTCTCTCCTTTTTCCTATCTTTCTACCTACATTTCACACTATTTTACTAGATTTTGTTGCATTTTAGAACCTTTTGGTTGATTTTCTATGGCACAACATACAACGATACTCAACAACTGAAAATGATGCGAGTTAAGTTCTATAGCTATTTTCAAATGCAAGTTTTAGTGGGCACTTACCTTTAGAATTGCTTTTCAGCGATTGATTGTGAATTTCGTGTACAGTTGTACTTGATCACAATGGTCGTATCTCCTTTCTCTTCCATTGGTAGTTTTTGAAACTTCTTCACATTTACATAACTTCAAGAGGTCTTCAAAACGTCCTCGTAGTTACAGAGTGATGTTTTGGCTCTTCATTTTGGCTTTTCTATGGAATTTAAAATGTCCCTGGGATACTTATAGAGCTAATGCCCTGATATCATTATTTTGGATTCTCCAAATAATTGGATTTCAATTTTCTTCTGGTCTAATCACCTATTAATTTTGGGTGTGATGCTCGCCTTTGAGTTCTTTTTAAGGGGACTTTATTGTTATATGTCAAGTTGGGCCACATCACGAATCATAATCAAGCTTTTGTCTGAAAATCAAACACCATTGTGGATGATTAGAGTCTTATGAGCATTATATATGAAGAAATCGAGAATCGAAGAATTAGTCAAAGACATCAAGCAAATCAACGATCAAGCAATAGAGAAGTAAAATCACTATCCAGATCGCTATTTGGATAAGGTATGAAGTCCAAATTGCTATGTAGTGATTTTAACTCCTCAGATTCATTTGAATGCTGTAATTTTCTGTATTTTTTAGAACTTACTCACTCTGTATGCATTTCTATTTTTAGACATTGCTTAATAGTTACATTGTATTTCTATAAAATCTCCCTTAGTTAGAAAAAAGAAATTCATGTTGTTAAATGGGCCTATACCCATTTTCATATATTTTTTAATCTTTTGTACAATGTATTGGATGAATTAATCCTTAGACTTGTATGGCCTTCTAGTTTAGGTTAATAAGGAGGTTTTAAAAGTCATGCCTTGTTAAAGTTCATTTTTGGCAATTTGTCCATTTTTTTAATTGATCACCTAGTTTTAACGATTTTCCAAGAGAAAATATGAAGAAGTTGAGGAGAAAATAACACAAAAAAACAAAGGTTTGATGGAGTAAGATAGTATAAAAAATTAAGGGTATTTATGTCTTTCTACATGTTATAGGGAGTAAAACCCTAAATACCAATAAATGGAAAATAAAATACTTATTTATGATTTTGAGGATTGAGGAATATTATAAAAACCCAAACCCTAATCCTAGACAATTCGTTTGAAATTTTTTGTTGGAGGTAGCTATGGAGGTCTTGGGGAAGAGTTGGAAACCTCAAACTAGTCTAACATTTATCATTCTACTTGGGATTTCCTTGTTTATTGGTGAAGGAGCTATGGTTCTTGCCTTCATAGTTCATCAGGTGATCTTATGTAATCTTTCGTACCTCCTTTAATATTCATTTCAAAAGTTAGGTTTATGAAAGTTTATGTTATTTAATTTGGCCCACTCTTCTCTTGTAAGTATCACTTGAAATTTATTCTATACGTCATACACTTTTGTATTGTGAAAGATAAATATATGATTAGGATGCCCTTTGATCAACAATTCTAGATTTAAACTCATAATTTGCTCTTTTGTTTCCCGAGATTGCTTTATGAAGTCTTTTTTTCTTATGGGTTCATTGAATTTTATTCTTTAATTCTCCCATTGCTTTTTTTCTTCCAATTGTTCTTTCTTTGAGCAATGAGCTCCATCAATATTGCAAAAGATTGTCACAATAAATGGTGAACATAGATCTTTTTCAAAAGAAATGTCGATTCATTGAAAATCCATATAATGGATTTTGCCTTTTTTTTTTTTGAATTTCTCTCAAGAATCTACTCTAGTCATTACTTAGTAATTAAATTTTTTTAGCAGTTATAAGATTTACCAAAAAATGTCATATAATATGATCGAATTGTATCATATTTTGATTCTTAAAGATTTGATTGATTGATTTTGTAATCATATCTTCAGAAAGTAATAAATAGGTGGGATTTAGGTTGAAAAGAGAGAATAACAGTTGAAGTATTTGAGAGAAACTATTTGTGATGTTTCACCTCCTCAAAGAGGCAAGATGATATATGTAGGCCATCAGCCCCTCGAAGTGTATATATCAAGAAAATAAATTTGTATTATTATTTAATATTTTTATTTTCAGCTTCATGACATAAACATGCAATTCATTGAGGGCATCTAAACTTCCTTATTTTTATTTGTCTTTGGTGCCATCTTTTTCCAGATGGCTAATGTTGGAATAAAAAAAACAGACAATCCTTTTAAGAAATTAACTCCATAAGTATACTTTTATAGACCAAATATATTTTTAGAGCAGAGTATTTATAATATTAACTTCATCATTATAATGATTAAAGCCTTATCCTACAAATTAGGAGTTGGTTGTATAATTCCTGATCCTCCATTCACTTTATAGTTTGTAGTTATTTTTTTATACTTTATATTTTTCAATTTAAGTATAATTGTATTTTTTCTAACGATGTTACCACTAAAACATATATTTTGATTTCAGAGAGTTCATTGTAACAAATTATCTAATAAATTGTCAAAAAAAGAAAAGAGAAGAGAGAACTGTTTACAATAACTCACAATTTGAGTCAACTAATTATTATTCACAAAAATAAAATATACAATATCAAAAATACAAGTTTTTATAGACACATTTTATTGAACTTGTTGTGTTTTATACTTAATCGATTGTCAAATATACATTTTATTTTTATGCTATTAAATAATGTCAAGTGATTTCATTTTGGCTTTTAATATGTAGGAACATTTTACTATAATGATCTACTCCCTCAATACTGCGTCTAGAGGTATTTCTTTTTAATTAACCTAATTCCTTTGGTCAGTGTTATATGTCAATTTCTTTTTAGTTTGCATACATTATATTTGACGTTGGAGGATTTATTGCATGATTGGAAGCTTATGCCCTAAAATTTTGCAAAAATTCTCCTACTAGGGAATTGACAAGTACGGATTGGGAACTAGACAGAAATGCAGAGCATGTCGGCACAAAGGGCAAGGCTCCAACGCTTTGACCACTACACAAGTTCCTACATGAACTCGGCATGCTTTCCTCAATGAAGGTTAGTGAGGCAGTAGATTGTTTCATTTGTGCTAGGCTTATTCTTTAATCTATTGTTTGGTTAGATGTGACTTACATGTATTCTTTAATATAGACATGTCTACTAAAAATACAAACTTTAGCCAATTATATGGATCTGGATAGAACTGATTGATGAATAAGAGTTGTAGTGCTGACCCCAAGTAGCTAGGATAAGGCACCATTGGTGATTGATGGTTATGACTAGCACATTTTTGAACTTCGAATATCATTAACTTAAGGTTCTCCATTCTTAAGTCCTACGCATTTGGTAGCCATCCTACATGTTTGATGGTTGGATCCTAGACTAAGCTATTTAGCTTAGATGCAGGTATGATATTCTTGGTTGGATATTTTGATTTAGTGGCTTATTTATTTGAATAATTGCATGGATTTGACAGAAATAATGCATTCAACACGTACATTTTTTGTTTTTTTTTGGCATCATATGTCGATTTTGAGTTGGTTGTTGCAACACAAGTACAATGGTAAGAGGTGTAGTTAAAAAGTCATCAAACATGGCTAACGTCATGGATGGTCCTCATGGAATTAAATTGGAAAGTTTGATTTCTTAGTCTAATTATGTTGAAGTATGGCTCAAAATCAACTAGGCCCAATTCAAGTATATGTGTTTTTGGGTCGGTCTAAGGTAAATTGGATTGGACTTGTAACTAATGTAAGAGGCACGCTTTCTAATACTTTTAAATAGAAAAGACTTTGTTTTCTTTGCATAATTATTTATCTTCTTTGCATTGGTTACTCTTAGTTGGATCATTCACTATTTAAAATGGACATCTATTTTAAAAAACGCGACATCTAAAGTTAAATTTTTGCGGGAGATAGAAAGTACGAGACTTTAAAGTCCAACAAAAAAAAATATAATAAAAACCCATGCGATATATCCTATCAATTTTTCAACATAAATCTTTGATCGATCTCATGAGTTTCAAGGACTCTCGATTGATCTCTTTTGGCTGTGATTTGATCTTTCGAATAATGCAATTGAGCTTCAACACTTTCGATCCAAGCTTCAATTTCAAGGTAACAAGCTTTGATTGATCCAAGCTTCGATTGATCTCTGTGTTGCAAACTTTCATCTCCTTCTTCTTCCATCTTCTTCTCTCTCATTAGAATCGGTGTTAGTAAGGAGGATACCTTGAATAAAAAAAAATACTTCGAAGTAAGGAGAATTCTTCGTCAGGTGCACCACCTTTCTCCTCACCACCCTAGTTTTTATTTTAGGTTTAGAGTTTTTAAGGTTTGATTTTAGGTATACGTTAGGGTTTTTGATTTTCGGTTTAGGTTTGTGTTTACCCCAAAAGAACGGGTTTAAATGAAAGGTTTAGGCTTTGTACTTCAATCTTGCATTGAAGATGTTCAAAGAGATGACCGAGAGAGACTTGGTCTCGTGGTCTTCGATGACTAAATTGACACTTCAGGAAAGTGATTTGGATCACGAAGCACAAAGGGAGAAGATAGATTTGGATCTGAGAAATCTCGGCTTTAACTTCAGGACATGGACAGATTAATTTGATTTCTGGTAAGTAAGCTTCCATGATCTACTCTTGCTCTCCATTTATTTGGAGGCTTTAACTCAATTGGTTTATCTACTTTTTTGGAAGCTATCTGCTTTTTTTTTAGAATTTTTGGCTAACTTAAAATATGAAATTTTGTCTTATTTTGAATAAGTTTTTAGGTTTTAAATTTTTTTGTTTGAATTATTAGTAATTAATGATTTTTTTTTTTCTTCCATGATTTTCCTCAAGTCTTCAGGAATGTTTCCCCCAGGGTTTTATTCAAATCTTAAGAACATAGGAGAAATCAGATTTTTTTCTACAAGGGTAAAGGTGAGGTTGAAAGCAATGGCTTGATATTTATATATCTCCCATCGAAGCTTTCCCCTTTGTAATCAAATAGTTTATTTTTGAATACCTGATCACTATCTTGTTAAATTAATGGGTAGTGAATTGAATTATTGTAGGAAGCCTTGTCCCTGGATGCTATACACTTTCTGTCACAGAGCAACTTCTACTAGAGTTAACAGGTTCACATTTCCATTTTACCTGCAATTAACAATGTTAGATTTATGTATTATAATCTGATGTAAGCACCATATCACATCATCTTTTGCTAGTATCCAACACATTATTGCCAACAAGGCCACCTCATCTAACAATTATCATTTCTTTGTTTGATTTCCCATGTAAGAATTGGGATTCTAATTTTCCCAAAACTAGTTGTCTTTCCATTTTTTATTGGTAAAAGATGTTAATTGTTGAAGAATAAGCTACTACAACAAGAGCAAAGAGCTAGTGAGAGAGGGATTCACTAGAACCTTGACAAAGATAAAAATAATAAAATTAGGGCTTCCGTATATGAAATGTTTGAAATCTATAATGAAACCCATGAACTACTGAATAACTATCTCTATTTTATTATGTGTTATTTTCATGGCCTTGTGTCGTAAATATGACATATTAATGCATCAGTGGTATTTATTAGCAATATTCATACCTACGATGGCGATCATGGGGATCAATACAATTAGTAAACTAAGGCAAGTAAATCGGAGGGTCTATAGGCTACATGAGAAGTATGCGAGGTTGGATGAAAGATTTGATACTGACAATAATTTGGCGCCATTTTCAGAAGTGACCATGATACCATTAACACTGAAAGAGAAAGATGTGTCTTGGTACATTGTGACACTTGGTATACTATTTCTCTTTAAAATTCAATGTTAATTGCTACTGCATACATTACAATCAATGGTCTGCTAAGTAAATATTTTTAATTTTTAACTTTATTCGTTTAATTGCCAAGGTAGTAAACCTTACTAATCAGGCCACACAGACCTTTCAAGGTCCCTGCAACTTCATTCCTCTGGTAAAGTAATCAGTTACTGGCATGGGAGGAATGGCAGTAACCAGCCTAGTGCTTGACTGCTTGTTTGTGACCTTTTTTGGGGTTGGCTTAATGGAAGAACTATTTTCATTGAGTGAGGGATGGCTTCTTCATGAACTCTGCAAGGTAGTCGCTATGAATCTCATTTGTATACGAAGCTAGCACTTACAGCATAAGGGCGTCATGTCAAAGTCACTCTCTACATTATTACATCTATAAAAAGTTAAATTAGATCCATATTCAAGTTATGGAGCTTTGACATAGTAGGTCCTTTGAGCGAGTTTTTGTAACACGTGTGTTGGTGTGCCTAAACTAAGACAAACCAACTAATGTGGTGTGTTTCATGTGGGAGCACATTACTTTGAAGAAGGAAACATGCAGCTAGATGCTAACCATGAATGTAAGGACTCAACCACTTCTTATGTTGTCATCATCTCATTTCTTTAGACCATTGTGTATTGCATTACTGAATCATTACTACAAAAAATACTTTAGACATCACCGTATTTTTTTTAATAGATATTACTTGCAATCACCAATTGGTTTTATATCCAATGGAAATCATGAGACTGGTATGTTTCTCGACATGATAAAGGTTGACCTAACTTTTATAGAAACATAGTTATATGAAAAAATAGTTTCTACCTGGAAATTTTTGCCTTTTAAATTTTTTTTTATATCCCTAATTTGTATTTAATCCTTAATTCTTCCTTGTATCTTAGTTCTCAGAGTGGAATTTAGTTGACTCACAATGTGGCAACAATGAACTCATTAATATGGATGATCTTCTAGATGACCTTATTGCATTTAACCAAGATCAATGCACAAATTTTGACATCCTCGCATGTTATACTCCTCAGCCAGTTGAAAATTCTATTGTTGGTAAGTGTTTAAATGATAATGAAAGCAATTACATATTTTTTTCAAGTAGTGATTTTAATTGGACTTGCACCAAGAAAATCTTCTTATATAGTCAATGGTGCAATTATAATATTTATTTACTTATTTTTATTTTTATTTTTTAATTATGACTTTTTCTAAAAGTTTTCAGAGTGGAATTTAGTAAACTCCCAATGTAGAGAGAATGAGGTTCTTAAGGATGATTTTTTGACTGTCTTCAACCAAAATCAATCCACAAATTTTGACAACCCCTCATATTGTACTCCTCAGCAAGTTGAAGACTTTATTGCTGGTAAGTGTTTGAATGATGAAAGTATTCCAATTGGACCAACACCAAGAAGATCTACTTAGAAATTGCAATGTGCAATTAAACTAAAAACTTAGAAAATGTGCAATATCTAATTGGAAAAGTTAGAAAAGCACCAAATGCCCTAGGGGATAGCTTACTAGGCCAACATCTTCTTTTATACACTTTGCATAAAAGGTCGGTAGAAAATAATTTCAGTTTTTACTATTATCTCTTAAACTCTTTCTCAAAAATGTATATGTTTCTCATTTCATAAGTATTTTACAATATAGTAAGCTCAATCAATCAACAATCATATTTAAAAAAAATTATTTTTCTCGTCTTATCTTTTCTCTGAATAGAGGTTTTCTGGTCAACTATGTAGATGTTGTGTGAGGAACATATCCATTTTCTTGAGATAGTAGAGGCGATTAGATGCTTGGGTCTGACAATCTTAAAAGGTGTAAGATAAGTCTGTGGTGGGATGACTTGGGCATGCATTGTTTTTCAGGTATGATTCTAATTTATAATCAATCAATTGATCATCACTTGGTGAAAACTTGAATAAGGAAAATTAACAAATATTTGTACAGATAATTGCAAAAGCTCTCCATGTTTACAAACAGAGGCAACTAGTGGCACCCTGATGGTGCAATACTTTCAGGGATTCCATTTTAATTATTTCATATTCTTTGTTTGGCTTTGCTCTCTTAATGATTTGAATTTCATCAACACCCTCTCTTTTTCTAATGTAGGAGTTGGCGAGTGAGTTTCAAACCACAACTATGCAAGGTATTTATGTTAAATTTAATATATAATCCTATTACTTGCCCTACTTTAATATGCAAGGTATGATTCTAATTTATAATCAATCAATTGATCATCACTTGGTGAAAACTTGAATAAGGAAAATTAACAAATATTTGTACAGATAATTGCAAAAGCTCTCCATGTTTACAAACAGAGGCAACTAGTGGCACCCTGATGGTGCAATACCTTCAGGGATTCCATTTTAATTATTTCATATTCTTTGTTTGGCTTTGCTCTCTCAATGATTTGAATTTCATCAACACCCTCTCTTTTTCTAATGTAGGAGTTGGCGAGTGAGTTTCAAACCACAACTATGCAAGGTATTTATGTTAAATTTAATATATAATCCTATTACTTGCCCTAATTTATAATCAATCAATTGATCATCACTTGGTGAAAACTTGAATAAGAAAAATTAACAAATATTTGTACAGATAATTGCAAAAGCTCTCCATGTTTAAAAACAGAGGCAACTAGTGGCACCCTGATGGTGCAATACCTTCAGGGATTCCATTTTAATTATTTCATATTCTTTGTTTGGCTTTGCTCTCTCAATGATTTGAATTTCATCAACACCCTCTCTTTTTCTAATGTAGGAGTTGGCGAGTGAGTTTCAAACCACAACTATGCAAGGTATTTATGTTAAATTTAATATATAATCCTATTACTTGCCCTACTTTAATATGCCTTTTTCCCTTGACTAAGTGGGATGATCGACTCATGGAACTCTAAATGTTTGATGCTTGAACTCTAAAGTCTCTTTTGTACAAGTGATATCTAGAGTCTAGCCTACTTTTTGCTTCACTACATGGGTGAATCATGGAAAAGGGGGTTTGGGTAATGTCTTCATGTGGCTGGAGATATGCCATTTGGACCAAAAAAAACCCGTAAGTCATGCGCTAGTCTGCGGAGTGTCAAAATCTGATATGTGTCCTGTATGGGTGCTTCATCCTTTCAAAAGAATACACACAACATTGGGTTTTGGACTAGTAAGTTTACTTTTGGAAGTAGGTTTCTCTTGTTATGTTGGCTTCTTGAAAAGGTTCCTTAAAACCACTTAGATTTATTTCATTATGGGGCTGTTATGCTATGTCATTACAGCCTAATGAGGAGTTGATTCTTAAGTGTAGCTTTTGTTCATGGGTTATTAGATGATTTTCTTATGAGTAAAATGTGTGATAGTTATTTTTTGGTCCAATAAAATTAAGTATACTGGCTTGATGCACCAATGTTATTCAATTTAAGGGACTTGCATCCATTGATAAAGGAAGAAATCTGTAAACAACATGTGTTTAGTGATGTATTCTGTTTTGGTTGTTTGAAAATCACTGTTATACTTGTTAAATTAAGAATAGTTGCCTTAGCCATAATCCTTGATAATTAATTAATAGTTTTTGCCTTTTCTACCCTTTTCTTGCAGCTTTGCTAATTTTAAGTTCTGTTCAATGATGATCATCAACAAAAAGTGTATGAGATTGCCAATATAGCTTCAAGCAAAGGATCATGTGTGAGATTTCCAACAGAGCTGTTAGTATATAATTAATAGCTTATTGGAGATTAATGAAGATGAAGTCAACGTATCTTTGAATGTTTGAAGCAAGCACAAGACAACTGCGAGGAGCTGGATTAAGAAGTATGCCTTGGGTTTATTTTTATAATGTGGTGTGGAATTGTTTGTATAATTAATTTGATCTTTCTTTTTTCAATATTTACACAAATTTATTTACTACTACTTGGTAATTTTGTAAACTATTGACTTAATGTAAGCCTTTTTTGTATAAATTAATGTGACGGTGCCTTAATGTTGCTTGGTTGGGTATATTTCAGATACAAGTGTCAAGTTCAGAAAAATTGAAAAATTATTAGTAAAAGACTTTAGACATTGGTTTTATTAAAATTTTATAATTTACCTTAGGCATCAATTAAAAATTGATGTCTAAACAAGACATCACTCGAATAAACATTTGTTTTTAAACTGATGTCTAAAGTTTTTTTTTTGTTGTTCTAGTGATCCTTTATTGCTATTATCAAAAAAAGCCTTGGAAGGTGTTGCGTATAAGGTGCTTAGTGAAATATCCAATTGATGGTTTATCAAATTATTAAGTGAGTTTCACAAAGGTGTTCACATACACAACAAGTGGTATCAGAGCAAAGGTTATCTAGGGGGTTTGCAATGGTGGAGAAGGATATAACGATGATCGAAAGTTTCAGTGAGGTGAAGTCATTTGATGGACAATCAAACTTTACATTGTGTCAAAAGAAGATGACAAATATTCTTATCTAACAAGGGTGTATTCAGGGCATTGAAGTGAAGCTAGAAAGTATGTCCAATGAGCCATAGGAGGAGTTGGATTTGAAGACTATTAGTTACATTGAGTTGCATATTTCTGATGAAGCCATATACAACATCATGAAAGAAAAGATTGTAAAGGAAACATGGGATAAACTTGAAAAGCTTTACATGAGAAAGAATTTGTCTAACAAATTATTCCTTAAGGATCAACTCTATAGCCCAAGGATGGAGGAGGGACAAAACATCATGAAGCACTTAAACACGTTCAATCAGTATTTTAGTGATTTGTTGAAAATAGAAGTGAAGTTTGAAGAATAAGACAAAGCATTGCTTTCGTTGAGATCACTTCTTAATTCCTTCAAACACTTTTGGACTACACTTCTATTTGGCAAGGAGATCTTCAAGTTTGAGGAGGTGGTTTAAGACCTTATCTCTCACGTGACCATGAATAAGTCAAGTGACTTCTCATAGCAAATGGTTCTAGTGAGTGAAGCTAAATAAAAGAGAGGAAAATTTGAAGGGAAAAATTCTAGATCCAAATTTAATAGTAAGAAAAAAGTGGATTGTTATTATTACGCGGAGATGGAACATTACAGAAAAGATTGTAGTAAGTACAAAATACAGATAAAAGAAGGGAAGAAAGCTGAGTCAAGCTCCACAAGCATAACATCGTAAAGTAATGGCGAACTATTATGGACATCTTTGGGTAATCTCACCTCCAACTCTTGGATTTTAGATTCTGAGTGTACTTTTCATATATGTTTCAATCGTGATTGCTTTGACTCCTATGAACCTTGTGACGGTGGAAATATTCTACTGGGTAACAATGCGACATGCAAAGTTATTAGAATGGGTACCGTGAAGATAAGAGTGTATGATGGAGTTGTTAGAACCTTGGGTAGTGTGAGTCATGTGTCAGCACTCAAGAAGAATTTAATATTCTTGGATATACTCAACTCAAACATGTATTCATTCTCGACAAAGGATGGAGCACTCAAGGCGTTTAAGGAAGCTATGGTGATGAAGAGAGGTATCAAGCTTGCAAATAACCTCTACAAGTTTTTGGGGAAAACAATTCTAGGTGGAGCTGCAATATTAATGGAGGAAAATTTTAGTAAGGGTAAAACTCAACTTTGGCACTTAAGGCTTGGCCATATGAATGAAAGAGCAATGCGAGAGCTACACCAACAATAATTGTTGAAGAGTGTTGGGGAATGCAAGTTAGAATTTTGTAAGTTTTTGTGATGGGAAAGTCAAGTTAGGTGTCATTCAAGGTTGCAAATAAAGAAATCAAGAGTAAGGGGTTGCTAGACTACATTCATTTCGATGTGTGGGGCTTGCACTTACTAAATCAAAAGGTGAAGTTCGCTACTTTTTCACTTTTATGGATGATTTTTCAAGAAAAGCTGGGGTCTACTTTATGAAGGAGAAATTTGATGTCTTTGCCAAATTTTTGGAATAGAAGACCGGAGTAGAAAATCAAATGAAGAGAAAAATCAAATACTTGAGAAGTGACAATGAGGATGAGTACTAAGATGACACGTTCTTGAAGTTTTGTAAAGAAGAAGGTATCACAAGGCATTTCATCATGAAGAAAAATTCTCAACAAAATAATGTGATAGAGAGGATGAATAGAACTCTTATGGAAAGGGAGAGATTAGGGGTGCACATTGGATTGGGTAAATCTGGGAACCAAAATATTTCGAAGTCTTTTGGATTGGATTGGTTAGGATTGATCATGACTTGGTTCGGGTGCGGATAGTAAAAAGAAAAAAATCCGATTGATTTGGTTCTGTTCTGAATTAGGGGTATAATAGAACCGAACAAATCCGAAGTATCTATTATAATATATATATATATATATTTTGTACTAATTTTTATATGTTTTAATAATAGATTTAAAAAAGAATGATTTTTTCCTAATGAATTTCAACTTCCTTTCTATTTCATTTTCAGAGTGTTTTGTGTCACATTCATATTTGAATATGATTCTAATATTTATTTATTTTTCCCTTTTCATTAATTACGTATCTTTAAATTATAAGAATTTCTCTATTGATCACTCCCTTACTTGAAATATTCATGTAATTTTCATTTTTTAAAATAAATTCTAGTAATTTTTGGTGCATAGGTAGACCGATGTAAGATCAGACTAAGGGCTTGTTATTTTTGTGTTATGCGTGATGCTTTGTTTATATTGAAGTAATAAGTATGTTGATGCTTTGTTTACACGTGTTATATGTTATACGTGATACTTTGTTTAATATTTATTTTGCTTAGTTTTAAGTTTTAACTATTTTAATTTTACTATTGAAAATAATAAGTATGAGAACCGAGATCCGATCTAAACCAATCCAAACCGAGGTTTGTTTGGATTGGTTCGGTTTCAAATTTGTAGAACCGATCATGTTTGGTTCAGTTCTAATTTCTCCAAAATTCGAACCATGTGCACCCCTAGGAGAAATGCATGAGGCTACATGTGGGGTTGCCCGAACCATTATGGGTAGAATTGGTTAACCATGTTTGCTATTTGGTTAATCGATCACCATCAAAGTTAATTGAGTTTAAACGTTTCACTCTCTATATATGTGAAAATAACCCAATACTTGAACCGTAAACCATGCCATCTTACCTACCAACCAAAGCTTCTAATGACAACTATTCCACTTCCAATTCCCAAAACCATCAATCTTAGTGACCACCAAAATGTTTCTTAATATAATTAATAATTTGATACGTGAGGGGAGAGTGCTCTAGTTCAATCCTTTGGAATATTCATGATATCGGCACAAACAATTGGCACCCACGAATCACAGTGAACTGAAAGGACCTTCACCTTCTGCTTTACTACCCAATACTTATAGAAGCAAATGAAAATTAAGTCCTCAATAAACGTCAAATTAACAAAATAATGGTTTTTGAAAAAAAAAAAGAGTTTTCAATTCCCACAACCATCCCCCCATTTTCTAGAGGACCTATGCCTAGATTAAAGTTTTCCCTGATAAAAATGTTCCTTATAGCATAATAATCAAGACAAGAAGGAAATTTTGTGAATATGTTATTCGAAGAAATGGGTACCTAAAGCCAAACACCAGGAGCACATCCGAGTTCCAGAATTGGAGATCCTTGGGCAGTCGTTGTTTGCGCCATATCAAAGTCGCAATAAAGAGTTTTTGACGTTGTGTATGGATTGTAAATGGATGTGCACTTGCCTAATAAATAATCCATCAAGGTTTACTTATAAAAATAGTAATTATGGCTTAGATATCTGAAATCATACTATAGGTTTCTGGTTGGATCACAATTTACATGGGCAGCTTGACACATTTGCAACTTTAGCCTAATAAAGGTGCTCTATTTTTTTTATCCTTGTTGGATTTCCTCTTTGATTGGTGATTTAACTCTCGGCGTTGTGAATTTTCTGGAAGTTACTACTTCATTTAGTGTTTGTAGGTAGGAATACTAACTTGGTTTTTTTTATTTTTTTTTATTTTTTATCTTTCTGTTAGAACTTTATGAACCACTGCATGTTGGTTTTTTAAAATTTAGCAATTTTTTATTTTCTTTTAGGGTAATTTTTTCTGTCAACTTTGAACATTTAATAGGTTGTTAGATTTTAGAAAATTTTATTAAGTTCCCTTACTTTTATATTTTCTATGTGCATGTTCTACAATCATGTGCTGAGTACCTTTGAATACTACTTGGAGTTGATCAATGGGATGTATGTTATGCATTGTTTTTGTAGAGGATTAATTTGGTAAAGCATCTAGACCCTACACGTGTCTAGGTACTAGACTAGTAGGTGGTTGGAACTAATTGATTCCCTCCTAAGTAGTGCTTAGGGAACCTAGCTTGCTTGTAAGGCAGAGCTCCAATGTTAGCTTTGCCCAGTATATAAATCGAGCAGGGTAGAGTTCTATGTGGACTCCGAATCAACTCAGATCCCATAATTTGAGGGAAGATCCCAAAGAATCAAAGGAGTGGATAATGGAGTCTAGAGAATCTTTCCCTTCAATATCCTCTCCGAAAGATAAGGAATCCTACTGGATATTTCTAAAGATTAGGGATCTCGAGGAGATTCTTTATTCGAACAGATCTCTTCAAGAGAGCTATAAATAGAGGAGGAGACTCAGAAGGGGAGGGGTTCGAAAGATCAATAAGTCATTTACTAATTAACTACATAGTTGACTTTATTATCTAAGAGTTTTTGGCAGGTACCACATCGGGAATCACCATCGCAGATCGGAGGGAGCAAGGGACATGAGACGATCAGAAGGAGCTGAGTTGTAAGAAGTAACATGAAATCATCTCTACATCTTTGACACCATTTGTGGGAAACACACACTACGTTGTTTGAAGCTTCTTCTTCATTTGTTTTTCCTTGAGAGATTTAGATTGCTAAGATGGTGAGACCAGCACGATTCGATACCAGTCAAGCTCAACCACCTTTTGCATTCCTTCACTAAACACCGAGGACCAGTTGGCCACTCAAATGGAGAAGATAAGGAAATGGTGTAAAGAGATGCAGTAAAGGATGAACACTCTAGCCAAAGAAAACTTGGTGCTGAATCAACTATTAGAGGCTCAACAGAGAACTTCTCATTAGGAAAATAAGAACTAGACCACAAAAGGTGGTGATAATGTTTTGTTGGACAATAATAATTCAAGACTTGCCTATGAGCAAGACGAATTAGATAGAGATGCATAACTAGTTGTATGTATAGGGCTGCCAACCACACAGATTGCAGACCATGCGAGACATCCAACGGACCCTGCACCTTTAACCAAAAAGGAGGTTAAAAACCTGATAAGAAGATAAAAGAATGTCATAAGGAGTGATGAAATTGGCTTGGCTGCATCATAGACCATCAGGGGCATGTAGGGGTCCTCGTTTACTCTTGAAATCCTGGTGACTGAGATTCCGAATAAGTTTGTTGCCTAAGGTTTACACCATCCACTGGAGTGAAAGATCCAATATAACATCTATACCACTTCAAGTAGATTCTAACTTTGTGGCAAAACAATGAAGCCCTGATATGGAGACTATTTTCTATTAACTTGCAAGGAAATACACTGACTTAGTTCCATAGTATTCCTATAGGAACCATAGCTTCTTTTGAAGAACTCTGCTTGGTGTTCGTCAAACAATACATAAGCAACAAGAAACCTAGAAGGGGGGGGGGGCGTGGGGGACATCGATACCCTATTCAACATGAGGATGATTCCAATAGAGGGCCTCAAAGACTTCATCAAGAGGTTTCGAGAAGAGGCTATGACGATTGAAAGTTGTGACTAGAATACAACGGTGCTGGCTTAAAAAATAGATAAACACATAAGGGTGGAAGATGATCTGAGGAGAGCAACCAGCAAGGGTAAAATTATCCACATAGTTGAGAAGACTAAGAAATAGCAACAACAAAAGAAGAGAGCTCTAGAGTAGTTGAGTAGGAAGTAGAGTAGAGAAAGGGGGGAGAATGTTTTATTCGTATCTGAAGGAAAAAGAAATAGTTGAATTTTGGAAAAATCATGAAAGTGAGATTTAGGGTAAAACTATAGGATTTTGTTATGGTCATTTTTAATGAAATTTGACCTCACCATTGGATTTAAAATAGTGGAAAAACATACTTTAGCCTATAAGCATGCTCAAAATCGAGTCCAAATAGAAAGTTGCAAAATCCTCGATTTTCGAATCGGATCAAACTAAAATAATGACTTTTTGTTAGAGTAAGAATTTTTAAATTTGATCATACCATTGGGTTCATGAAGAAAAATTATTGAAAATGGACTATTTACTTGTTATTTTTGGAGCCCAAAAAGTCAAATTATAGTAAAAAACGAAAGCGATGTCAATTTTAGGGTCCCATTGGATCGAAAAAGTAACTTTTTGTTAGAGTTATAATTTGTAGAATTTGACCACATCATTAGATCCAGAATAAAAAATTAGATAAAATAGAGTATTCATTTGTCACTTTTGGAGTCCAGATGGTCAAGTTATCGTCAAACGAAACAATAAGTAAAATATCGATTTCGTCCCAAAAAATATTATTTAAATAAAAATACTATTCATAGTCATTTTTAACAGACCAAACGAGCCAACGTATTTTGATGAAAATTTTAGCTTTTCTTTTGAAGTTCAACTTCAGCTGCAGAAGGTAAAAACGTCCGCAACCTCGTTTTTTACCAAACCCACCAAGTTTTCTTTCGTTTTCTCTCCTTTTTCATCCTGTATCGTCAAAAAGCAGATGTATATAATACAGGGATTTCGAAACTTTGACCCTAGATTTCATTTACTTTAATCGTTTTCCGTCGTAGAAGGGAGAAAGGACGACGGCATTGAGATCTTCGAAATCACCTGGTCCGCATCGATTTTCATGTCCATGCTTCAATTCTTTCGCACAAAGATAGTAAGGACTCTTAATTTTTATTGGTAATTATAGATTTATGAAAATTGCATTTAAGGTTTTTATCAAAAAGTTGTATTGGGTTTAAAAATTATAAAATTCTTTTGTTATTTCAAATTTAGACTAGAACTTTCATATTTGATATGTTTAATTATATTTTATAACAAATTATACATGAGTAGGATATTTCATCGGGTTATTTCTGTTAGTTGGCTCCTGTGCACCACTTGGACCCCGTTTTGATCTAAGTTTTGTATTTTTTTCAATGTTATTGAAAAAAATAAATTTTATACTTGAAAAAATGACTTAATATTCAATGAACTCATATTGAATTGATGAATATCAGAAAGTGAATACTATTTTTTTGAAATATTGAGAACTACGAAAATTAAAAAAAAGAAAAAAGGGGATGAAACGGTAAAATGTCAGAATCACACCCGAGGGGTGATGTTTGCATTTTACATTCTAAAAGATGAGATGTCGTACCCCGTGCACTTGTCAAATTGGGCCAGTAATCAGTTGGGATATTGGTGTAGTAGTAGTGCTACACATGGCAGGTTCCATGAGATGACATGTGGCTGTGGGTAGGAAATACGCTAAGGAGTGATGTTTTCATTTTACATTATGTGTTGTGTGTAAGTTGGTGAAGGGATATTTAAGGATAATGATTGATTACTTATTTATTTAAATTTTGTTGGTGCAAAGGCTCCAAGTTCTATTATTTATTTTAGGTCGGATGGCGACAATTGCATGGAAGGAAACTGAATATCCATTCTCAACCTTGTATTGTTAATTTCTCTTTTGTTTTCAAATGAAAATAATATATATATATATATATATATATATATATATATATATATATATATATATATGTAACTATTGTGAGCTATTAAAGAGTTTGTGAATGTCTAAAGGGATAGTGCGTCATATCATCGGGAGTGGTGTACTATCCTACGATGTACGGTAGGGACAACCAAACTCATACGTGGTATGAGACGCGTATGAGAGTGGAGTCACAACTGGAATTCGGATTTATTTCTCTCATATCTTTACCAGTGAACTTGTAATGTAAAGGTGGTTGTATACAAATGATTTGTATATTTGGGAATCACATGTACGCCTGATAGGCATAAACAAAGATGATTAGTCAGTGATTACTAACAATCTATAGTAATCGAATGTTCTGACACATTAAAAAGAGACCCATTGCTTATAGTCACATCAAACGGTCAGTTTGAGCTGGATAAATGATCCCGCAAGTGTGGTAAACAGCGACCAGCCATAAAATCAGGAACTAATACTTTATTATGAAACATCATGTCCCGACTGGGAGCGATCTAGTCGTGAATCTCAACTATCTAATTTCACTACTCCACCATTGTGTATTATATATCTATTGCCTTATTTTGATATGTAAAATGAAATGCATGTTTAAAGTTTCCATTTGATCAATTAGATTTGTATAAAAAGAAAATGTTATAGTGAATACTGTTGGTTGATGTAATGTGAGTTTTAAAATATTTAGTTGCTCATCCTTGACTATATATACCAGTTAATCGTAATTTCTACAGTAAAACTTTGCATATGTTAAAATGATTTAGTATGTTTATTCGTTCATGTTAGAAGAGGTTATTGGCAGAAATTATTTACTTCCCTACTGGGTAACCATTGTTACTTACCATTTCTTTATCTATTTTTTTAGTTTTAGATTTGGAGTTTGGCGAAGCAGGTGTTGAAAATGAGTGAGGACTATCTGGTAGGTCAGATAGACGACCAAAGTCTGTTACCTGGTGAGTATTGGAGCAATACCCCCTAGTGGTGTCAGTTCATTCAGGTAGTCTTATGGACTTTGTCTTGAGTGTTAGGACTTATGCTAGAGTGAAGAGTTTTGTATAATCTTGTATTTTGTTTATCCTTCAACATTCTGATCTATCGTACGTTATTAGATGTATTTAGGCTTCCGCTATTATTATATTTTGTATGTATATACAAGATACTGTGGATTTTGTTTATCAGGTGAAACAGGTTGAACGCTTGGAATGCTAACATAAACAGATGAGACCATGTCAAAATTTCGAGGCGCCACTTATTGCCTCGAGATCTGACATGGGGCTTTGTGTTAGCATTTGGCGGGTGCCATAGTTACCTTGATTATTTTCCATGTTTTGTTCAAAAAATATAGTGCATCGAATTCTACGGATAATAGAGAGAGTTATTTCAATCTCGAGATCTAACAATAGAATGTAGTTTCCAAAACTATGTCTACTGAGCATACTCCAATGCACACAAAGACATGATCAAATAGCTTAAGTCAAAAGTTATATTCAAAATGATGAATAGCAAGGCACAATTAATTGGGAAACACGTCAGATCAGAAGAGGGTAGAGCCCAATTGATCGCATTGTTTGAAAGACAAAATGATAGTTTTTAATTATGAGGGGATTTAAAGTGAAGCGGCACAATAATGGTAAGATAAGGTTTAATTGACATTTAATGACGTTTGAACCCTATTTCTCGAGATGACGGCTGTGGATTAGCTTCAGCTTAAGAGGGGGTAATTATAGAGGATTAAGTTGGTAAAAACATACGTGTGTCTAGATACTAGACTAGTAGGAAGCCAAAACTAATTGATTCCCTTCAGAGTGGTACTTAGGGAACTCAGCTCACCTATAGGGCAGAGCTCAAATTTTTAGTCTAGGTATAAGAATTTTATGTAAAAGGTTCGAGGTGAATCATAAACTTTTTTGGTAGTGAATACCAAGTTCCTAGGTAAGAACCTTAGGAGTGGATGTAGGCACGTTGCCGAACCACTATAAAATACTTGTATCGTATTTGTGGAAAGGCCTCTATTAAGTTACACTTAGATGAATGCATGCTATGAATGAATATTATGCTATGTATAACATGCCATAAATGTTTAGATTCTATGTGAAGAACTATTGCATTGTAAACTAGAGACTTGCCGTGAGAATGGATGTAGGCACATTGCCGAACCAATATAAGTCTTATGTCTCGTGCATATTTTATGATTCCACAATATATACTTGAATGCTTTGAATGTCATAAGATTCCATGAATGCTAAATAGGTAAATCATATGTAAATGTGACATTGAATGACATGGTTAAATGAATGTTTTTAGTTCAAGTGTATTTTCATTAAATGCAAATTAGAGACATGAGCGCAAAATTGAGGTTAGGTGAATGACTTAGAACATATAGTCAATCTAAGTTAAAATTGGATAAATCAAAAGAAATTTTATCCTATTTACCCCCCTTTTAAGACTAGACACGGTACGGAGCCTAGAATTTTCATATGGCATTGAGCCTAAATCGCTATATAACGATTTCTGACTAATAAAAATCACTATATAACGATTTCAACTCTATAATTCGTTCGAATATTATAATTTCCTTTATTTTTTTTAGAAATTATTCACTTTGTATGCATTATTCTTTTTGGGCAATACTTAACATTTACGATTTTACCATTTTAGGAAAGACTTACCCTGTAAGTTTCCTCCCCCTATGATTTCTATAAATAAAGGGTAGAAGCTCTTGTTTTAAGGAAGGGAGATTGATAATAAAAAAATAGATCTTAGATTTTGAGAGAGAGAGAGAGAGAGAGAGAGAGAGAGAAATTTTCCCTTCTAAAGTAGAAATTCGGTGTAATTTCGAAGCAATTTGGTAAAAAAGAAAATAGAGAGAAAAGTTTCAATCAAATTTTTGAGAATTTGTTAAACTTTAGAGAAGGTAAGATCGGATCTGTATCACATTTTTATTACTTCTATCTTCTGCCATTAATTCATGATTTCTCATAAATGATTTATAATTGTCACCATTTACAATTCGAGTTTAACTGAGGATTTGGACAAATTGATTTTCACCGATGAAATGATGTTCTAATCAGTAAATCTGATTATTTATCCAGCAATCTTGATTCCTAATCCTAAAATATAGTTTTATTTACTAAGCAAACTTCTTAATCAAAATATAGAGTAAACAAACACGCTATTTTGATAAAAAGTACTGAATTTAATTTTTTTCAGCAATAAGTACTGAAAAATAGCGCAAACAAACACTGCCTAAGTCATGGGTCCAATTAAACCATACAAGAGAGGATATTAAATCATACAAATGCAGGCATACATTGATCAAAAACATATTCATATAGTTCAATTTAAGATTTAAACATGCACATCTCCTGCATACATCAATTATGGTAGATCAATCAATGAATACAACGTATAATAATCAATTAGATCCAATCATTGTAATAGACACAATTTTTGTAATTTTATGGTCCAATCAAGGGTTGCTTTGGGTGATCCTAAATAAATCGAGATTCCAATAGATGTTACATTGATGATAGAATGATAATTGTTGAGATGAGGAGCGATGAACCTTTTTTTTTTAATTATAAAAAAAAACTAGAAACACATCCCAAAAGAAAATCAAAGAGAAAGATCCTAGTGTCAAATGAGCTCGCTCTCAGGAACATTAACTGTGTTAACATTAGATAAATTTGGATTTTCTGTGAATTAGGAAAGTACAATCTGAACTTGCATCGATGATATCTAAGGTTCCCGATAATGAAATCTAGTGAATTTAGATTCTAAATTAATCTACTCGATGGGATCTACGTTTTATTAATAGATGCTCAGACCTAATTCTGACTAGAATGTTCTGTAAAAACGTTTTAACATTGCTGTCCCAACCTTCATTCAGCAACAATTCCAGATTTACATATTGAAATTGCATCGATGATATCCAAGGCTCCTGATAATGAAATTGAGTGAATTCAGATTCTAAATTAATCTACTCGATGAGATCTACATTTTATTAATAGGTTCCCAGACTTAATTCTTACTAGAATGTTCTGTAAAAACATTTTAATATTACTGTCCCAATCTTCATTCAGCAAAAATTTTAGATTTATAGATTGTACTTGTGTCGATGATATCTAAGGATCTTGATAACGAAATTGAGTGAATTCAAGTTCTAAATTAATCTACTTGATGAGATCTACGTTTTATTAAATGTGCTCAGACTTAATTCTTATTAGAATGTTCTATAAAATCATTTTAACGTTGCTGTCCCAATCTTCATCCAGCAACAATTTCAGATTTGCATATTGAACTTGCATCGATGATATCCAAGGCTCGCGATAACGAAATTGAGTGAATTCAGGTTCTAAATTAATCTACTCGATGGGATCTACGTTTTATTAATAGGTGCCCAAACATAATTATCACTAAAATATTCTGTAAAAATATTTTAACATTGCTGTCCCAACCTTCATCATTCCATCCTTTTCATATATCAATTTGAATCTCTCATTATTTAGGGGTTATCAAAAAGTGACCCTTAATTGGACAAAAATACAATACCCAAAATCATCCACAATCAAGCTATAAAAATAAATAAATAAATAAATAAAATAAATCGAACTAAATAAAAAAATACTAGGTCATCTTGGCAATGCTCTCATACTTGGGATTTTTCAAGTCTGATCCTCAATAGTCCCCTGTGGAGTTGCCACTGAAAGCACCCTTGATCTGCGGGGTACGCAGATCTACTTTTGACCCTTGAGGTTTGGGAGTCGCCACCTAGTTATTACGGTCTAAGAACCGAATACTGATTCTAAACGGATAAAGAAACTAATCTACTAAAGAAAAACTGAATTCGGGGATCACATTACGGGGTTGGAAGGTGTTAGGCACCAACCCCGCCCGGCCAATGCCGATCTCTACTTATCCCAAATAAGACTACATTGCTAACAACAAAAACCTAAATAGAAAAATAACATGAATTTTACCTTCGATACGCAAAGATCTTATTCTCTCATATCTGACAAAAACTACTCCTTGTACCGTACTCCTTACTTCGTTCTGTCTCCGGATCTGATTTCTGATCTCCGAGGCAAGGTATCTCTTTCTTGGATCTGGATTCTTCGAATTTGTTATGGATTTTGGGGTGTTTTTGAAGGGCTTCTACGTGTTTTTCAAGCTAAAATTGAAGCATGGGTGTTAGGTAAGGAGTTGGGACTTCAAAATTAGGGTTTGTGAGAGGCTAGGAAGACTTTTTGACCTACTTTTCTTAGGATTTATGATTTGATACGAAAATAAGGTGTGGAGGCTCCTATTTATAAATTTTTTAGAAGAATTAGCGTTTGATTAGGATTTCTTTTAAGGTTTTAATTAAGGTTTTGACTTTAGTCTTATGAGATTGACCTAGTCTTTAGGATTTTAATTTTGTTTTGACTTTAGTCTTATGAGATTGATTTGATTAGTTTAGATTAAGGTTTTGACTTTAGTCTTATGAGATTGTTAGTCTTTCTTGGTTGGTTTTTAATATCTTGACTTTAGCCTTACTTGATTGACTTTAAGATTGACTTTAGTCTTACTTGATTGACTTTAATTTTTGGAGAACCCCCTTTTATTATATCTTTAATTCTTTGGGCCCTTAGATGGATGGGTCCGTGAATAAATATCCTGGCAACCATCAATAATTTTGCCTGAAAGCCTGATTGATCGATTTTTTAGTTCAAAATTTTAAATTAATTTTATTAATGTTTCACTTTACATTATTTAATGGTTTATTTATTAATTTCAAAATTTTTAATTATTAAAATTTTGAAATTATCGTTTTGCCCTCGGAGATGATTTTTTGCGTTTTAAGTCGTTTTTCAATGTTCCAGGATGTTTTGGAATCAGTTTTTCATAAGAGATTCAATGGGAATGTTTGTTTTTGTCATTTATGAGATTTTTTGTATGAAATGGTCGTGAACTTTGTGAGTGGCATTTTTGTAATTTTGTCAAATTCTGTAAAACTTGGCTAAATGATTTATTTGATTTCGATTTGTTATTTTATGTGTTTGAATGAGTTTTCCTAATCGTAACGTAGGCTCTAGGGTTGTTTTGATGTTAGGGGTATTTTGGTAATTTGGTCATTTTTAGTGATTTTTATCGTGAAGTTTCTTTTTGGTCTACAAGATGATGATTTCTATGTTTCTTGGGTCGTATTTTCCTAGCGTAACGTGGTTTCTAAGATTTTGTTAGTTCGAGATACATCATCCGGATTTCTGAAACATATCTGGTAACAAAATAAAACATTAGAATAAACATCCATCATTGGGAACCATTGCGATCGGGTTGACGAGTTGATTAATCAGGCGAGTGCAAAAATGAGGTGTTTACAAGTTCCAACCCTTCCAATCGTCCAATCAAGGAGGTTTGACCTCCTAATGGAGTCAATCCCTTCAAATCATACAACCAAGGAAGTTTGGCCTCCTTATGGTAACCGACCCCTACAAATTTGTTTAATCAAGGGGGTCGGTCTTCTAGGGGAGCTGACCTCTTCAGCCTTACCAAGCCTCAAGGAAGTTCGATCTCTGTTGGAGTCAACCCTTTCACTATACCAAGTAACAAGGAGGTTCAACCTCCCTTTGAGCCTACCCCTTTACTGTACCAAATTTCAAGGAGGTTTGATCTCCCATGAGAGCTGACTCCTTCAACGTTTTCAAGCCATAAGGAGGTTTGGCCTCCTTTTAGAACCGACCTTCACTCGCTATCATTAAGTGGTACAGCCTTGTATGAGACAACCTCTTCATTCATTATCCAATAAGACGATTCGGCCTTCTCAAGGAGTCAAGCCCCTAACATAGTATAAGGATCAATCTTTTAAGGAGAGTTAAGCTCTCTAGCAAATACTAGAACTAATAGTTACCCGAGTAGCATCAGAGAAAATAGTGAAAATATTGGTAGAACAAACCTCAGGTTGGTAACATGACTGAGTTAGCTTGAGAATTTGAATAGTCATCGAGTTAAATTGACTGTAGAGTAAAAATCATTTATTTGGTGAGTTACAAAAATAAAGAGAGTGGAGCTTCAATGCCATTATGAGCCTAGATAATGGTACTTGAAAGCCATTATGAGATGAGAAAGTGGGTTATAATGACATCATCAATGACAGACATCATGGAAAGATGTTATAAGCTCTGAGTAAATGAGCAAATTCTATAAGTAGGGATACTTCTTCCAAACCAAGGGAAGTCATAACAGACAACACTACTTTGCCTTTATATTTCTTCTCCTTACTCTGCATTTTTCTCAAGTTCTAACTTGATCATCGGAGGTCCCTTGGCCGACACCACACCGGTGTCTTTTTAGGTAAGACCAATTGAGAAGACGATCGAAAAGACAAAGTCCAATTAAAGAAGAAGATAAAAAATGTAGAAAGTAAACACATAATTTGAGGATCAAAACATTTTCATCAATACATATATCGAGGATAGTGGGTAATCCAAAAAATCTCTAACACTTTTTGGCGCCGTTTGCGAAAACCTTACCCATCGACCCATAACCTACGATATTTTCTTAATCAAACAAGTCCAAATATTCATCACAAATACACTTCCTTCACACACACACACACACACACACACACACAATGTGCATGATTAACCAAGAAGTCTACTATGCAAAACAACACTCTCAAATTAAGAAGACTCTAAGTCCCTAACGAGGTAGCTAGCTTTTTAGTTGAATTCACACTAGGAAGACATCTTTCTTAGGAGATCTAACACGTGTAACATCCTGAATTTTTATTTACTTCATCATTTCACTCCAATGGGCAATCCATCCAATCAACTGCAAACCTTAACATAAATACTCTAAACTCTTCAAAATCAACTCATTACGATCCAAAACTAGATGCAGGAAAAATAAGGAAAATGACGACTCTATGTCAAGAGAATAAAAATTTAAAAACTTGACTAAATGATCAGGGGCATGAAATCTTCATGAAGTGAATAACATACCTAACCCATGTATTCAACATGGTGGGAAGAATAATTTACCCCATGAAGATAAGAATCATCCCATCCTTAATGGAAAAAGGGTTGTAGACGTAGCATCAAATACCACCAACTACCTAGAAGTAGTGCAATAAGAGGCGACTAGAGAAAATAATGGTAAGTTCATCAATTGCAATGAACTAGATCCAATGTTGAAGAAACAGAAAGAAGAACTTAATGTTTTGATGGTTTTGGAAAAGGGAAAATCAGTCAAACAATTCGCACGAATGGCGATCAAAGATTTGAAGGACAAACCATTCTCAACAGTGATCATGGATGAGGAGATGCCTAGAAAATACTCTATTCCTAACTTCAATCTCTATAGTGGAACCATTGACCTGATGGAACATTTGTACCATTAAAAGCAAGTGATGGCTCTAGGAGAAGGGAATGGTGTTCTTTTTTATCGGGTATTCCCTTCAAGTGTACATGGAGTAGTACTGGCTTGGTTCCATCAACTCACTCCTAGATTGATGGATAATTTTTCTGGTCTCTACGTGAGTTTCATGGCACACTTTATGGGGAGCAGATGATAACAAAAAGTTACTGACTCACTTTTCAATATAAATAAGAAAAGTAGAGAAATTGTAAGGGAGTATACACACCACTTCAAAATAGAACTCCTTCAGATCGATAATTAGGACAACCTCATAGCCATCATCACATACCGCAAGGGGCTCTCGAACAATCTAAAGCTCTATGACTCTTTGGTAAAAAGTAGTCCAGAGAAAGAGGAGGATCTTCTGTTGAAGGTAGAAAAATATGCAAAACTGGAAGAAGATAAGCAAAACACTGCTCCAATGCGATTTTACAGCCCATTGAGAAGTTGGCCCAATAGGGACAGAAGCGGGTTACCAATCCTGAAGCAAGAGAAGATATGGAGTGACCAAGGAAAGGGTTTGGACTTTCACTCCACTCAATGAATCGTTGGACCACTTCTTTCAATGAATCCAAAATGAACCCTTTATGTGGCGCCCCGCCAAACGCTGACACAAATCCCAAGGCCAAATCCCAAGGTACTAGGTGGAACCTCAAAATTTCGGCATGGTCTCCTCTGTTTATGTTAGCGTTTCACGGAACTCAAACCTGATAAACTAATTTATAACAAAACCTTTATATAAAAATGTAGATACAGGAAAATAACAGCGGAAGACTAATTACATCTAACATGTAAGTAGATCAGAGTGCGGAAGATTTATCAATATACAGGCTTACCAAAACATTCTCACTCTAACATAGGCCTAAACTCTCAATCCAAAAACTACATACATCCTGGATGAAACTGGCAATTCTAACGGATGTAGCCCTAGTGCTCACCAGGCAATAAAATCTGATCGTCGATCTGATCGACCAGATACTCCTCAATTACTGCTTCTACGCCTGCCTCGACAGTTGCAAGTGCTGAAACTAAAAAAAAAATAGGAAGGAAAGGGTGAGTAACGAAAGTTACCCAGCAAGTCCACAGCCAATTCCTACTAATAACCCTTCCTAAGCATGATCGAATAAAGCATACTGAACATTTTAATACATGCAAAGTTTTACAAGATAAAATACGATCAACTGGTACATATAGCCAGGGATGAGCAACTAAACAGTTCTAAAAATTTCACATAACATCAATCATCCATACTCATTATACATTTTCCATTTTATGCAAATACCGTTGGCAACATTAAAATAATAGACATGCTTCTCAGTTTGTAATTCGAAATATAACGACATATACATAATACAAATGGTGGAGTATTGGAATTAAAGAGTTGGGATTCACGACTGGATCGCTCCCAGTCAGGACATGATATTCCTCAATAACATCGTAGTTCCTGATTTTGTGGCTGGTCGTGTCTACCACGCTTGTGGAACCATTTATCCGGCTCAGGCTGACCGTTTGACGTGACCGTAAGCAATGGGTCTCTTTTCGATGTGTCAGAACGTTCGACTACTACTAGATTGTTAGTGATCACTGACTAATCATCTTCTTCTATGCCTATCAGGCGTGCATATGATTCCCAAAGGACACTCCACTCGTATACGACCACCTTTACAAAACACGTTCACTGGTAAAGATAAGAAAGGAATGGACCCGGATTCCAGTTGTGACTCCACTCTCATACGCGTCCCATACCACGTATGAGTTTGGTGGTCCCTACCGTACATCCCAGGATAGTGTACCCCTCTGGATGATGTGACACACTATCCCTTCAGGCATTCACAAACCCTTTAACAGCTCACAAAATAGCTACGTACATATATGATTTTTCATTTAAAACAAAAGAGAAATTAACAGAACAGGGTTGAGAACGGATATCCAGTTCCTACCATGCAACCGTGGTCAATCGGCCTAAAATAAATAATAGTACTCAGCGCAAGCGCTAACGTAATCGGAAATAAACATGCAACCCTTTCATTAATAACCTGGATATCCTTTCACCAACCTACATACAACATACAATGTAAAATGTAGACATCACCCCTCGGGTGTGATTCTGACATTTTACCGTTCATTCCCTTTTCCCATTCTCTCAACATTCTCATTTTTCGTCCTTTCAAATCAACCATTCATTTTCAATCTTCCAAAGTCATTCTTTTGGTCTTTCCATTGAAAACCACCAAAGTTTATTCAAAAACAAGGTCCCAGCAATGCTCGGGACCAAAGCTGTTAAAAATAGAGAAAGCTGGTGAAAATTTGGCTAAGTGTCGGAAACTCAATTTTTCAAAGTTCTCGAAATTAAAAACGGGTTTTTCGAAATGAAAGTCTTGATCATGAGATTCGACACCATATAGTTTTTGAAATCTAATTCAAAGTTACGCGAAAGTTATTACACTTTGAAAACTTGTCGAAAACGTCGAAAAATACGTTTTGTTCTTAAAACCAAAATTTGGATTTTGATCCTTTGAGATTTGGACCTTAAAACCATTCCCATTGTTCCGAAATGGGGGGTAAAACCTTAATTTCATTAAAGAACTTAAAGTAAATGGACATTTACTTAAATGTTTTTAATGAAATAAAGGGTGAGAAATAGTGTATAAGGTGTGAAGAGGTCAAGCCAAGAGTCAGAACACTGTTCTGATCAAAACTGTGTCTATCGGTGGCAGAACCAGGATTCTGTCGGTGGAACCGACAGATTGGTCATCGGCAGATGTCGGTGGGACCGACGGTCCTGCCGACAGAACAAAATTTTCTCGCGTTATTTGATTTCGTCGGTGGCAGAAACCTCATTCTGTCGGTGGAACCGACAGAATGCCTTCGGTAGGTGCCGGTGGCACCGACCCTTCCCACCTACAGCCTGAACCTCACTCGCGATTTTTGGGTTTTTCGATCCCTTTTTCGATTTCTTCTTCCATTTTTCGAATCATTCGACCCACCCACGATTTTGTTATCAAAATTCGATAAAGCATAAACAAAACACCTACTTCTACCATGAATTTGAAATCGAACAACAACTTTCTACGATTTAAATGCAAACAATAAGTTTTGTTTCAAAACCCTAAATGCACATTTGAGAAATCTAAAGTTACCAATAAGAATCGGAAGTCCCTTACTTGGTTGTGGAAGCCAAGGGTACAAGCTAGCACTACAACTCAAGGTTGGATGGCTCAAGAGTCGAGGTTGGGCTGACTTGGATGCGAAACGAACGAGGGTTTGCAAGGTATCCGACAATGACGTTCTCCTTCGCTTCTACAATGAAGTATATACCTAGCTCCTAACTCGATGAAGCCCTCGGATGGAATGTGTTGGGGTTTACTCGAGCTACCCAGCTGGTTTTGATGAAGGATGGGGAAAACGAACAAGAATGGGTAAGTAAAGATGGTGAAGTTGTAGCTCTCGACGTGGCCGACAACTTTGTCTTCTTCGTCGATGTTCAACTCGGCTTCGTTTGCGCACAAACTTGATGACAATGGGTCGAAACCCTTGGATTGAAAGTGGCTGTCGTTTGGGTTTCTTAGAGAATGAGAGAAAAATGAAATAAAAGAAATCAGATCCTTTTTTATAATAAAGCTGGGGGGCATACTTGTAATTTCCCCCTTATTTCTAGTTTCGATCGTAACTTAACTATTCGGACTCGGAAAACGACAAACGAATATACCATTTCGAATAATTTTTCGATTCGGATCTAATGGTGTCATCAAATCTTTTCGATTCTCGCTCTAACGAAATTCCACTGTTTTGGGTCCCACTTAACACGAAATTCGAGGATTCTATAACTTCTCTATCCGAGTTTGAATTCGGACTTGCTTACAGGCTAATGTATATATTTCGATCCTTTTGAATCTAATGGAGAAGTCGATTTTCCTCAAAATTAACCATAGCAATATTCGAGTATTTTACTCTAAGTCTCTCATTCGATATTTTCCTCGAAATCTCACCATTTAATTTCATCGAGATACGAGTTGAAAATTCGGGGTGTTACACTTTATTAGGTAGTCAAGGCTGATGCATTCAGATCCTTCTATGAGAGATGGGATAAGAAGGTATGCCTTTCATAAGGATCATGGGTATCATACTTCAAAGTGTAAGTCTCTAAAAGTCATGATTGAATATTTAATAGAACATGGATATTTGCACGAGTACTAGCACTACCTAAGCCAGCTCAAAATCATTAAAAACAATGTCAGCAGCAGCAATTTCTGTCTCCACCACCCAGGGGGTAGGGCCAACAAAATCAAAGAACAAATGTGATCTACATAATCCATATAGGAGCAATTGCGCAGACTAACCAAACAAAGCAATTGGGAAGAAAGAATCTAATAAAAAAGACAGTTAAGTATAAAAAGTTTACCAAAATCCGACCTCAACCATTATGGACCCAGACACCAACAGAAGAAGGAAATTCAGCAATCTTCTTCTCTGATCAAGATTTGGAAGGAGTACATGGGCCATATGAGGACACATTAGTCCTTACTTTACCCATCGAAAATCATGACGTCTACCGAATCTTGGTGGATTTAGGAAATTCAGTAGATGTTCTTTTCATTGAAGCATTCAAGAAGATGAATGTCGACAAAGAAGTGATCAAGCTGTAGAGTTCACTCCTAGTCGGGTTCAATGGATATGCAACTTGGACACTAGGGGAATTACTTTATCAATATCAGCTGGGCCAATAACCGTGATGAAAAGGTTTGTTATAATAAATGCACCTTCAACCTATACGCCATCTTAAAGAAAATATGGATTCATAAAATAAAATCCGTCCCTTCAACTTATCATGAACTGGTGAGATTTCTAACCCCAAATGGAGTTTGGGAAATTAGAGGAGATTAGGCGATAACAAGACTACGCTACGTCGCCTCGTTCAAGAAGGAGTCAGAACAAGGGTCAACCCTCGAGGGGGAATCCATTTAGTCCTATCAATAGCAACTAAAGTTAGATTTTACCACTTCGAAAGCTCAAGCTGAAGAGTGGGAGAAGTTACCAGCGATCAAACCAATTGAGGCCATTGACATCAGAGAAGGAAAAGAGGAGATGAAAATGTACATTGAAACTCTACTAACGAAGTAGGATAATAAGGAATTGATGAAGTTCTTAAGGAAGAACAGAGAAGTATTTACATGGTCCTTCGAGGACATGATAGGTATAAACCCACAAATAATATGTCACAAGCTCAACGTGGATCCTAGTTATCCATTGGTATGACAAAAGAGGAGGCTATTGGCACCAGAATTGCGGAGTGCAGTAATTAAGGAGATAAAAAAGCTACTTCAAGCAAACTTCATCAGAGAAGTTCAATATACCAATTGGATGACCAATATAGTTGTAGTACTAAAAAAATGTTAAAATCTGAGTGTGTATGGACTTCTCTAGTCTTAACAAGACATATCCAAAATACTACTTTCATTTACTTTGGATCAACCAATTAGTAGACGCTACATCTAGACACGACTTTTTGTCTTTCATTGACGGATATTCTAAGTACAACTAGATCATGATGCATCCATATGATCAAGAAAAGACATATTTTATTACAGACAAAGAGACTTTCTGCTACAAAGTCATATCTTTTGGTTTAACAAATGTAAGAGTAACTTATCAAAGACTAGACACTCGGAAGTTCAAGGATCGGATAAGGAAGATGATGAAAGTTTAGATAGATGATGCTCAAATCAAGAGCACAAAGCAATAGGATCATATTCAAGTTCTAAAAGAAACTTTTGAAATTTTAAAGAAGTACCGGATGAAGGTCAATCTGGCAAAGTATGCCTTCACAGTTTCTTCAGGAAAGTTTCTCGAGTATCTAGTGACGAAATGAGGAATTAAGGCCAATCCAGATCAGATGAGAGTCCTAATAGACATGCCATCTGAGATTTGACCACCCTAAGATCATTTTCTATCCTTGGTGTTTTATCGGTGGCCTTATATAGGTAATATCTAGCACACCTTCGAACCGTTTCGACACCGGCCTATTGAAAAACTCGATTTGACCCAAAAAGATAAAAAAGATATTTTGATCATTTCAACCATTTATTTTATGATCTAACTTGTGATGGTTGTTTAGGGGTGTTTTACATAGTAAGATCTATCATATCCGTGAATGGCATGCGAAACAGACTAACCGTTGGAAAGTTGGGCCAAAATACCCTCCCAATGGCATTTTTGTAATTTTCACAATGGCATTGTTCATCAAACACGGTGGCACCAGCAGTAACTGCCATTTGGGCATGGTGGGATATATTTGGAGTACGGTTCCACCGTGAAAATCGTTGAAGCTTCGAAAATTACTTTAAAAAGGTATTTTTGGCTCATTTCTTACTTGGATTTGATCTCTAGAGAACTTGTGTTCTCCCCTTTCCCATCTAGAGAGCTTTCTCTACACTTTGAAATGTCTAAACTTTAGTTGAAACTCCATTCAACCTATGCCCTTCCTTTGGATGAAACCCTAAAGAAGATTGTCTCTTCTCTTCCGCACTTTGAGAGTCTTCTCTATTATCATGAAAGTCTAACTTAGGTGAACCTCTTCAACCTTCCTAGACTTCTCACTTGATCCCTCTCCAACCATCAAATCTCACCTTGCACACACATTGGTGTATTCATGGGATAAAGAATAAAAAGAAGATGATGGTAGGAGTAATCACAAGGAGCCGACGAACTTGAAAGCATGATTGGAAAATCCAACCGTCGAGACGTACTTGTGAGCTCAAGGACTCGAAGAACTCAAGATCTCTATTGGCAAACCTTATAGAGTGGAGTGAGTCTTTGATTTTATTTTTAATTTTAAAAACATATGTATGTAGTTTCTTGGTTCAATCCATCAAAAACTAAATTTTTTTTAGAATCGAAGATTCTTGATAAGAGTAGAGGTTCGTGAGTTTTCGAGGAACAAAACTCACAATTTCGAGAGGATACGTTCTCTCAATCTTAAGGTTTTAGAATTTAACCTAGGTATAAAAATTCTATGTAAAAGATTCGAGGTAAATCATAAACCTCCTTGATAGTGAACACCAAGTTCCTAAGTAAGAACCTTGGGAGTGGATGTAGGCACATTGCCGAATCACTATAAAATACTTGTCTCGTATTTGTGAATGCCTCTATCAATTTAGACTTAGATGAATGCATGTTATGAATTAACACTATGTTATGTATGTCATGCCATGAATGTTTATATTCTAAATGAACTTCAATTGCATTGCACTAGAGATTAGTCGTGATAACAGATGTAGGCATATTGCCGATCCATTAAATGTCTTATGTCTCGTGTATGTTTTTATAACTCCGTAATTTACACTTGAATGTTTTGAATGTCATGAGATGCAATGAATGTCAAATAGATAAATCATATTTGAATATGCCATTGAATGACATAGTTAAATAAATGTTTAAATTCCAAGTGTATTTTCATTAAATGCAAATTAGAGACATGAGTGTAAAATCGAGGCTAGGTGAATGACTTAGAACATATAGTCAAATTATCAATTTAAGTTGAAATTTGATAAATCAAAATTTTTTTTAATTATCCTATTCACCCCCCCTCTAGGACTAGATATGGTACGAAGCACGTATTTTCAAACTTCATAAAAGAAAAGACCGCAAAAGAAACATGAGACAAGCTTGAGAAGCTTTAGATGGGAAGTACTTTGTCGAGTAATATATTCTTTAAGGACCAACTCTATGACCTATGAATGAAGGATGGACAAGACATCATGGAGCACTTGAACACGTTCAATCAGTGTTTTAGTGATTTGTTAAAGGTAGGAGTGAAGTTAGAAGAAGAAGACAAAGCATTGCTCTTATTGAGATCACTTCCTAATTCCTTAAAAAATACTTTCGGACTACACTTATATTTGGCAAAGAGACCTTCAAGTATGAAGAGGTAGTTCAAGAACTTATCTCTCATGTAACAATAAACACGTCAAATGAGAAGGATGCTCAAGGTTAATGACTCATTTTAAAGAGTTCTAGTGAGCGAAGCTGAACAAAAGATAAAGAAAAATCTCAAGGAAAGAATTCTAGAACCAATTCTAGAAGTAAGAAAGAAATAGAGTGTTACTATTGCAGGAAGAAGGGATATTATAAAAAAGATTGTAAAAAGTATAAAATGGAGATAAAAAAATAGAAGAAAGCCGAGTTAAGCTCCACGACAAGGAAAACATGGAAAAAACTATGGAGAGCCATTAGTGACATCTTCAAGTAATCTCACCTCCAACTCTTGGATTTTAGATTATGGATGTACTTTTTATTTGTTTCAATCGTGATTGGTTTGACTCCTATGAATCTCATGAAGGTGAAAATATTCTAATGGGTAACAATGCAGCATGTAAAGTCATTGGAATGGGTACCATGGAGATAAGAATGTATGATGGAGTTGTTAAAACTTTGGGTAGTATGAGTCATGTCGGCACTCAAGAAGCATTTGATATCATTGGGCACATTCGACTCAAATGGGTGTTCTTTCTCAGCAAAAGATGGAGTATTCAAGGTGTTTAAAGGAGATATGGTGATGATGAGAGGCATAAAGCTTGCAAATAACCTCTTCAAGCTTTCAAAGAATACAATATTAAGTGGAGCTACAATATTTTTGAAAAAAAATTTAGTAAGATTAAAACTCAACTTTGGCACTTAAGGCTTGGCCATATGAGTGAAAGAGCAATGCAAGAGTAACATTCACAACAATTGTTGAAGGGTGTTGGAGCATACAAGTTAGAATTTTATAAGTTTTGTATGATAGAAACGCAAAGTTAGGTATTGTTGAAGGCTGCAATTAAAGAAATCAAGAGTAAAGGGTTGATAAACTATATTCATTTCGATGTGTGGGGGCCTGCACCTATTAAATCAAAATGTGGAACTCACTCCTTTGTCACTTTTATGGATAATTTCCCAAGAAAATTTTGGATTTACTTATGAAGGAAAATTTTGATATCTTTGCCAAATTTGTGGAATAGAAGGCCGAAATAGAAAATCAAACCAAAAGAAAAAAATCAAATACTTGAGAAGCGACAATTGGAGTGAGTACAAATATGGTTAGTTTTTGAAGTTTTGCAAAGAAGAAGGCATCACAAGGCATTTCACCGTGAACAAAAAATCTTAACAAAATAGTTCAACTGAGAGGATGAATAGAACTCTTATGGAATGTCAGAGATGAATGAGGCTACTTGGGGGGTTGCTCGAACCATTTTGGGTGGAATCGGTTAACTATGCTTGCTATTTGGTTAATTGGCCACCATATAAGTTATTGAGTTAAAATGTGCCGAAGAGATATGGATGGAAAAAAAGGTTCACTACTTTACATTGAAAGTGTTCAAATGCAAGGCATATGTTGTCATTCCTAGTGATGAGAGAAACAAGTTGCAATCAAAGTTACCCGAGTGCATTTTCCTCGAATTCGAGAAGGAAATGAAGGGATTCAAGCATTGAGATCCAGTAAACAAGAAGAAAATCTTTAGTAGAGATGTTGTCTTTGATGAAAATTTCATACGTAAGGGAGAAGCGAAGAAATATGATGGTGAGAAGACGATTGTTTGTGATAAGGTAGTTGTTATTGAAATTCCTATTAACACGGAGAAGACTACGAGAGAAGAACCTCAAATTCAATTTGAGATAGGTAGGACATCCGATTGGGAAGGACAACAACAAAAGAGGGCTCATGATAAGCCTTCTAACATAGCACATAAAAGGCGAAGGAGGACTATCAAATTACCTCAAAGGTTTGGTGGGAAGATGAAGTGCAATTTGCACTAGTGGCAAGTGAGGGACATCTCACTAAGTTGGTTACAAGGGAAAAATTTGAGCGTTGCTTGAAGTTATTTTACTCATTGCTTGTTGAGATTGGAGGGCACCTCTCCACTTGAGGTGTATGGAGATGAGAGGTTTCTCAAGGTGGAGGTGTTATAAACACATTGAGGTTCCAATGTTTCCAAGTGTTGAAAAGTTTTTTCATTAAGGTAGAGATGGTTGAAGTATGGCTCAAAAGCAATTAGGCCCGATCCAAGTATGTATATGTTTTGGGTCAATCCAAGATAATTTGGGTTGGGTTTATAACTTATGTAAATGGCCAATTTTATGATGCTTTTAAATAGAAGGGATTTTGTGTTCTTTTGTTAGAAGTCTAAGTCTTTTCTAGAGAAGAGAGTAGTGAAAAAAAGGAAACCTAGGAAAGGAAAGGTTGAGAGGTTTGGGAAGATTAAGATCCAAAAGAAGGTGAAGCTAAGTGATATAAGTGTTTCCTTGTATCGATTTGCCCCATTTTCTTCATAGTGAAATGAAGCTCCAATGCTTAATTCCTTCGTAGAAGTAGCCTTTGAATGAACCACATAAAATCTCGTGTTGTGGATATTGTGTTCTTACTCTTTTTTCGAAGGTGTTGCATATAAGGTGTTTAGTGAAATACCCAATAAGTATTTGATGAAATTACTATGTGAGCTTCACAAAGGTGTTCACATAAACAAAAAGTTATCATTACGTCAAAACGCTTAAAAAAATTTCTAGTCCTGCAGTTGCTGGAGTAGTCGTTCTGAATGGAGTTGTGTTTCATCTCCAATAGATGTGATCCATATGGGAGTGTCGAAATAAACGACTGTCATTGGTAGTCGGCAGAAACAACATAATATAACGGTTGGTTTTCTAGAATTTTAAGTAAGAAAAAAATTGCTCACAAAATTGTTTTTTGGGGATAACTTTTTTCGTTGATGGAAAATAAGGTTCTCGCTATAGGGTTTCGATATAAAAATAAAATTTTCAAACTTAAAATTCCATGGGGGTTGAACTTCTGGATTTTATAAGTTAGAATTTTGGCGGGTCAACGCTAAGGGGGCATTATTATTATAGGGTAAAATTGGCACATGCATATTTGGTATGTAATTGAGATTGTTTTGTATTTTTTTTTAATTATTCCTTGAATTATTTATAAATGAATGGGGTAATTCTATAATTTTCTTATATTTTGAGGTATTTTTAGAAATAATTATAATTAGAAGTGAAAGGGTTTACTTTGTAATAATTGTAATTGAGAAATATAGACTATTTTTGAATAATTGTAGAAGAAGTATAGAAGGAGTTCTCTGTAATAAGTGAAAATTGTAAGTGGGAGAGGGAGTACTCTAATAATTATAAATTGTAAGTGAAGGACTTAGTTATAATTTCTTGATTCTCTTTCTTTCTATAATATATGAGAGATCTTAGAAAATAGGCATAAGTTATGGAACATGGGGGTTGAACTTTTGGATTTTATAAGTTAGAATTTTGGTGGGTCAACGCTAAGGGGGCATTATTATTATAGGGTAAAATTGGCACATGCATATTTGGTATGTAATTGAGATGGTTTTGTATTTTTTTAATTATTCTTGGAATTATTTATAAATGAATGTAGTAATTCTATAATTTTTCTTGTATTTTAAGGTATTTTTAGGAATAATTATAATTAGAAGTGAAAGGGTTTACTTTGTAATAATTGTAATTGAGAGATATAGACTATTTTTGAATAATTGTAGAAGTACAGAGGGAGTTCTCTGTAATAAGTGAAAATTGTAAGTGGGAGAGGGAGTACTCTAATAATTATAAATTGTAAGTGAAGGACTTAGTTATAATTTCTTGATTCTCTCTCTCCCTATAATATATGAGAGATCTTAGAAAATAGGCATAAGTTATGGAAATAAAATTATTTATCAAATTCTTAGATCTAAAAATTTAGAGAGAGAGAGAGTCAGAAAAATGAGAGAGAGAGTAGACCTAAAGAAGAAAAGTGGAAAAGATGAAGTGGAGACTCCATTAATGGAACTGAAATGTGTAAATTGTTACTTCCCTCCTAACTATTTTTCAATAAAATTCTGAATTTAATGTCCATCTCCTTCCAATTTCTTGTTCTCTAATCTTTTTTTTCTTTTAATTTATGTTTCTCTAAATGTGAATCCATCAAAAATACCTAAAATCAGATCCATAATGTCAGAGCTGATCACCTTGTGCGAAGTTGGATCATGAATCCTCTTCTTTGCTGTGGGAACGAGATCAACCAAGAACTCCTTAATGTTCTCCTAATCATTTTAGATCTGAGAAACACCCCAAGCAAGTGCACTAAAAAAAAAGATTCAGGATTCGAAAATCTGAATCAAAAGAGAGAGTTATGAAAGGGGGAAACAAAATGGTGATTTCATCGAGACTTGATTATATTTTGATCTTTGTTTCAAATCTGATTTTGGTGTTTTTGATCCATTTAAAAAAAAAAATTCATCTCCAATTTTCTCTATTATATTTGTTTTCCTTCATTGATTTTGTTTTGAGTTCAGCTCTGCTTTTGTTTTGATTCTATCCATCTTAAGATTATTCTCCCCCATAAAAGAAATTGTTGATGAGATCTGGTTTAATTGTCTATTAAAAAAGGCTTCAACAAAACTAATCAAAGATCAATATAAACGCTTAGCAAGCATGAGAAATTTTGTCCTTGCTGGTGGTAGTGTTGTTGTTAGGGATTAACATGAATGGTCAACTTGCTGAACCTGCCTATTTCTTTTTTGGAAATTGATCGAACAATGAAGTCTCTTTTGGAAGGCTTGAAATTTTATAACACTTCAATGAGAAACTTTATTATTGAATAGAAATCAAAAGTTCTTATTCATGGTTTGAAGAATGGCCCATTTCCTTGGAATTTGAATGCATGAATGAAAGAAATGTTGGATCAGTTGTTAGATCATTGTTGGGAAACTTCTCATGTTTTTAGAGAAAGTAAATTCGGTGGTTAATTCTCTCGCCAAACTTGTCCCGTCCTCTTCTTCATCAGTAAATTATTACAACTTTTCGAAATTACCAATTTCTAATAAAAAAAAATTAAGCGGAGATGTATAAGATGGGGTTCCTATCTTTTTAGATTTTCTAGTCGAGGGAATGCCCCTATAGATATGTGTAAGTTATTTTTATTTCTATAAATTCTCCCTTAATGAGAAAAAAGGAAATTCATGTTGCTAAATGGGCATGTACCCATTTTCATATTTTTTAATCATTTGTACAAGAATTTTGATGAATTAACCCTTTGACTTGTATGGTCTTCTAGTTTAGATTAATAGGGAGGTTTTAAAAGTCATGCCTTGTTAAAGCTTCATTTTTGGCAATTTGTCCATTTTTTTTATTGATCACCTAGTTTTAACAATTTGCGAGGATAAAATATGAAGTTGAGGAGAAAATAGCACCAAAACCAAAAGGTTTGATGGAGTAAGATAGTGTCAAAAGTTAGGGGTATTTATGTCTTTTAGCATGTTATAGGAAGTAAAACCCTAAATCCCATTAGATAGAAAATAAAATACTTATTTATGATTTCGAGGATGGAGGAATATTATAAAAACCCAAACCCTAATCCTACACAATTCGTTTGAGAATTTTTGTTGGAGGTAGTTATGGAGATCTTGGGGAAGAGTTGGAGACCTCAAACTAGTCTAACATTTATTATTCTACTTAGGATTTCTTTGTTTATTGGTGAAGGAGCTATGGTTCTTGCCTTCACAGTTCATCAGGTGATCTTATGTAATCTTTCGCTTCTCCTTTGATATTCCTTTTGAAAGGTAGGTTTATGAAAGTTTATGTTCTTTAATGTGGGTCACTCTTATCTTGTAAGTATCGCTTCAAATTTGTTCTACAAGTGATACATTTTTATCAAAAATCTTTGATATTGTGAGAGATAAGTGTATGATTAGGATACCCTTTTATAAACAATTCTAGATTTTAACTCATATTTTGCTCTTTCGTTTCTCTAGATTGCTTTATGAAGTCTTTTTTTCTTATGGGTTCATTGATTTTTTTTCTTTGATTCTACCATTGCTTAATTTTTTTTTCCAATTGTTCTTTCTTTGAGCAATTAACTCCATCAATATTGCAAAAGACTGTCAAAATAAATGGTGAACATTGATCTCTGTCAAAAGAAATGTCGATTCATTGAAAATCCATCTCTTGGATTTTCCTTTTTTTATTTTTTTATTTTGGATTTTCTCTCAAGAACCTACTATGGTCATTACTTAATAATTAAAAAAAAAAAAATTAGCAATTATAAGATTTACAAAAAATTGTCATATAATATGATCAAATTGTATCATATTTCGATCCTTAATGATTTGATTGATTGATTTTGTAATCATATCTTTAGAAAGTAATATATAGGGGTTTAGGGATTTGGGTTGAAAAGAGAGAATAACAGTTGAAGTATTTGAGAGAACTATTTGTGATGTTTCACCTTCTCAAAAAGGCAAGATATATGGAGGCCATCGGCGCCATGAAGTGTGCATATCAAGAAAATAAATATGTATTCTTATTTAATATTTCTATTTTCAGCTTCATGACATAAACATGCAATTTATTGAGGGCATCTAATCTTCCTTTTTTTTTTTAATTGTTTCTTTAGTGCCTTCTTTTTCTAGATGGCTAATGTTGGAATAAAAAAAAAAAAAATCAAACAATCCTTTTAAAAAAACAACTCCATAAGTATCCTTTTATAGACCAAATATATTTTTCGAGCAAATTATTTATAATATTAACACCATCATTATAACGATTAAAACCTTATCCTACAAATTAGAATTTGGTTGTATAATTCCTGATCCTCCATTCACTTTATAGTTTGTAGCCTTTTTTATACTTTATATTTTTCAATTTAGGTATAATTGTATTTTTTCTAACTACTTTTCCACTAAAACATATATTTTGATTTCAAAGAGCTCGTTGTTATAAATTATCTAATAAATTGTCAAAAACTGTAAAAAGAAGAGAGAGCTATTTACAATAACTCACAATTTGACTCAACTAATTAGTATTCACAAAAAATAAAATATATGATATCAAAAATACAAGTTTTTATAGACACATTTTATTGAACTTGTTGGGTTTTCTACTTGATTGATTGTCAAATATACATTTTATTGTTATGCTATTAAATAATGTCAAATGATTTCATTTTGGCTTTTGATATGTAGGAACATTTTACTATAACGATCTACTCCCTCGATACTGCATCTAGAGGTATTTCTTTTTTATTAACCTTATTCATATGGTTAATGTTATATATTTGTTTCTTTTTAGTTTGCATATGGCATGACTGGAAGCTTATGCCCTAAAATTTTGCAAAAAATTCTCCTTTTAGGGATTTGACATGTACGGATTGGGTACTTGATAGAAATTGTAGAAATAATGCATTCAACACATACTTTTTTTTTTTTTTTTTCTGCATCATATGTAGATTTTGGAGTTGGTTGTAGCAACACAAGTACAGTGGTAGGAGGTGTAGTTAAAATGTCATCCAACATGGCTAAGGTCAAGGATAGTTCTCATGGAATTAAACTGGAAAGTTTGATTTCTGACTTTAGTTATGTTGAAGTATGACTCAAAATGAACTAGGCCTAGTCGAAGTATATATGTTTTTGGGTTGGTCCAAGGTAATTTGAATTGGGCTTGTATCTTATGTAAGTGGCTACTTTGTGATGCTTCTAAGTAGAAGGGGCTTTGTTTTCTTTTATAAGAAGTCTAACTCCAAGTCTCTAAGTCTTTTCTAAAGAAGAGAGTAGAGAAAGAGACAAAACCCAAGAAAGGAGAGGTTGAGAGCTTTGGGAAGATTGAGATTAAGAAGAAGGTGAAGTTAAGCGCTAAAGGTGTTTCCTTGTGTCGATTTGTCCTGTTTTCTTCATACTAAAATCAAGCTTCAATGCTCAATACCTCCGTGAACGTAACCGTTTGGTGAACCATGTAAAATCTCTTGTTGTGAGTATTGTGTTCTTACTGTTTCTTTGTGTGATTGTTTATCTTTTCTGCATTTGATATTATTAGTTGGGTTGTCCACTACTACACAAAAGATGTTAAACATCACTTTACTTTTTAAAATAGACATCTGATATAAAAAACATGACATATGAAGTTAAATTTTCATGGGTAGAAAGTACGTATGACTCGTTTAGGAGGGGGGGGATTATTTTTTAAGATTTTATGCTTAGATGGGAAAATGTAATTAGGGAGTGATTCTTGTCTGTATGTTTTTTTGAGAACTCCTGGTCCTCTTTCAATAAAATTTTACTTATCAGGTATTAAATAAAGAGAGCTTCTATTGCCTCACCAACTTTTGCTAATGCCACCCCAAATTTGTGCTAATTCTTTGGTGATTTACATATGAATTGAGGTGGTGTTAGAAAAAGTTGGCGTGGCAATAGAATTTCTCTAAATCAATTGCACTCTTTTTTTGCAAGATAAATTAATTATCTGTGGCTGGTTGGGTTTTGGTATGTATATGTTTGCAGGTTGAGCTTGACTTCAATTACAAAAGCTACTGGCAAAAGCACATGAATGGATCTTGTATGCATGATGGCGCATAAATTGACGGCTCAGGCAGAAGTCCGAGTAAGGAGCAATTTTATATCTTGTAAGAATAAAATATCAAATACAAAATGTTTTTTTCTTCTTCCTCCATTGTTAGCAAGCTCTTGTTGAGATGGGAGTCCCTTGGGCTAAAAAAACTGGTTATAGGACTTGGGATGCTGCAGGGAAGTGTTGCAACTTAATGTTTTCAGTACTTTCGCAAAGTTTGGCATATTTGGGATTAAAATTCAAAGGTATTCTTTTTGTAAGATTACATTTTTTTTTTCTTTGATTTATAAGTAGGCTATAAGACTTGTACCAAAATATCAGTTCATGTGAACATGCCTGATGCCTTTGAGTGAAAGGGTATTATAAATGTGGGTTTTTTTCACATAATATTTCGAATAGTAATTCAATTTCGCATAGTTTTCGAATAGCAAATAAATTTTGGATAATTTTCAAATGCGATTTGCAATCGGATTTAAATCAAATAATATCAAATATCACAAATCGAATTCGAATTGGATTTCCAATAATTCATTCGGATGGGAATTCAAATATTGTTTAGTGATATCCAATTGGATTCAAATTCGAATTCGAATATCACTATTTTTTCAAATTCAAATTCGAATATTGTCTTATTCGATCGGATACCTATCTATTGAAAGCTATAGGTACAAGACTTTGAACCTCTGTTTAGAAGAAACTTAGGTCTAGAATCCACCAAAAACTTTGACATCTTCTCTCTTCCTCTCTCATTTACACTCTTCTCTATCTTCCTCAAACCCATGAAATTTTTTCTCCTTCTCACTCTCAATTGGTTTTCAACCAAAATCTTTGATTGATCTCATATGAGTTTCGAGGATCCTCGATTGAACTCTCGTGGCTATGATTTGATCTTTCGAATAATGCAATTAAACTTCAACACTTTGGATCCAATTTTCAATTTCAAGTAACAAACTTTGATTGATCCAAGTTTCGATTGATCTCTGTTATAGATTTTGATAGATTTTTGCGTTGTAGACTTTCATCGCCTTCTTCTTCCATTTTCTTCTTTCTCCTCAGAATCGGTGTTAGCAAGGAAGATACTTTGACTCAAAAGGAATAATTCATCAAGGCTCAAAACAAGGAGAACATTTCGTCAGGTGCACTGTCACTCCCCGAAATCCGAACACAAATCCTAATGATTCATTAGTTAAAATCTTGAGATATGAGATGAAAAATACCGTTCGTTCTCTACATAACAAATACAATACCTTTTTTATTTATACAAATAACACAGCGGAGCAACAAAATAACTAACATCCATAAATATCTGGAGTGTACGGAAGCTGTCATCAAACATAGTCATAATTCAAATCTTCAATCTCCTAATACATTAGATTACAAAACTCTCAAACAAACATGTTTCTTGTCTGTAATCAAATAACCGTTAAGATCCTCGAATAATCCCCAAATCGACGACGGTGGCAAGACATAGACATGATCCTTTTTAAGGACCTCATCGAATGACTTTTCAAAGAATGACTCCTTGAAAGTTGAATAATCTGTAAGGGTGAAGGATAGGATGAGTAAAAGATGAATGTTACTCAACAGGATGAACACCGTTCTAACAACAAGTCATACATGCATGAGTAATCATCTAAATAGTTAAATAATGCAATATTTCATAATGTAACATACTATAAATGTCTAAGCATAATCAAAAAACAGTTGACATAAACTTCAATCAATCATTTCTATCATTTAAAATAATTCATGCTACCTTTAAATTCTAAATCATCTATCAACATTACAAAATAAAGGAAAAACACATAATACAAACATGGTGGTGTAGTTAATAAGAGAGTAGAGGAACACGCCGATATAACCACCTCGACTATAGTAATTCGGTATTCCAAATTGCAAATTTGATGTGGAATTCCATCGTTATAATCTGATTTTGTAATCGATCTAGCATACCACGGTTTTGAGACCATTTATCCTACTCAGACTGGTCGTTGACCAAGTATCCAATACTGAATTAACCTAACGGTGAGGTCTACCATTTGATTACCATAGACTAACAGTGATCACTAACTAGTCCAAGAGACCCCTCATGCTGTAGCCTATTAAGAGGCAATGCATGTGAATCTTGACTACCTTTACACTATTTGACCAAGTATTCAATACTGAATTCACCTAACGATGAGGTCCATCTTTTGATTACCATAGACTAACAGTGATCACTGGCTAGTCCAAGAGACCCCTCGTGTTGTAGCCTATCAAGAGGCAATGCATGTGAATCTTGACTACCTTTACACTATACAGAGACTGTCTTTACACAAAAAGTTCCCCACGAAATAAGTAGGAGAAATTCTCAAATCTTATAAGTTATAATATGCTCTAAGATATCCCATACTACCGAAAAACATATGACATCTAGTGATATCCTAGATTTACCCATCGCTTTCGAATACACAACAACGCATCGCTCTTTGTAAGTTTTCTATGAATTTTTTTTTTGTAAACAAAATAATTTTGATTTTGTAATATATCCTAGTTTCTTTTTATAAAAAATGCAAGCAAAATTTGGTAATGCTCTTTAGTGACATCTATTTGTTTCTCATATCTCACGTGATTGTGGGAACGTGAGATATATATCCATTTATCTATCTATAATATCTTATGTGGAATAGCCAATACATATGGCTAGAGGCACTGTCCCATCAATCAGTTGAGAACATACGTTATCTCTATCCATTCATTAATCAATCGATCAATCTATCGTCTAACTTCCTACATATCTATCAAAATATTTTCACATTTAAAGTTAATCAAGATCCATAGAGCATCAACCAATTCCATTCGATAGTTTTAGTTGAGTACAAAGACCCAGAAAATACGATAAAGTCATAAGACGTAAAAATTGAAAAAATTGGGAAAATTTAACTAAGTGTCGGAAAAAATGATTTTTTTAAAGTTGTTTAAATTTTTATAAATGGAAACCCTCGATAACATGGAAAACGCATTGTAATTTTTATAGCTTCATTCAAAGGAAGATAAAGATTTCAACTTTTGAAAATCGGTCAAAAATGTCAAAATTTATGTTTTGTTCTTGAAATCAAAAATCAAATTTAGATTTTAAAACCATTCTCAAAATTTTCAAATATGGGGTAAAACCTTAATTTCATAAAAAAATTTAAATTAAAGAGAATAACTACTTAAATGTTTTTAACGAAATGAAGGTGATATTTGTATGTGAACACTTTAACAAAACATAATAAAATTTTCAAAAATTTTTTGACTACTTTTTGCAAAAATAGGTAGAACCGGTTTTTGGACTAGTGAGAACATAGTCATGGGCCGGTAAAACCGATAGCAAGAGGAAAATCACGAATTTGCTCTGTCTGCTATGGGAATTAAAATTCCTTTGTTATTTAGTAAATCAATGAAAACTTATGAATATTTAAACTATATCAACCTAAAACTTCATGAAAATTTTGATGAAACAAAAATTTAATGGATAAAAGACCTAGAATTATGCTCAAATCAAATCAAACATACATGAATTTTGTTGATTTATCGATAAATGGGAAAATGAGAATAATATCATCAATCAAAATCATTTTCTATTGAAAATTTTGTATAACTAGAGGGTAGAAGGGAAGCCATCGTACCTCGAACTATTTTTTATGGTTGATCGGAGTTAAGGATCGTCTCTGGCCAATCACATAAATTTTCCTCCGATGAAAATCGAAAGTCCTTACAACCACACATAACCCTCGAGGCGTACGACTTTCCTTTTTGCAGAAAAACTCGGATCATTCTGATTTGGCGTAGATCTGAGTTGCAAAGATTGTCGGAAAATGGGTTGAGTTTTGTTTGCAGAAAAGAATAACAAAAATTAAAATTTTCTTTACGTTTCTGATATTTATCGTGGTGCCCTGCCAAACGCTAACACAAATCCCTATGTCAGATCCCGAGGTACTAGGTGACACCTCGAAATTTTGACATGGTTTCCTCTGTTTATGTTAGCATTCCAAGGCGTTCAACCTGAACCTAATAAACGACATACAATCCTGCATATATATATACAAAATATAACAATAGCAGAAGCCTACATACATCTAATAACGAATGATAGATAAGAATACAGAATGATAACAAAACACAGAATTATTCAAACATCCTCATTCTAACAGAAGTCCTAACACTCAAGACAAAATTCATAATAATCTTGGGAAAATTGACACCGCTAGGGGGTATAACCCCAATATTGACCAAGTGACGGACTCAGGACTGTCTATCTGACCTACTAGATGATTCTCACTTGTTTTCTACACCTGTTTTGCCAAGCTTCGAATCTGAAACTAAAAAAATAGAGAAGGAAAGGGTGAGTAACAATGGTTACCCAGTAGGAAAGCAAACAATTTCTGTCAATAAACTCTCCTAACATGAACAAATAAATATATTGAATTATTTTAAAATATATAAAATTTTACAGAAGAAACTACAATTAACTGGTAAATATTGTCAAATATGAGCAACTAAACATTTTAAAACTGATATACATCAACCAACAGTACTCACTATAACATTTTCTTTTTATACAAATCTAATTGATCAAATAGAAATATTAAACTAGCATTTCATTTTATATATTAAAATAAGGCAACATATACATAATACACATGGTGGAGTAGTGGAATTAGAGAGTTGGGATTCACGACTGGATTGCTTCCATTCGGGATATGATGCTACAATTCTTTACTAGCTTTTAGTTCCTGATTTTGTGGCTGGTCGCTGTATTTACCACGTTTGGTTGACCATTTATCCGGTTCAGGCTGGCCGTTTGACGTGATCGTAAGCAAATGGTCTCTTTTCGATGTGTCAGAATGTTCAACTACTATAGATTGTTAGTGATCACTAGCTAATCATCTTCGTCTATGCCTATCAGGCGTACATGTGATTCCAAATATACAAACCATTCGTATACGACCACCTTTACAGTACAAGTTCACTGGTAAAGATAGAAAGGAATAAACCCGAATTCCAGTTGTGACTCCACTTTCATATGAGTCTCATACTACGTATGAACTTGGTGGTTTCTACCGTACATCCCAGGATAGTACACCACTCCGGATGATATGATGCATTATCCCTTCAAGCATTTACAGACTCTTTAATATATATATATATATATATATATATATATATATATTATTTTAATTTAAAAATAAAAGAGAAATTAACAATACAAGGTTGAGAATGGATATCCAGTTTCTTACCATGCAAGTGTGGCCACACGGCCTAAACTAAATAATATAACGGAAAAGTAAACAGTGCCTCATGCCAACAGAAAATAAATAAACATGCAACCAGTAACATTATCCCTAGATATACGTTCACCAATCTACACACAACACAACAATGTAAAATGCAGACATCAGCCCTTGGTGTGACTTTGATATTTTATCATTTCATACCCTTTTTTCCTTTTTTCGATTTTTTTACCGTTTTTAATCTTTCAAATAAAATATCGACTTTTTGAAATTCATTTTCATCAATAATATTGAAAAGGTACAATACTTAGATCAAAATGGGGTCTGAGCGGTGCACAGGACCCAACTGACAGAAATAGCCCGTTGAAATATCTTATCCACGTATAATTTGTTAAAAAATACAATTAAACATATCAAATATGCAAGTTTTGGCGTGAATTTGAAATAACCGATTAAATTTTATATTTTTGAAAACTCATCATAAATTTTTAATAAAAACCTAAATGCAATTTTCACAATCTACGATTACTAATAGAAATTGAAAATTTCTTACAATCTCTATGCGAAATGATCGAAGCGAGTATGCGGAAATTGAGGCGAATGACGTGAAAATCGAGATAGCTCGAAGTTCAAGATGACTAATTTTCAAATCTAACCCAATGGTTTTGAAGATCTCAACGCCGTCATCTTTTCTCCTTTCTGCGACGGAAAACGGTTTGACCCCGAAACATACGAAATCTGAGATTGAAGTTTCGAAACTCCTATATATATATACGACTGATTTTGACGATACAGGGTGAATGAAAAAGTGAAATGGAAAGAGGTTGGGTGGATTTTGTAGAGAACGCGACTGCGGACGTTTCTCTCTTCTGCATTGGTCGTTGACAACGAGCCGTTTGCGAAAGATCTGAGGTGGAAGATCGAAGAAAAAATGAATTTAAAAAAAAAAATGGGTTGGCTGATTTTCGGTCATTTAAAATGAAAATGAATAGTGAAAAAATTAAAAAAATTTATTTATATCTATCTTGGGACAAAATCGGTATTTTGCCTATTGTTTCGATCGACAATAACTTGACCCTCCGGACTCAAAAACTAACAAATGGATACTCTATTTCACCTAATTTTTCATTCTGGATCTAATGGTGTAGTCAATTTCTACAAATTTTATATCTAAAAAAAATTTACATTTTTAGCCTGAGGTGACCCCTAAAATTAACGTCATTTTTGTTTTTGATGATAATTCAACTTTTTGATCTCCAAAAATGATAAATAAATAGTTCATTTTCAATAATTTTTCATCACGAACCTAATAGTATAATCGAATCTTAATAATTCTTACTCTAGCAAAAAATCACTATTTTAACCTAGTCCGACTCAATAATAGAGGATTTTGCACTTTTATGTTTGGACTCGTATTTGAGCGTGCTTACAGGCTAAAGTATGTTTTTCGATCATTTTGAATCTAATGGTGAGGTTAGATTCCTTTAAAAATGATAAGAAATATTTTAAAGTTTTACCCCTATGCCCCATTTTCAAGATTTTCTCTAAATTCTAATATTTATTTCCTCGAGATACGAATCGAGAACTCATGGTTTTACATTCTTCCCCCCTTAATAAAAAATTTCATCCTTGAAATTAAAAGCATACTTTATCGAAGTTTTTCACGATTCTATTAACACGACATGTATAATAAACAACACTTATTTTCGATTACCATCTATTCTTAGTCCCAAGCCAATCTCATTTATAACTTGTAAACTTATGTCTCTCGTACTCTGTCAATCCAACACATTCATTAGTTAATCACTCTAATTCAAACTCATACTCCAACTAATCCATTATTCGTATAACCTTAAGATAACAATCAATTCACCTTGTATTACTTTCCCACCAATGTCTATCAACAACAATCCTTTTATATCTTCTATATTCTTTATCTTTACTTCTCTCACCAATTACACCGTCTATTATGTTTTACTCATACTTACCCTGATTATTACTCCTCATTACATAGATTTACCGCAAACACATCACTACTATTTGCATACCATTTAATACTCCTTAATAAAATAATATACAACCTTTACACTTATTATATCCTTACTATAATACATATATCTACTAATACTAAATTTGCAAACTGCATTAAAATCTCTATTCCCAATACACCAATATCTTTATATTCAATGCAGTATTATATTTCTGCTTACCGTGACATCTCCTCAAGGTCTTTGTCATAATTTTCATGATTTAAAACCTTAATCAAGAGGGTAAATCTTACATCAAATAAATTGTTTCGCAACTAACCACGTGTGAAGGACCTGGCTAATACTTCTTCAACATGGACACGTGGAACATCCGGTGAACTTGCTCCAAATCAGTTCGACTACTTCAAACGGTCCCATAAACTGTAAGTCACATGTTGTCTTTCTCTACTCCCAAAATTATAGTATTGACCAGTTACCGTTTAAATATCATTGTAATATCAATTAATCTTTATTCATGTAACTTTATATTTTGCCTAAATCATAAATATTTCCACTTATCATCCAATATTGACAGTACCACAATTAACCTTTACAAATCTCACAATTATCTCTCATGACTTTCAATTCATAAGCTATATTGTTATCTTACCTTCTTCATTTATTTCTCACAATTCCATTAAGTCACTATTAATGCAATCTTGTCACAAAATCATTCCTTCTCGCATTTTACATTGACCTACCATGCTTTCAAAACTACCTTTTCTATCTAACTCTTCCCTACTATAATTCTAATCCTTTTAACGTTACTTTTAGCTTATCCAATTGCCAAATCCAACATATTCCATTATTCATAAATCTACCCCTTACCTCTCCTAATGAAATTCATCATTCACACGTCGAGTTTACTTCCAAATACTCATTCATTTTGATCGCCTACAAAATTTCTGTTTTAGATTGCACACCTATACTCTGTAGGTTCTTACCTAATCTTTCTAAAAAATCTCCTTCTTTCTTCACAAGGTATCATCCTAAGCATCACTTACCAACAAATATTTTTAGCCTTTACGCACACAAATCCAACACCATATTATTATCATGTTATAAATGTACTCAATAACCTTTTGTCAATTATAGTTTTCTGGTGGCATAGACAGTTTTATTACTCGACCTATCTCGACAATTTTTAACTTTAGAAAGTGTGCATAATCTTATTAGAAGCATATGATCTAAAGGAAACAACATTGAATAGAAGTCCAATTTTCTAACATCATAATTAGAAATCGTACCTTCCAAAATTTTGTCAAAGATAGGTACTTTCTCCTAAGTCACAACCCTTGCTCGCGACTGTGATAGAGGGCACTCTCTCCTAATATGTCCCACCTGACCACATGCATAGCATGTCAACGATCCTGTCTTGGTAGATATCTGTGAAACGGGCAGTTGGTGGACTGGGGTCTGTAGACTCTGAACCTGCTTTATTGATTCCTTTGGCCCTATTGGCATCATTGGAGTCTCAATTGTTTTATGACTCAGTGATGAAAAAACTCTGTAACTCGATAGTGGAGTAGGAGCTCGGTACTACGGATATGCGGGTCCAGAGGCACTTGGTCTTGAATACACCGGTCTTTTGGCTGAATCTGATTTGGAAGGAAGAAACGTCTAGGATTGACTAATATGTCCCCGGGATACCTGTAATTCCATTCCTTCTCGCTTTCGACCTCTAGTTCGGTCTGATTGCGATGGCATAAGTTTTTCATAAATCTTGTTAAGATCCAGTAGCCTTATTGTTCCTTGAGTTGGCCCATCAAACATTTTCCTTAGCCACAGATCTTTAATTAGTTGACGTCGACCTGAACATTGCTCCCCTCTATGTCCTAACTTACCACATTCGTAATATGCCACTACTATTTCTTTTGACTGATTTAATATTATATATTGTTGTTTCTATAGTCTCGCTTCTTATGCATGGTTGTTTTCCCTGTGATTTTGCTAGTTTCATAATTGTTTGCCTCTTATTAGATCCTAACTACCTTTCTTTTACTAGGCTTTGAGGCGATGCTTGTACTGTCTCTATTTCTTCTTGTAATCCTTCTTGTGGTAGGATATTTACTCCTTGATCCATTTGGGATTTATCCTTAAAATAGTGGTCGAGTCTTTCTTCTATTTTCTCTAATCTTTTTGTTAGTTGGCCCACCATGATCATTTGGGCTTCAAACATCTCCGATTGTCTTCTTTCCATACTAGCCTAACTCTGGGATAACTCAGAGACTACTTCTATTAACCTTTCTATCTTGGTGAGATTACTAGACCCATGTAGATCTTCCTCACTAGTTTGACTCTTTGTCACGGGTCCAATTGCACCTCTATTTCTTTGCATCTTTCCTAACGTGCAAGTTCAGTAATCTTCATTTTATCAGAAGCAAGACACTTCTCAGAACTACGCCTACATCATTCTCAGGGCAGCATTAACTACTAGTACAATAAGAAATTTGGTAATGAACACCATTTTCATTACTAACAGAATGAACCTAGAATACTATACTATGCATACTAGGCTCTATAGACATCTAGACATGGAAAAACTCGTAATTCCAATACAGAACTACTAATGAGCTCAGATACCGAATTTTTATTGACACTCTATGATTATCGCAATAATATTTGTGGTATCAGCTAATTCCTATAAACATAGCAGATCTGTATCCCATACGGATCTAATGCTAGGCTCTGATATCATCTGTGGCGCCCTCCAAACCCTAACACAAATCCTCATGTCAGATCCCGAGGTACTAGGTGACACCTCAAAATTTCGGCATGGTTTCTTCTGTTTATGTTAGTATTCCAAGGCGTTCAACCTGCACCTAATAAAAGACTTACTATCCTGCATATAGATATATATATATATATATATATATATATATATATATATATATATATATATATACAAAATATAACAATAGCGGAAACCTACATACATCTAATAATGAACGATAGATCAGAGTACGGAATGATAACAAAACACAAAATTATACAAACATCCTCACTCTAACAGAAGTCCTTACACTCAAGACAAAATTTGTAATAATCCTGGGAAAATTGACACCATTAGGGGGTGTAACCCTAATACTCACCAAGTGACGGACTCTGACTGTCTATTTGATCCACCAGATGATTCTCACTCGTTTTCTACACCTGTTTTGCCAAGCTTCGGATCTGAAACTAAAAAAATGGAGAAGGAAAAGGTGAGTAACAATGGTTGCCCAGTAGGGAAGCAAATAATTTCTGTCAATAACCTCTCCTAACATGAACGAATAAACATACTGAATCATTTTAAAATATACAAAATTTTACAGAAGAAACTACGATTAACTGATACATATAGTCAAAGATGAGCAACTAAACATTTTAAAATTGATATCACATCAACCAACATTACTCACTATAGCATTTTCTTTTTATACAAATCTAATTAATCAAATAGAAATATTAAACTAACATTTCATTTTATATATTAAAATAAGGCAACATATACATAATACACATGGTGGAGTAGTAGAATTAAAGAGTTGAGATTCACGACTAGATCGCTCCCAGTCCGGACATGATATTACAATTCTTTACTGATTTTTAGTTCTTGATTTTGTGGTCGGTCACTACATTTACCACGTTTGGTTGACCATTTATCCGGCACAGACTGGCTGTTTGACGTGACGTAAGCAAAGGATCTCTTGTCGATGTGTTAGAACGTTCGACTACTATAGATTGTTAGTAATTACTGACTAATCATCTTTGTCTATGCCTGTTAGGTGTACATGTGATTCCCAAATATACAAACCATTCGTATATGACCACCTTTACAATACAAGTTCACTGGTAAAGATAAATAGGAATAAACCCAGATTCTAGTTGTGACTCCACTCTCATACACGTCCATACCACGTATGAGCTTGGTGGTCTCTACTGTACATCCCAGGATAATACACCACTCTGGATGATATGACGCACTATCCCTTCAGCCATTCACAGACTTTTTAACAGCTCACAAAATAGCTACATATATATATATATATATATATATATATATATATATATATATATATATATATATATATATATATTAGTTTCATTTGAAAATAAAAGAGAATGGATATCCAGTTTCCTACCATGCAAGTATGGGCCACACGGCCTAAAATAAATAACAGAACGGAAAAGTAAACAGCGCCTCGCGCCAACATAAAGTAAATAAACATGTAACCAGTAACATTATCCCTGAATGTCCGTTCACCAACCTACACACAACACAACAATGTAAAATGCAGACATCATCCCTCGGATGTGACTTTGACATTTTACCATTTCATACTCTTTTTCCCTTTGTCCGATTTTGTACCGTTTTCAATCTTTCAAACAAAATATCCACTTTCTGATATTCATCAACTTAATTTGAGTTCATTGAATATTAAATCATTTTTTTCAATTATGAAATTCATTTTCATCAATAATATTGGAAAGGTACAATACTTAGATCAAAATGGGGTTTGAGTGGTGTACAGGATCCAATTGACAGAAATAGCCCGTTGAAATATCCTACCCACGTATAATTTATTAAAAAATACAATTAAACATAATAAATATGCAAGTTCTGGCGTGAATTTGAAATAACCAATTAAATTCTATATTTTTAGAAATTCACCACAAATTTTTAATAAAAACCTAAATGCAATTTTCACAAGCTACGATTACTAATAGAAATTGAGAGTTCCTTATAATCTCTGAGCGAAAGGATTGAAGTGCGTGCGCGAAAATCGAGGTGAATGACACAGAAATTGAGATGGCTTAAAGTTTGAGACGGTTGATTTTTGAATCTAACCTGGTGGTCTCGAAGATCTCGACACCGTCGTCTTTTTTCTCTTTTCCGACGGAAGACGATTTGACCCCGAAATAGGCAAAATCCAAGGTTGAAGTTTCGAAACTCCCGTATATATATATACGACTGATTTTTGAAGATACGGGGTAAAAGAGAAAATGAAATGGAAAGAGTTTGGGTGGGTTTCGTAGAGAGTGCAGCTGCGGACGTTTTTCCCTTCTATGTCGATCGTTGACGGTGAGCCGTTTGCGAGGGATCTGAGGTGGAAGATCGAAGAAAAAATGAATTTTTTTTTAAAATAAATGGGTTGGCTGATTTTGGGTCGTTTAAAATGAAAGTGAATAGTGAAAAAATTAAAAAAATTTATTTATATATATCTTGGGACAAAATCGATATTTTGCCTATTGTTTCGATCGACAATAACTTGATCGTCCGGACTCCAAAATTGACAAATGGATACTCTATTTCGCCTAATTTTTCATTCCAGATCTAATGGTATGATCAATTTATATAAATTATTTCTCTAACAAAAATTTACATTGTTGGCCTGAGGTGACTCCTAAAATTGACGTCATTTTAGTTTTTGACGATAATTCAACTTTTTGATCTCCAAAAATGACAAATAAATAGTCCATGTTTAATAATTTTTTATCACGAACCCAATGTTGTAATCGAATCTTAATAATTCTTACTCTAACAAAAAGTCACCATTTAGCCTAGTCTGATTCGGTAATCGAGGATTTTGTAACTTTTGTGTTCGGACTCTCATTTGAGCGTGTTTATAGGCTAAAATATGTTTTTCGATCATTTTGAATCTAATGGTGAGGTTAGCTTCCATTAATAATGATAAAAAACATCTTAAAGTTTTACCCCACTATGTCCCACTTTCAAGATTTTCTCAAAATTCTAATATTTATTTTCCTCGAGATACTAATCGAGAACTCGAGGTTTTACATTTATACTTAAGTGGGGAAGTAAGCGTCATTTTGAAAATTGTATTTTTTAAATAATGATTCGGACATTCGTATACTTTATTTCGAGTGATTTTTCAATACCAAACTAATGGTGCAATTGGATTCCTCAAATTATGCTTCTAAATTTACTTTTTACCTATTAGGTAAAAGTTGGCACAAAACTCAATGATTCGATAACCTTTTTGTCGACTCTTGGTTAAAATGTGCTTACAGGCTAAAGTATGTTTTTCGATTCTTTTGAATCCATTGGTTAAGTTAGTTTACCTAAAATATTTAAAATTAAACATCCATACTTTTAAATCAATATCAAAATCTACAATTCTTTCCTTGAGATACACATTAAAATTATCAGATCATTCCATGCACCACCTTTCTCCTCATCCTAGTTTTTTTTAGGTTTAGAGTTTTCAAGGTTTGATTTTAGGTTTAGGTTAGGATTTTGTATAATCCTCTGGTTAGGGTTTTAGATTTTCGAAGAAATGACCAAAAGAGACTTGGTCTCGTGGTCTTCGATGACTAAATTGGCACTTTAGGAAAGAGATTTGGATCATGAAGCACGAAGGGAGAAGATAGATTTGGACCTAAGAAATCTCAACTTAAATTTAAGAACAATGACATATTTGTTTGATTTCTAGTAATTAAGCTTCCATGATTTAATCTTGTTATCCATTTATGTAATCAAATAGTTTATTTTTGAATACCTAATCACTATATGGTTATATTAATGGGAAGTGAATTGAATTATTGTAAGAAGATTTGTCCCTAGATGCTATACACTTTCTGTCACAGAGCAACTTCTACAACAGTTACAGGTTCACATTTCCATTTTACCTGCAATTAACAATATTTGATTTATGTATTATAATTTGACGTAGGCACCATATCAAACCATCTTTTGCTAGTATCCAACACATTATTGCCCAATTACCATTTCTTTGTTTGATTTCCCATGTAAGAATTGGGATTCTAATTTTCTCAAAACTTGTTGTCTTTCCATTTTTTATTAGTAAAAGATGTTAATTGTTGAAGAATACGATACTACAACAAGAGTGACGAGTTAGTGAGAGAGGTATTCACTAGAACCTAGAAAAAGATAAAAATAAATAAAATTAGGGCCTCCGTCTATGAAATGTCTGAAATCTATAATGAAAGCCATGAATTACAGAAAGTTTTACATAATGCAGCACAGGGATTTCAAGACAGTATAACCATCTCTATTGTACCATGTGTCATTTTCATGGCCTTGTGTCGAAAATATGACGTATTAATGCGTCAATGGTATTTATTAGTAGTATTCATACCTACAATGGCGATCATGGGGATCAATACAATTAGTAAACTGATGTAAGTAAGTTGGAGGGTCTGTAGGCTACATGAGAAGTATGCGTGGTTGGACGAAAGATTTGATGCCGATGATAATTTGGAATCATATTCAAAACTAACCATGATACCATTAACACTAAAAGAGAGAGATGTGTCTTGGTACATTATGACACTCGCTATGTTAATTTCTGCTGCATGCATTGCAATCAATGGTTTCCTAAGTAAATATTTTTTATTTTTAAGTTTATTCCATTAATTGCCAAGGTAGTAAACCATACTAACCAGGCCACACAACCCTTTCAGGGTCCCTGCAACTTCATTCCTTCGGTAAAGTAATCAGTTACTGGGATGGGAGGAATGGCAGTAACCAACCTAGTGCTTTACTGCTTGTTTGTGACCTTGTACAGGGTTGACGCAATAGACGAATCATTTCAATGGAGTGAGGGATGGACTCTGCAAGGTAGTCATTATGAATCTCATTTGTATACGAAGCAAGAACTTACGGCATAAGGGCGTCATGACTAAGTCACTCTCTACATTATTATATCTATAAAAAGTTAAATTAGATCCATATTCAAGTTTCACAGCTTTGACACATTAGGTCCTTCGAGCGTGTTTTCGTAACACGTGTGTTGGTGTGCCTAAACTAAGACAAAGTTAGTCACACTCTACATTATCTGTGGTTTGTTTCAAGTGGGAGCACATTACTTTGTAGAAGGAAATGTGCAGCTAGATGCTAACCATGAATGTAAGGACTCAACTACTTTTTAGGTTGTCATCATCTCATTTTTTTAGGCCATTGTGTATTGCATTAATGAACCATTACTACAAAAAACACTTTAGACATCACCTTATTTTTTTTAATAGATATCACTTGCAATCACCAATTAGTTTTATGTCCAATGGAAATCATGTGACTGGTATGTTTCTCGACATTATAAAGGTTGGCCTCACTTTTATAGATACAGGGTTATAAGAAAAAATAGTTTCTACCTGAAAACTTTCACCTTAAAATTTTTTTTTTTGATATCCCTAATTTGTATTTAATCCTTAATTCTTCCTTGTATCTTAATTTTCAGAGTGGAATTTAGTTGACTCTCAACGTGGCGACAATGAACTCATTAATATGGATGATCTTCTGGATGACCTTATTGCATTTAACCAAGATCAATCCACAAATTTTGACATCCTCTCATGTTGTACTCCTCAGCCAGTTGAAAATTTTAATGTTGGTAAGCGTTTAAATGATGATGAAATCAATTACATCACTACTTCCAAGTAGTGATGAAAATAATTTAATTGGACATGCACCAAGAAAGTCTTCTTATGAATTCAATGGTACAATTACAATATTTATTAACTTTTTATTTTTATTTTTATTAATTATGACTCTTTCTGAAAATTTTCAGAGTGGAATTTAGTCAACTCCCAATGTAGAGAGAACGAATTTCTTAAGGATGATTTTCTGACTGTATTCAACCAAAATCAATCCAACAATTTTAAAAACTCCTAATCTTGTACTCCTTAGCAAGTTGAAAACTCTACTGCTGGTAAGTGTTTGAATGGTGCAATTAAACTAAAATCTTAGAAAATATGCAATATATAATTGGAAAACATAGAAAAGCACCGAATGCTCTAGCGAACAGCTTACTAGGCCAACAACATCTTCCTTCGAACACTTTGCATAAGCGGTCGGTAGAAAATGACTTCAATATTTACTATTATCTCATAAAATCTTTCTCAAAAATGTATATGTTCCTCATTTCATATGTATTTCACAACATAGTAAGCTCAATCAATCAACAGTCATATTTAAAAAAAATTATATTTCTCATCTTATCTTTTCACTGAATAGAGGTTTTCTAGTCAACTGTGTAGATGTTGTGTGAGGAACATATTCATTATCTTGAGATAGTAGAGGCCATTAGAAGCTTGTGTCTGACGATCTTAAAAGGTGTAACATAAGTCCGTGGTGAGACGACTTGGGCATGCTTTGTTTTTGAGGTATGATTATCTAATCAATTGATTATCACTTGGTGAAAACTTGAATAAGGAAAATTAACAAATATTCGTATAGATAATTGCAGAAGCCCTCCATGTTTACAAACGGAGGCAACTAGAGCGAACATGGCGATATGGCACCCCGAGGGTGCAATACCTTTAGGGATTCCATTTTTATTACATCACATTCTTTGTTTGGCTTTGCTTTCTGAATGATTTGATGTATTTCATCAACACCTTCTCTCTTTTTCTACTCTAGGAGTTGGCGAGCGAATTTCAAAACACATCCATACAAGGAATTTATGTTAAATTTAATATATAATCCTATTAATTATCCTACTTTAGTATGACTTTTTCCTTGACCAAGTGCGATGATCATATACTCATGGAACTCTAAATGTTTGATGCTTGAACTCTAAAGTCTTTTTTGTACCAGTGATACCTAGAGTCTAACATACTTCTTGCTTTACTACATGGGTGAATAATGGAAAAGGGGATTTGTGTAATGTCGTCATGTGGAATCCGATATGTCTCCTATATTAAGTTGGAATGGTAAGTTATTTCTCTTGTAATGCTGGCTTCTTGAAAAGATTCCTTAAAACCTCTTATATTTATTTCATTATGGGGCTGTTAGGCTATGTTATTACAGCCTAATGAGGAGTTGATTCTTAAGTGTAGGTTTGGATCATGGGTTATTAGATGGTTTTCTTATGAGTAAAATGTGTTATAGTTATTTTTGGTCCAATAAAATTAAGAATACTGGCTTGATGCACCAATGTTATTCAATATAAGGGACTTGCATCCATTAATAAAGGAAGAAATTTGTAAACAACACGTGTTTAGTGATTTATTCTGTTTTGGTTGTTTGAAAATCACTGTTATACTTGTTAAATTAAGAATAGTTGCCTTGGCTATAATCCTTGATAATTAATTAATAGCTTTTGCCATTTCTACCCTTTTCTTACAGCTTTGCTAATTGTTAGCTCCATTCAATGAGGATCATCAACAAAAAGTGTATGAGATTTCCAATAGAGCTTTGGTCAAAGGACTATGTGTGAGATTGCCAACGGAGCTGTTAAAATATAATGAATAGCTTATTGGGGATTAATGAAGATGAAGTCACCTACATTTGAATGTTTGAAGCAAGGACGAGACAACTGCAAGTAGCTGGACTGAGAAGTAAACCATGGGTTTATTTTTGTAGTGTGGTGTGGAATTGTTTGTACTATTAATTTAATCTTTTTTTTTTTTTTTTTTTATATTTACACGAATTTAGTTAGTACTACTAGTTAATTTTGTAAACTACTAACTTAATGTAAGCCTTTTTTAGTATAAATTAATGTGGCAGTGCCTTAATGTTGTTTGGTTGGGTATATGTCAGATACAGGTGTCAGGTTCAGAAAATTGAAAAATTATTAGTAAAAAACTTTAGACATCGGTTAAAATTGATGTCTAAAGTTAAAGACAAGATAGCAATCGAATAAAACATTGAATTTTAAACCGATGTCTATTGTTTTAGACATCAGTTAAAACCCAATTTCTAAAGTCTTTTTGTACTAATGATCCTTCATTGCCATTATCAGACAAGGACTTGGAAGGTGTGTTTGGTGAAATAACCTATAGGTGTTCTATCAAATTACTAAATAAGCTTCACACAAGTGTTCACATACACAATAAGTGGTATCATAGTCTAGGTTATCTAGGGAGTTTGTAATGATGGAGAAGGGTATAACGATAAACGGAAGTTCGAGTGAGGTGAAACATTTTATGAAAAAACAAAATTTACATTGTGGTAAAGGAAGATGCTGAATATTTTTATCCAACAAGGGTTTCATAATTACATTCAGGGCATTGAAGTGAAGTCGTAGAGCATGTCCAATGAAACATGGTAGGATATGGATTTGAAAACTATTAGTTCCATTGAGTTGCATATTTTCGACGAAGTCATGTACAACGTCATAGAAGAAAATACCACGAAAGGAACATGGGACATGCTTGAAAAGCTTTACATGAAACTTTGTCCAACAAATTATTCCTTAAGGATCAACTCTATGGCCTAAGAATGAAGGATGGACAAGACATCATGAAGCACTTGAACATGTTCAATCAGTACTTTAGTTGTTGAAGGTAGAAGTGAAGTTTAAAGAAAAAGACAAAGCATTGCTCTTGTTGAGATAGTTTCCTAGTTCCTTCAAAAACACTTTCGGATTACACTTATATTTGGTAGGGAGACCTTCAAGTTTGAAGAGGTAGTTCAAGACCTTATCTCTCACGTGACAATAAACAAGTCAAGTGATAAGGATGCTCAAGGGGAATGACTCATTGCAAAGAGTTCTAGTGAGTGAAACTGAACAATAGAGAAAGAAAAATCCAAAAGGAATAATTCTAGATCCAAATCTAGAAGTAAGAAAGAAATGGAGTACTATTATTGCATAAAGAAGGGATATTATAACAAAGATTATAAAAAGTATAAAAAAAGAGATAAAAGAATAGAAGAAAGCCGAGTCAAGCTCCACGACAAACATAACATCAAAAAGCGATGGAGAGCTATTAACGACATCTTCAGGTAATCTCACCTCCAACTCTTGGATTTTAGATTCTAGATGTACTTTTCATGTGGTTCAATCGTGATTGGTTTGACTCCTATAAACCTCATTTCGGTGGAAATGTTCTAATAGGTAAAAATGTGGCATGTAAAGTCATTGGAATGGGTACCATGAAAATAAAACTGTATGATGGAGTTGTCAATACCTTGGGTAGTGTAAGTCATGTATCGATATTCAAGAAGAATTTGATATCCTTGGGCATATTCGACTCAAATGGGTGTTCATTCTTGGTAAATGATGGAGTACTTAAGGTGTCTAAGGGTGCTATGGTGATGATGAGAGGTATGAAGCTTGCAAATAACCTCTACAAGCTTTCGGGAAACACAATTTTAGGTGGAGCTATAATATTTATGAAAGAAAATTCTATTAAGGATGAAACTCCACTTTAACACTTGTTGGTCATATGAGTGAAAGAGCAATGCAAGAGTTACACCAACGACAATTGTTGAAGGGTGTTGGGGCATGCAAGTTAGAATTTTGTAACTTTTGTAAGAAAGGAAAGCAAAGTTAAGTGTCGTTCAAGGTTGCAAATAAAGAAATCAAGAGTAAAGGGTTGCTAGACTACATTTATTCCGATGTATGAAGGCCTGCACCTACTAAATTAAAAAGTGAAACTCGCTACTTCGCCACTTTTATGGATGATTTTTCAAGAAAAGTTTGGATTTAATTTATTAGGAGAAATTCAATATCTTATGAAGTTTGTGGAATGGAAGGCCGAAGTAGAAAATCAAATGAAGAGAAAAAATCAAATACTTGAGAAGCAACAATTGTGGTAAGTACAAAGATGGTTAGTTCTTGAAGTTTTAAGAAAAAAGTATCACAAGGCATTTCACCATGAAGATATATCCTCAACAAAATAGTGCGATTGAGAGGATGATTAGAACTCTTATGGAAAGTGAGAGATGTATGAGGTTACATAGGGGGTTGCACGAATCATTTTTGGTGGAATCAATTAACTATGCTTGCTATTTGATTAATCGGTCACCATATAAGTTACTTGAGTTTAAATGTGTCAAAGAGATATGGATAGGAAAATAAATTCACTACACTACATTGAAGGTGTTCAGATACAAGGCATATGTTCTCATTCCTAATGATGAGAGAAAAAAATTGCAAACAAAGTCACTTGATTGCATTTTCCTTGGATTCAAGAAGGGAGTGAAGTGATTCAAGCTTTGGGATCCAATAAATAAGAAGAAAATCCTTAGTAGTGATGTCGTCTTTGATGAAAATTTCCTACCTAAGGGAGAAGCAAAGAAAGATGATGGTGAAAAGACGATTGTCGGTGATAAGGTAGTTGTTACCGAAATTCCTATTAGCATGAAGAAGACTACAAAAGAAGAACCTCAAATCAATTTGAGGTAGGTAGGTAGGACATCCAGTGGGGAAGAACAATAACAAGAGAGGGTTCATGATAAACCTTCTATCATAGCACATGAAAGGCGAAGAGGACCATCAAACCACCTCAAAGAGTTGGATGGGAAGATGAAGTGCAATTTGCATTAGTGGCAAGTGAAGGAGATCTCACTAAACCGGTTACATGGGAAAAGTTTGAGCGTTGCTTGAATTTATTTAATTTTGTTGCTTGTTGAGATTAGAGGGCATCTTTCCATTTGAGGTACATAGAGATGAGAGGTTTTTCATCAAGGTGGAGGTGTTATAAACACATTGAGGTTCCAATGTTTCCTAGGATTGAAAGGAGTTTTTGCTAAGGTGGAGATGGTTGAAATATGGCTTAAAAGCAATTACACCCGATCCAAGTATGTATGTGTTTTGAGTCGGCCTCAGATAATTTGGGTTGGGCTTGTAACTTATGTAACTGACCCACTTTGTGATGCTTCTAAATAGAGGAGAGAGTAGAGAAAGAGAGGAAACCTAAGAAAGGAAAGGTTGAGAGGTTTAGGAAGATTAAGATCTAGAAAAAGATGAAGCTAAGTGATAAAGGTGTTTTCCTTGTATCAATTTGCCCCGTTTTCTTCATAGTGAAATCAAGTTCCAATGCTCAATACCTCCGTGGAAGTAGCCTTTGGGTGAACCACATAAAATCCCGTGTTGTGGGTGTTGTGTTCTTACTTTTTCTTTCGAAGGTGTTGCATATAAGATGTTTGGTGAAATATCCAATAAGTATTTGATGAAATTACTAAGTGAGCTTCAGAAAGGTGTTCACATACACAACAAGTTATCATTGCATCAAAATGCGCAGAAAACATCTGGTCGTGCAGTCCAAGGAGTAGTCACTCTACATGGAGTCATGTTTTATCTCCATCAGATGTAATCTATAGCGGAGTGTTGAAATAAACGACTATCATTGGTATTCGGCAGAAACAACGGAATATAACAGTCGTTTTTCTAGAATTTTAAGTAAAGAAAAAAATTACTCACTAAATTGTTTTTTGGGAAAACTTTTTTGGCCGATGGAAAATAAGGTTGGTTTCGCTTTAAAAATAACCTATGAAAAATGTTAAATGTAAGAAACAAATAAATAAATTTCAACATTTTCCCAAATTAAACTCAAAAACATAGAATCCAAAGAAAGAGGAGAGAGAGTGAGAGAGATTCTGGATTTTCGGACCTGTGGTGGAGATTTCTACTTACCTCCTTTCTTCTTCTCGCCTCTGCTTTTCCCCAAAATGTGAGAACAAAGGAATGTTTTGAATGCTTTCGAAACAATGCCCTTGACCTTGGTCTCCTCCCAAAGATCATTTGTTTAAATAACCCCCTCATTGTTTTGGTAAATATTTGAGATACCCTTTTGTTTTCAAATTAATGACATGCACCCTGACCTTGGTCTCCATTGAAAGATTTGTTTTTGAATGTATCACCAATGTATTGGTTTCTAAAATAATCGAAGCATTGAAACAATACGAGATTTTAGACTATGGGTGAGCCATGTCCTTCCTTTAATGCATTATCAGTCCTACCATGGAAGAGCCTACAACGTAATCTCTTCTTCTTCACTAAAATCCCTCTTGTTAATCCTTGGACCAAGCTGGTTAAACCATCTTAACCAACAACTTTTCCTTGGAGAAGCAATCCCAAAAGGTAAATCATAAATAACTAAGCAAAACAGTACAAAGGAAAAAAAATGGAAAGGAAAGTTGTGGAGAGAGAGAGAGGATTCCTCTGTAATCCTTCTTTGATTATAAAACAAATCACTCGTCCACTCTCTCTATATCTAATACAAAATAATACAAAATATATATATATGTATATGGGAAATGTTCACCAACAAACATTTTGGCAAAACATTTTTCAAAACATGGGTTAGAGGTTCTGGAATGGGCTGATTTTTGGTGGGGATGATCTCTACGATGAGGAGATCATCATCACCAAAAATCAGCCCATTCCAAAACTTCTAACCCCATCAAAAATGGTTTACAAAAAATGGACATTTTGGAATGGGCTGAATTTTGGTGAGGATGATCTCCTCACCGTAGAGATCATCCTCACCAAAAATCAGGCCATTCCAAAACCTCTAACCCATGTTTTGAAAAATGTTTTGCCAAAATGTTTGTTGCTGAACGGGACCCTATATATATAAGGAAATGTTCAGCACCCTAAGTTTTACCACACACTTTAACGAACGTTTTTTGTCCTACATGGGTTAGAAGTTTTGGAATGGGCTGATTTCTGGTGAGGGTGATCTCTATGATTAGAAGATCATCCTCCCCAAAAATCAGCCCATTCCGAAATGTTTAGTCCCATGTTTACACGTTGAAAAATTGTGGACCGTCCATTTTTTGTAAATCATTTTTGATGGGGTTAGAAGTTTTGGAATCAGCTGATTTTTGGTGAGGATGATCTCCTCACTATAGAGATCATCCTCACAAAAAATCAGCCCATTCCAAAACTTCTAACCCATGTAAGACAAAACACGTTTGTTAAAGTGTGTGGTAAAGCTTAGGGTGCTGAACGGGACCCATATATATATATATATATATATATATATATATATATATATATATTCAACCCAAAGTCACAAATATAACACTTCTCCTAGGCCTAGAAAATAAGAAACTAAATCTCTCAAATTACAAAACAAATCACTCAACCACTTTCTATATATGTAAAATACAAAATAACACTAAAAAATATATTCTTATTTAAATTTTAAATAAGATGTTGATGGGTAGATTTTGTAGATGATGGGTACATTTCGCTCTTTGTTGTGGGTTTAGAATGAAACGAATTGCTAAGTTTTTTAAAGATATAAGTACAAGGAATTCAAAGGGGGTAAAAAAGAGTTGAATCCACTACGTTTAAATGGGGTCCACCATCCTCTAAGAATTTGAGCATTAAATTTTGCAACTTCTCCAATTCTAAATAGGAGGCCGCAATTCATGGAAACTATCTAGGCCAATAATTTTGTCCAGATCACATTTAAGTCAATAGAGAAGCATAAACAAAGCCATAAATGCATGGATAAACCATAAAGGGATATAAAAAAAAGACAAAAAACAAAAAGAAAAAAAATAATCATGACACACTCCTTAGTTCTTATTCATATTCATGTTTTGACGGAGTTTCTAAGGATGTACAAAGGAATTCAATTGTGAGAGCCATGAGAACAAAACTAAAGAGCACAAATTTGAGTACATCTCTGAATACTAATTCTTACATGATTTGTTCCCTAAAAGAAGAACATTCTAATTTTTTATGTAGCTCATAATATTACACTCTATATTGTGGGTATAAATTGCTTTTTTAATGTAGGCCTTGACATTTGATAATCATTCTATTAATCTAATGCTTATTTGGAGCTCCATTGTCAAAGGCTGTGTCTAGGACCTATTTAAGTGGTGCAGCATGTGCCTCATTCACAGTAACAAAAATGATTTTCTATAATATTTTATTTAGGCAAATTTACCAAAACATGCACAACTTTTCAATTATTTACCAAAACGGTATATTGTAACAATTAATTCTGAAAATGGTAAATTTATCGTTTTTGGAATTAATTTTTTTTACCAAATCGGTAAAAATAGTAAACCAAATTTTTTTTGTTCCGAAAATATCATTTTCTAAATTTTAACTGAAATTACGTATTTGTCCTCTTCTCTTTTATAAATATTTTTGTGTTTTCATTTGTAATGGTTTCCATCGAACAAATTATGCAAGAGGTCGAAGACGAAGAGGTATGCAACCTCCCTCTCTCTCTCTCTCTCTCTCTCCATTGGGGAGATCTGGAAAATATTGCAAGTTTCCCTCTCTCTCTCTCTCTCTCTATCTCTTTCCGTTGTGGAAAACGTGAGAAACTTGCAAGTTTCTCCGTCTTTGTCTATCTTTGTTGTGGAGATTATTAAAATAATTTTGATTCAAGTCTCTTTCTATCTCTCTCCGTTGTGGAGATTTTGAGAAATATGAATCGAAAGTGTTTGTGAATGTATTTTGGGGTATTCGAACCCTAAATTGTAAATTCGATTAGGTACAATTAGGATTATAATTTTTGAAATATTTAGGATTGATGTAAATTTTATAATTTAATGACTAATTTTCTAGATTGATTTGGATTTGTTAGAGTTTCATGTTTACTGTTGACTTTCTAGAGCTATATTAGATTTTTAATGTTTAAAGAAATGCAATGATAATTTTTTCATTATTTAATTTTATTGAAATTTAGTAGAATTTTGAATTATAAGATGATATTTTTCTCATGAGTTAGAACTACAATTATTAGTATCTTAGAACTTGATTATCGTGTTGTATTTAATGCATTTGATGTATTGCTTCTTAAAGGTTCAATAGAATGTGTACAATTTTTTCAAGTATTTTTATAGTTTTTCCATTTGATCACAAATAATCTCACTCTTAGTATGAAAATACCATACGCAGGGAGAATCTAATAAATGGATAAAAGGAAGATTTCATTGATATACTTTTATGATGGAGAGATTGTAGACCCATTTGACAGGTTTAAGTATATTGGTAAATACAAGAATAAGTATGTTGGACATGATATTTCATTTAAAATATTTACCGGTATGATGTATGAAGTCACCGCATGTAGTCGAGATTAGATTATTTTGAAGTTAAAATACTTGTATAGAATTAGCCATCCAATCGTTAAGATAGATATAGAAAACGATGCAGACGTTAAAGAAATATTCTTTGGAGTACCGGAAGATTCCCAAACCATATATGTTTTCATCATGAAATCTCGACGTCTTGTTGAAATGGAAAATGATACCAAGCGTATGAACTATGAGTTGTATCCTAGTCTTTCATTTTGAGTTCAATCTCAATTCAAATATTTGCTTAGAAAAATATAATTGTCATAATATATGTGAAGATAGTTGATTATTACAAATGAATTTTAGTTTTAAGCTAAGATACCTTTTTAGGGAGAGTAGTTCGCCTTCTAAAAAAGGGAGGGTTTCCTTAGGTTCCCATTTCTTACAATTCCTGTCTCAGATCAGGTTTGTTGAACTATATTTGGATCACCATTCTGATATTTTTAGCGAGATTAGGTATCTTGTTCTTGATATTGTTAGCGATAGACATTGTTATTGGGTTTTTGTCGATATGATTCTCCTTTTGGATGTAAATTTGGCATTTATTATTGTTGTCACACATTTGCTCTGTTTCTCTTACCTCTGTCTATGTTGAAGTTAGGATATTATTAGTTTTAATAAAAATCTGTACATCAGGACTCAAGATTTCAAATTCCAAATCCCCTTTAGACAGAAAGAAAGAAACATTCACAATGAAATTAGACACTTCGTAATGTAACTTTGAAGCTTCACTTATTGCTTCAACCTTCCAAAATTAACCCCACCAAGCTTGTGAGTAGAGGGAAATATAGCTGACTTAAGCTTAGTTTGAGTATAAGACTTTTGAGATCAATGCCTGAGTGTTGTATGAGTGCTGGCACAAATTCATAATCTGTTTGGAAACGAGTATTATCCAAGTCTTATGCTCAAACATAAACAGTAGTAGTGGTTTCTTACTTGTAAACCCGTGTCACAATCCTTCAAATGCTTAATTGCAGTACATACCCCATGTTTTATACTCAAAGTGGCATATATTTAACCGGTTTGCGGATAAATTGCTCGATGAAAATAGTATGGATTTATGCCCATCTCCTCACCATCGGTGGGGCCTATAAGAATGCACCTTTAAAGACTCAACAGAGTTACTGTACTGTTGGTGATGGTTTTGTGGATGGTGCTCCATGGTAAGGCTTCCGACTTTTCTTTTAGTAAGTGCTCTGTTTTTGTTCTCTATAACTCTAGATTTTGTCAATTTATTGTTGTTTTGGGTAGCACTTGCGTTGTTTAATATGTGATTCAGTTGTGTGTCCATATATGATTTGTTAAATTGCTAACAAAGATATGAGATTCAGTTGCGTATGACCGTACATGATCTTTTTCATTATATAACATCCCATGGTATGGATGTACGATTTCACATTACTAGGACGAATCCTTTCCATCAAATTCATGTAGTATACCTATATGCCTGTAACATGTCAATTTTTTTATTTATGAAACATGTATAAATCAGTTCTATGTTTCAGTGATTTGTTAAGATACATATATTTTGCATACAAGTATATCACGCACGAAAAATGGTGACATAGGAAGACAATGAAAAACCTTTGAATGGTGCCTTCTAATGTACACCTGACATATAAGGTCTATTCTACCTCAAATTTCTAGTATGTAACCAATAAAAGGTGTTGCTAAATTTTTCTTTAATGCATTTATTTATGAAATCTCGATTTTTCCATTTATACTAGCCTTAGGATATTGACTAAAATAGTTCTGATCTAATGTTAGAAGGAACCTTTTGACATTAACTAAAATAGTTCTGATCAAATGTCAGAAGGCTCCTTCTGACATTGACTAAAATAGTTCTGATCTATTAGATTTTTAATGTTTAAAGAAATGCAATGATATTTTTTTTTTCATTATTTAGTTTTATTGAAATTTAGTAAAATTTTAGATTATAAGATGATATTTTTCTCATGAGTTAAAACTACAATTGTTAGTGTTTTAGAGCTTGATTATCGTGTTGCATTTAATGTGTTTTATGTATTGCGTCTTAAAAGTTCGATAGACTATATACCATTTTTTTTTATATATTTTTATAGATTTCCCATTTGATCACAAATAATCTCACTCTTAGTATGAAAATACCATATGCAGGGAGAATCTAATAAATGGATAAAAAGAAGATTTTGTTGAAATGCTTTTATGATGGAGAAATCGTAGACCCATTTGGCGGGTTTAAGTATAATGATAAATGCAAGAATAAGTATGTTGAACGTAATATTTCATTTAAAATATTAACCGACATGATGTATGAAGTCATCGCATGTAGTCGAGATGAGATTATTTTGAAGTTGAAATACTTATATACAATTAGCCCTCCATTTGTTGAGATAGATATAGAAAATGATGCAGACGTTAAAGAGATGTTCTTTGGAGTATCGGAAGATTCCCAAACCATATATGTTTTCATCACGAAATCTCGACGCCTTGTTGAAATGGAAAATAATACAAACCGTATGCATGCACAGAATATATTTGAAAATAGGTATAGGACATATCATAATAAAAAATTTATTTGTTGTATTTTATTTGTGGTTGATACGCATGATTTACGGTTTTACACATGCAGAAAGGAAAAAATGTTAGAGCCGATTATGATCCCTTCGAAGTTGTTGAAAATAGAAAGATGTGCAACTAGATTCATTATTTCTTTAATTTTATTTTAAATTAAGAACTAGTTACAGTCTAACTTATATCGATGCGATTTATTTCTAATTATTCTTTCAATCCCATTTACAAAGGAATGGTGAAGACGATCCTATTTCAACAAATCCAACCAAGGGATGCAATGATACTGGATGAGTTCCAGATTCATCACCTATTAGGTTAGTATATGAAACTAGGCATACGCTAGGGTGATTTGAACCTTAAAAATCATATATAAATTTTCCATGATTTTTTTTATTTATATTGTCATGTCTACAGTAAAGTTGGGAGTTCAATTTATCCACCAACGCATCAAAATGTTCCAGATTCAGATCCCTCCAATCCAAACCTACACGTCGATATTTCAGGATGTTCAACCCCTATGTATGTCTACTCGTATTACTTTCTTTAATTAATTCTCTTAAAAATATTTCTAAATTTAGCACGTCTATGTTTAGGTACAATTTTCCTTCTACAATGAATTGTCTATTTGATGGTGGGGATGTTAATATGGATGAGGGTGTTTGCTCTCGTAGAGAAAAAGTAAAATCTTTGAGTCGCGTAATTCATCTGGAAAGAAAGTCTCGGAAAATAATTCATACAATAGTTCCGATGCAAGAGAGGAGTTTAGTTGTAATGTAGACATGGGATTAGATTCTGATAAAGGATCTGATGGCGTTGAATCTAACAATATGTGGGAAAAAACTTATGATGAAGGATACGATATCCCATATTTTGATGATGAAGTTCTTGAGTTTTCTCTTGAAAATTGTTCTAGAGGAAGGATAGAATTAAAAGTTGGAAATACGTGTGTTTCAAAAAATTTGTTTCAAGTAACTTTGAAAGAGTGTGTGATGTTGTCAAACTTCCTAATTGAACCCATAAGGACTTGTCATACAGCGATCTCAGCCAAGTGTGTTGTCCAAAGTTGTTCTTGGCGCATTCATGCTACTAAACTCCGCGAGGTTCCAACTTTTGAAATAAAGAAGTTAATCTTCAATCATACGTGTGCATTACCAACACGTGGTCGTGACCATAGGCAGGCCAGTAGTCGTTGGATTGCAGTTCGAGTGAAGGCGACTTTAAAGGAACACCCCAATATGACACCTGGTCAAATTATCACTTATATTCAAAAACGCTTTGGTGTTATAATTTCATATCGTAAGACGTAGAGGGCAAAAGAGTTTGCTATATCAGAATTGATTGGTTCATGGGACGAGTCATATCGTATATTACCATCATATTGTGCAGAGTTAATGCTTGTTGATCCTTTCAATTCTTGGATAATTTTAGAATGATCTTAAAACTTCTGTTCCATCACCGTTATTTTCTTCTTCAACTTATCAACCTCCTCTGAGTTTTTCTTTTTAGGCTAAAGACCATTTTCCTTTTTCCTCTTACAACCCTTACAAAATGAAGCAAGGACGACCTCACAAAGTTCATAATCGGTCAATATCCGGGAGGCTTAAGATCCTTGGAAAATGATTGGGAAATATGCGGGGGGCTATTACCGGGATATGTTCAAATGCCCATACCTACAAGTACGTAAGAATACATGATGAGTGCTTAAATAAACATCAATATTTTTAAAAGTACTACTTCGAACTAAGATTAAATTAATAACTTGAACTTTTCTTTAACTACCTAAAGCGCCAATGCACAACCAACGAAATGTACATGTTTACCAATTTCCTTAAACTTCGTCGCACAGATGCGTAAAGACTTTAACAAGTGATTGTGTACTAATCTACCCCATGAGATCTTATTAAAGATCTCATTGCACCATACCATATTTAAAGTTCTTTGCTAATCTTCAATGTGTCCTTAGGAAGTAAAAATGTAATAACTATGTACAATAAAAACATTCTTTTAAATTCAACAATATTTCCTTCTTTTAAGACTGTATTAAGTACATTCTCAAAATAATCTAAAGTTATCTCTATTGGCATGTCAAAGTACTTATTCCAAAATAATTGTACACAAAGCTTGTCTTCCTTTGATAGAGAACTGATTCCATCATTACTATACAAACCTCCCAAAGCTAATATCAATGTAACCTGACCTTCTGAAATAGAAATATTTTTAATTCCAAATGAAAAATAACTATTTTTAGGATTAAATTTCTCTATGAGGAGAAAAATCAAATTGCTACACATTGGGACGCGTGGCATAGATACTAGCGAAGCAAAACAAGTAGAATTTAAACATGTCGTCTGCTCAGATGTTAAATTTGAGAAGAATTGTGCAAATCTTTCTGCGTTACATACAACACGTGCTTACAAAATATATATTGTTATGTCATCTTATTTTTCAAAATATATACAAAATATGATACTTAATGTCATAAAAAGAGGATCACATACCATGTCAACGTAGATAAAAGACTATTTGCAATACGATTGACTTAACGTAGATCCATTCAAAATAATTAATTAATTTCATAAGTAATACAATATAATATCAGAATGATACTTTTGACATTATATTAGAATGTATTGTATATAATGTCAGAAGGAACCTTCTGACGTGAGATAAAAAAAATATTTAGGCAATGTAAGAAGGATCCTTCTGACATTAAATTCATAATAAAAATAAATTATATCAAAATAATTCCCTATGTACAATTTATATTTAACTAAAATAGTTCTGATCTAATGTCAAAAGGTGCATTTTCATACTGAATAAAATAGTTCTGATCTAATAACAAAATGCGCATTTTGACATTGACTAAAATAGCTATGATATAATGTCAAAAGGCATATTTTGACATTGACTAAAATAGTTCTGATATAATATCAAAAGACGCCTTATGACATTGAATAAAATACTTTCTGGTCTAATATCAAAAGGTGCCTTTTGACATTGACTAAAATAGTTCTGATCTAATGTCAAAATGTGCATTTTGACATTGAATAAAATAGTTCTAATATAATGTCAAAAGGCGTCTTATGACATTGAATAAAATAATTCTGATCTAATGTCAAAAGGCATCTTTTGACATTGACTAAAATAGTTATGATATAATGTCAAAATGTGCATTTTAACATTAAATAAAATAGTTTTGATCTAATGTCAAAAGGTACTTTCTGACATTAATTATAATGCTTCTGATCTAATGTCAAAAGGTGTCTTCTGACATTGACTAAAATAGTTCTGATCTAATGTTAAAAGGTGCCTTCTTTTGACATTGAATAAAATAGTTATGATTTAATGTCAAAAGGCGCCTTTTGACATTAAGTCAAATAATTTTGATCTAATGTCAAAAGATACATTTTTTTAACATTGAATAAAATAGTTCTGAAGTAATGTCAAAAGTTGCCTTTTGACATTAACTAAAATAGTTCTGATTTAATGTCAAAAGGTACATTTTAACATTGAATAAAATAATTTTGATTTATTGTCAAAAGATGTCTTCTGACATGGACTATAATACTTTTGATCTAATGTCAAAATGCACCTTCTAATATTGAGTAAATTATGAGCTTTGATCTTCTGACATTGAGTAAATTACGAGTTTTAATCTAATGTCAAAAGGCGTCTTCTGACATTGACTATAATACTTCTGACATTGACTATAACTGTCGCTTTATACAACTTCATATGATGAAACCCTTACAACTCATCTACACATTCTTGATACCTCAACTCACAACCTCATAAGTGTTGCTCACTATCCTGAAAATATTATGATTTAATAATATGAAGACTACATCTTTTTCCCCATAAACGTAATTAAATTAATCAATAATAAAATTTTACTATGAATAATTTATATTGCATTGGTAGAAAGAAAAAAAAAAAATAAAATAAAATAAAATTGTCACATTGAAGTATTCAATTTTTCCATGGTTCCTATTGAAAGAGATTTAACAATATGCAAATAATGACAATAGTTAATAAAAAGTAAAAAAGAATTTAGACAAAATATTATGGAAAGTCTAGTAGCTTACCCTGTCAGCTTTATTCCCAACAAGCATCTTCATACAATCCTGATTAGTTGAGTAGAGCTCTACTTCCTTTTCCCATACAGTTGACAAGTTTGTAAATGCTTTTCGTCGAGTCACGTCGTAAACTAAAATGAGAAGTAAATATCGGAGTAGTTAAATTTCTAGTCATCCATAAAAATGACAAAAACCATGCATACAAATACAACGACTTACACACTTACCTAATAACATTTGGTGCTCAGATTAACAAGAGAAACTTCCAAACAACCAAGCCAAGGAGAGCAATCAAGCTAATAAATATGAAGGAAACACACACACACACACACACATATTGACACTAGTAAATTGGAACAATGAATCAAGAAACATCCAGAGCCATCACACATCCAGCAACCTGAATATATCAGAGATAGTTAGAAATAGGTCCCTTGATACATTGAAGTTTATCCGTTTTAACAACTAACATGTACATATAAGACCAATCACATGCATACACAAAAGGACACACCATATTTGGTTGGTTTATAAACAAAACACATGCCACTTTAATTTCTAATGCTGTTGCTTCTTCGAAGAGGGCTCTGACTATTGCTCACCTTGCCAGGAAATTCTCTTATCAACTCATGTCATAAAAACAAATACAAGTTGAGCCCAATAAAAATTAACATCTACGTTGGTCAGAAAGGCCAAGGTGGAACTAATCAAAATCAGCTTTCCATTTTTTTTATGCGACATTGTCCCCACCCTCCCATTGGAAGTGGGAGTAATCCCTACGATATGCCCTGCCATATGTTAAACTAACACATTACTCAAAAATCTTAGTCTTTCGATTTTTTAGACTTCCATGTTCAAATGGGTGGAGTAAATTGCACTAAAATAGTTTTAATTAATAAAAGAAGTTTAAATATGTAAAAAATTCAAAATTAACCCTAAACAAAATGGAATTTAGTTGAACTATTAATCAATCACAATGTATACAAAGATAACCCTAAAACAAAATCCCATAATTTTGTTGGTTTAAATATGTAAAAATTCAAAAATAATTATTGCCTAAACCAACGTGAAGGGATCTAGTTGAGTCGTCAACAAGTACAAATGTAGGTTAAAATATATAAAAAAATAAAACATAATAAGGAATTTAATTGAGCTATTAATCAATAAAATAATTTTAAATATGTAAAAATAGCAAAATTAACCCTAAACAAAATGGAATTTAGTTGAACTATTAATCAATCACAATGTATACAAAAATAACCCTAAAACTAAAAATAATGAAGTTGAACTTTTAGCCAAACAAGTTTAGGTTTAAATATGTCAAAAATCAAATTACCTAAAAGAGAAGATCAATAGTTAATAGAGCAAGAGTTTTCTTCTCTCAAATGATAAAAGAAAATGAAAATGCTTCACAACAAGAGTTGAAGAAGACGAAGTGCAGTCGACCACTCTTTTTAGTGTGGAGCAAGAGAGTAAATCCAAGATTTACTTGGATTTGAGAGATGGAGAAGACGAAGTTCAGAGTTTTCCCTATTCTTACCGTCGACCAAGAGAGAAACCCCTATTTGTTGGATATTTTATGGATTTGAGAGATGGACAGGATGAAGTTCATATTTTCCCCTATTTTTACAATAGAGTGAAACCTAAAATGTTGTTGGATTTTGAGTTATTGTGAAGGTTATACTTCTAATTGCACACTTAAAACAAATAAGGGTATTTTCGGTACAAAAATATACCATTTTACTGTTTTGGTAAAAAAAAAAAAATTCTGAAAACTGTAAATTTACTGTTTTCGGAATTATTTGCTACAATGTACCGTTTTGGTAAATAATTTCCAAAACTGTACCATTTTGGTAATTTATTCTTTTATTTATGGTATTTATGCTGGATGTCAGTAGCAATCTGGGTATTTATGGCATTAAACTTACAAGACGCTATAGATTATACATATGTATGCTTTTTTTTATTGTGTTTTCATTCGGCAAATGATACTAATCCATAGTGGTCTTGTGTTTAGGGAGAATCAAAGTTAGACTCAAATAAAGGGAGAGTTAGAGTTTTACTCAAATTTCAACCGTCATATTTTATTTAAGAAAAATGGTTTTCTTACTAACTTTGTAAGATTTCAAATCTTAATAAGGGTAATTGGACCCAACACTAGAATCGCCTAGATTTAAACAAAAACTAATATTAAAAAATAAAAATAAAAAATTTCTTTTGCACTTCATCTAATGTGTTGAAAATGGATGACTATCAAACTCCCAAATTTATAATTAAAATTCAACAATGAATTTTTTTTTTTTTGATTTCCTAAAATTTTGTTTTTTATAGCTTTGTGGCATTGGGACATGGTTTAGGATGCCACATTATGAGCTTAAAACCCTCAGTAAAATTAAAAATCTTACTAAAGACTTTTTGAGTTTTCCACTGGAGTGCTTCATATCAAATGAAGCTTTTATTATTATAATTTTCCTCAAATCTGAGTAAAAATTTTAATTGTGGCTGGAAATGTTTTATGTGTGCTTATTACAAAAGTTATTAATTTTTTATATCTTAGATTTTCCTATCTATCTTGATTAAGAAAAGGATTAAGGTTGTTTCTGAATTTTTATGAGATGAACCTTCTCGATTTTTGGTCATGTAACTGCAGTTGGGTTCGGAAAGGTGCAAGCCACCCCGATATGTGTATCAGTCTTCGAAGGGATGGGACACCTACGTCAGCATCATTCAATTATTCAACAACAGGACAGATATTTTGAAGAGATCAATCCCAATCTAGCTTATGACAAGCTATCTCTTCATTAGTCAATGGCTCTGCATTGCTGGGATTGTCAATTGAGTTGATGAGGTACTTTCTTCAAATAATGAAAAATGCAAGCATGCTTGAAGAAAGGGATATATACTTCAATATATTTGTATCCAAGTAGGGATTCTATTTAATAATATTGTCACTTGCCCAACAAATGCAATTTGGTTCTCTCATTTTTCCCATCCTTTTGCCAATCTTCGAACATATTCCGCTTTCCATTTATGATTAAAACTTACTCAAATATAATGGGGGTTCGGTAGAGATTCAGTGGCATTTTGGCATCACTTAATTATGGGGTACTACTCCTTCCAAATAGCCCAAGAACAACGCTACCACTTGCTAATTTAGAAGAACAAGGAAAAAAAGAATGAAATAAGCAAAGAAGATGGGGAGAGAGTTAGTTCTTGAGTGCTTCCCTTGTTCCCTGAAAACTACTTCTGTTAAGATAACGATGGCATTCTTTATCCTAAGCGAATGACTATTCTCTATTTGTCAGTAAATAGTTTTTCTCTTCTTTTTTCTTCTTGTTGATCAAACTTTGTTCTTTATTCTTCTTTTGCTTGTACTCCACTGTTTAGTCAAATGCGTGTCTATTTCAGATACCAAAGTCAATGGGACCATGACACCATACAACATAAAGTCTTCTTGATGCTTGCCCGCCAAAGAAGAGCTCAAGGGTGAGCATCACAACCACAATGTCATCAAAATATAGAAGATGGAGTATGGAGAAACAAAGCTGTGAAAGTGGGGCATCAAAGCTAAAAAAAAATGGGGGAGTTGAGGAAAGCGAATGGCGTTGAGTTACGCAGCAAAAAAAAAGGGTTCAATACGAATATTAACTTTACGAAATAATGAACAAATCATGCATAGAACAAGAGCACACACAAGATTTGTAGTGGTTCAGCAAATTGCCTACATCCACATGAAAACAGAGAGGGATATTATTGATGATATGAAAAATTGCAATTTGTTCAAGAACCTGAAAGAGTTTCTGTTCTCTCTATCGTTTTATCTCTCTGTTTTTCACATTCTATTTTTCGTTTTTTATTACTTATTTATAAGTAAATAAAATCAATCGACAATAGAGAATGAGTTTCCTATTAGGAAATTTGTTTATCTCTGATTCGGTCTTGAATCTTAAGTCCATCGCAATTCTGATTGAGCTATGTTTCAGCATCAGATTGAGTTACGTTTCAGCAACGTTATCTTGAGGAAGAATTGTTCCTCTAATAGGATTCTGATTGAGCTACGTTTCAGCAACATCAACTACATTATCTTGAGGAGAATAAGTAGGAGAAAAAACAGCAACATCAGATTTAGGCTTCTAATCAATAGCGTGGCTGAAATCCTATTCAATAGCGTGGTTGACATCCAATAGACTTCTATTCAACAATTCTCCACCTCAGTGAAGATTTCGCAAAACTGAACCAAACACCAAGCATCCCAAACAACAAAAAATAACACCTATCTCCCAAATGTCCTGAAGGACCAAAAACGATTGCACCAACAATGGTTGCCTACGTCCCGTGATAAAACGGATCAAGCCGCCCGTAGTTCTAGTAAATCCCCCTCTAGGGCCAACTCAAGCCATACAAACAATTTGGACAAAGTCCAAACAATGATTGAACTTAATCCCCAAAGCAATCTTTGTAAACATATCAGCAGGATTATCAACTGTACAAATCTTCTTTAAAAGAATCTCACCTTCTTCAAGAATCTCTCTTACAAAATGGTATCGCACGTCAATATGCTTCGTGCGCTGATGATGAACCAGATCCTTTGCCAAGAAGATAGCACTCTGACAGTCACAAAAAACATCAAGATGCTCAATCTTGATTCCCAAATCATGCAAAAGACCCTTCATCCAAATTGACTCCTTTATAGCTTCCGTCATAGCCATATACTCCGCCTTTGTAGTGGACAAGGCTACAGTAGACTGTAACGTTGACCTCCAACTAACCGGTCCTCCACCTAATGTAAACACGTACCCAGTAGTAGACCGCCTCTTGTCCAAGTCACCCATATAGTCGGAATCCACATAACCAACACAAAATGGATCCATAGAACCCTGTTTATGAAATTCCAAACCAATGTCTACAGTACCTTTAATATATCATAGAATCCACTTCACAACTTCCAGTGATCCCTTCCAGGATCATACAAAAACCATCTCTACTGCTTGTGAAATATCCGGTCAAGTACAAATCATAGCATACATCAAAGTACCAACCGCGCTAGCATAAGGAATGTGACTCATATAATCACGATCCTCATCAGTAGTTGGAAACATTGAAGCCCTAAGCTTAAAATGAAGAGCAAGGGGAGTACTCACAGTCATTGTATTTTCATCAACACCAAACTGAGCAAGTACCTTCGTCAAATATGACATCTATGACAGATGAACTGTTCCCTTCTCCCTATCACGAATAATCTCCATACCCAAAATCTTCCTAGCGTCACCCAAATCCTTCATCTCAAATTCTTGACTCATCTGTTTCTTCAACCTATCAATCTCACCTTTATGTTTGCATGCAATAAGAATATCATCCACATACAAGAGTAAATAGATAAAGGACCCGTCACGTAGCTTACATAAATAAACACAGTGATTATAATGACTTCGCTTATACTTTTGTCCAACTATAAACTAATCAAATCGCTTGTAGCACTGTTTTGGAGATTGTTTCAAACCATAAAAAAACTTCTTCAGTTTACACGCATACTCTTCCTTACCAGTAACTTTAAAACCATTTGACTGAGTCATATAGATCACCTCATTTATATTTCCATGTAGAAACGCAGTTTTCACATCGAGTTGATGTAACTCCAAATTGTATTGTGTTACCAAGGCCAAAAGGATATGAATGGAGGAGTGCTTCACCACTGGAGAAAATACTTCATTGTAGTCAATCCCCTCTTTCTGAACCTAGCCCTTGGCTACGAGTTTCGCCTTGAACCACACATCATTCTCTTGAGATCCATGTTTCTTTGTATACACCCACTTACTCCCAATTGCCTTCTTTCCCTTAGGCAACTTAGAAAGTTCCCAAGTTCCATTCTTGTGAAGAGAAAACATCTCTTCCTTCATTGCTTCCTCCCAAATGTTAGCTTCAGAACCATAAACAGCTCTATGATAAGTGGAAGGAACATCTTCTTTAACAACTGGAAATGCATAGGCTACCATAGCCTTTGCACTAGGAAATTCCATATTCGACTTCTTCTTTGGATGTACCATATCTTTAACATATCAACCAGGTTGTTTATAATTCCTCTTCGATTTTGTAGTTGCAATTGACTTCACAACTAGGGTCGTCTCATCTGTACCCTCATCTGTGTCTTGGTCAAATGAGACATTAACTAACTGCCCCACATCCGCTGTCACATCAGTAAATGAACCATCTCTTGGTGTAAAACTAACAGGATTTTGTGAATATACATCAATCTCCACATGCTGCAATATCTTGCCTGTTTTCTTCTCTCCATGCCTAGAGTCATGTGACTTCAATATAGAAGCTTCATTAAAAGTGACATCCCTACTAAGAACTACCTTTCTGTAATCTGGATCCTAAAGTTTATAACCTTTTACACCTTTCTTCTTACCCAGAAAAATTGCCTTTTTTGCACGCGGATCCAATTTACCATCATTAACATGATAGTAAGCTGGACACCCAAAAATCCGAATATTGTCATAATCACTAGCAAGTTCTCTAGACTAGGCCTCCAATGGTGTTTTACCACCAATTGCAGACGAAGGCAACCTATTTACTAGGTAACAAGGATAAGTAATCGCCTCAGCCCAAAACGCCTTGCCTAACCCAAAATTAGACAACATAAACAGAACTTTCTCCAGCAAAGTCTGGTTCATGCGTTCCATTAATCCATTCTATTACGGTGTCTTTCTAATGGTGAAATGCTGAACAATACCCTCATTCTGACATACTCGCAAGAATGGATCACTAGTATACTCCCCGCCGTTATCCGAACGGAGCATTTTGATTTTTCTGCCAGTTTGAGTTTCCATAGCCTTCTTCCACCTCAAGAATATCTCTAGGACTTCATCCTTACATTTTATGGTATATACCCACACACACCTAGAATAATCATCAACAAAAGACACAAAATAATGCATACCTCCAAGCGATGCATTCCTGGAGGGTCCCCAAACATCTGAGTGAACATAATTGAGGATTCCACGATTACAATGGATAACTGTGCCAAACTTCATCCTTATCTGCTTGCCTAGAATAAAATGCTCACAAAAATCTAACTTGCACCTCTTAGCACCCTTCAATAGCCCTTGGTTTACTAGAACACACAAGGACTTCTCACCAGTATGTGCCAATCGCATATGCCACAACCTTGTACTATCTATGGAAGTAGTCTCCACTTTTCCCGCAGTAGCAACATCTCCCATAATAACCTCGCCATCCAAATAGTAAAGATTATTACTCCTCCTATGCCCTTTCATAACCACCATGGATCCTTTAAGGATCTTCCTCACACCATTCTTAGACATGAATTTGTACCCTTCAACCTCAAGAGTGCCCTCCAAGATGATATTCTTTTTCAAAGCAGGAACATAACGAACATCTTCTAACTCCTTAACTGTACCGTTGTACAACTTACAACGGAGCATACCTTTTCCCAATATACGACAGGACTGATCAGTTCCCATCAACACAGTACCACAGTCTAGCTTCTTAAAGTTAGAAAATCACTTCCTTTCGGGACATATATGATAGGTAGCTCCTGAATCCAAAATCCAACCCTTCAAATCAGCAACACACATACTCGACGGTACAACCAAAGAAAAATCAGAATCAGAACAGTCCTCACGATGAACAACATTCACTGAGGAACCATCTTTCCCACCTTGCTTCCTTTTTAGAAGCATAGGGCAATCCCATCTCCTGACAGAACACACATTGATCCTTGGCCAATTTCTTCCGATCAAAATTACGATATCTCGATTTTGATCTAGAGTTGTTACCACTAGATTTCTCTTTATTTTTCTCCTTATACCTATTACGATCTATGTAGACACCCCATTTTTGTACTCGCCTGATTAATCGACTCGTTAACTCGATTACAACGATTCCCAATGATGGATGATTATTCTAATGCTTTATTTTGTTACTAGATATGTTTCAGAAATCCGGATGAGGTATCTTAAACTAACAAAATCTTAGAAATCACGCTACGCTAGGAAAATATAACTCCAAAAATATAAAAATTATCATCTTATAAACAAAAAGAAACTTCACGATAAAAATTACTAAAAATGACCAAATTACCAAAATACCCCTAACATCAAAACATCCATAGAGCTTACATTAAGCTTAGGAAAACCCTTTCAAATACATAAAACAACAAGTCGAAATCAAATAAATCATTTCGCCAATTTTCACAAAATTTGACAAAATTACGAAAATGCCTCTCATAAGATTCACGACCATTTCGCATAAAAAAATTCATAAATGACACCAACCAATATTTTCATTGAATTCCTTACGAAAAATCAATTCCAAATTATCCTAGAACATCAAAAACTGACTTAAAACGCAAAAAGTCCTCTCTAAGGGCACTAAAAAAAATCTATAAATAGGGGTCCTTAAAACCTATTTTCGTATCAAAAAATAAACCCTAGAAAAAGTAGGTTAAAAAGCTTCCCTAGCCTCTCATAAACCCTAATTTTGAAGTCCTAACTCCTTACTTAACATCCATACCCCAACTTTAACTCAAAAAACACCTAGAAACCCTTCCAAAATATCCTAGAATTTCATATAAAAAATTAGAAAATTTCAGAAGGAGATATTTTATTTTGGATATCCGAAATGAATCCAGTGACAGAACGAATCAATGAGTGTTGTACGAAGAACTATTCTACTAGATCTGAGGGAACAAAACCATTATCTTTGTAAAGGTAAAGATTAAATTTTTTTTTATTGATTAGGACTTTTTAGCAATGTAGTTCTATTTGAGAATTAGTAGAGACCGGCGTTTGTCGGGCGGCGGTTGGTGCCTAACACCTTCCAACCCCGTAATGTGATCCCCGAACTTAGTTATTTTTTAAGTAGATTAATTGTTTTTATCCGTTTAGAGTCGATGTTCGGTTCCTAGACCGCAATAACTAGGCGGCGACTCCCAAACCTCAAAAGCGGATCCGCATACCCCGCGGATCGAGGGCGTTTTCAGTAGCGACTCCGCTGGGGACCATTGAGGATCAAACTTGAAAAACCCCAAGTAAGGGAACATTGCTAATGACCTAGTTTTTTTTCGATTAATTCGGTAGTTAGTTTCTTTTTATTGTTTGCATATCAGCTTTACTTATTATTCTTGTGGGTCCGATCATTAATCATTCGGTTATACTTGGAGTATCGTTATCCAACATATTATTTTTTATGGTTTAATCAAGGGCCGTTCGGAATGACCCTAAATAATGTGAGATTTCGAAGGGATAGTTTTATTGCAGATGGAATGACAATGGTTGGACAATGAATTTTTTTTATTCTTTTTTAGTTGTTCCTTAAGAAACGTGTGTAGTTTTTTTTAAAAAAGAAGAATTTTTTTTAGGTGGGTGTGATCTATGTTTCAACAATATTTTTTTATTTAAAAATAAAAAAAAAAATAAAAAGGAGAACTTTTTTTTCTTAAATAAGTGTTTGATTCGTTGGTAGGTTTGTTTTTTTTAGTCGTGTTGCCCATTGACAGTAAGAAGAAAAGAAAACAAAAACAAAAAAAAAACAAATATATATATGTGATTTTTTATGTTCTGTTAGCAGCAACCCATTGCTTTTTATTTTAATTTTGGTGTGTCCCCAGTAAAATCCATTTTAATGGTCAAGCCCTTAACGTTTTTACATTGATAGATGGGGTGTTGTTAGTAGAGAAGTTCTTTTAATTTCTGAACTCTTTAATCATTTTAAAAATAAAAAAAAAGAACGAATCTGTCTTCTTCCCCAATTAGTTCCATCGGTCTCAATAGAAACTCAAGAACTTTGCTCCCCAAGGATTCCAAACCCATTCTTTGGTTTGTGAATCTCGGTCGATCTAAGGATCAACCGATCGAGTTTGCCCTCATCCTAATTATTTATTGATCGAATGAATAACGATGAACTAAGGGACTGGTAAGGGGCGCTGTCTCCTCCGCGAGATAGGAGATTCGATGAAGATCAGATATCGCATGACTGAATTCAATGTTGATCTTCATCTTTGCGTTCTTTTCCTCACTCAAATATCGTTTCACTTCTCAATTTTGGTGGCAATTTTTTTTTTCGATCAATCGTTTTTGTTAGATAGATGCTTTTGATCTCGATTTCGAGCGTGAGGATCTCTATGGAGATTTGTTTGAATCTTGGTTTCTCTCTCTTTCTTTCAAACAAAAGACTCGAATCACCAAGAGACCGCTCACAGAGAAAACTTTCATCATAGCAGGCTGAGATGAAAATTTATTATCGAGAAACTCCATGAGTTGTTGAGACTGCAACTCTAATACTTTATGCTCTCTCTGCTCTTTGCTTGATTAATTTTGTCGAAATTGTTGGTTTTTTTTCTTTTGCTGTTCTCGGTTCTTGATAACCCAGAATGTTAGTAGTCGAATATCAATTGGTCTAAGATGATAGAACGAGTTAGATGATCGTGGTGAACGCGAAGTGGGGTTTTCCCATAAGTATTATCATAAGTTTTTTTTAACAGCAACAGCTGCTATAACCCAAGTCAATGGGATTGGCTGTCGATCACCTTGGGTTCCAAAAATCTGTTATACAATGTTGTTCCGATTTTACAAGTTTTTAGTAGCTGGAAAGCATTGATCGGGAGTTTTGAGTTAATTGAGTTAAAATCAAATCTTGTAAATTTGTCACAATTTTCGGACAACTTTCTGTTAATTAAGGGGTTTAATTTATATTGAGTTATACTTCCATCAAATCCCTGAATTGATAAGAAAGCATCTTTTCAAAAAAAAAGTTCAAAAATATAAAAAAAAAAATCAAGTTTTGAGTGTTGCCCAAAACAACATATATGTATATATATCTTTTTGTTTTGTTTTTGTTTCATAATTTTTTTTGGTTTTAAAGTCAACTTGTTTTTTTTTTTAAAATAAAAAATAAAAAAATAATTCTTTTTAATAAAAACATTGCTCTTTATCTCATCAATCATCGTCCTATGTTAGTTCAATATTCCTTGAAATTTCAGATTATTTCAGGTCGCCAAAAATGAGCCCTGATTGGACCATAAAAAAATAAAAAAATATGGATCGAATGGTGTGCTTGATTCTGATTATTAGTTTGTTGTACCCATTGATTACTTATCTAAGTTGCCACAATCTGGATTGATACCTATGTTTATGTGCTTATTTCGAGATGAGATTAGTATTCGTTCTGGTTAATATCATGACTTGATCTATGGACCCATTGATGTTACGGATATTATTATGCTTTGTGATATTATTCGTTTTAGTATCAATGTTGTGATGAAATGTTTAGGCCTATGGGCCTAGTTGTTTGAAAAAAGGCCCCGGGCACACCCCATCCTGTTTTGCACACACCACTAGCACGTTTATATTATTGTATTGCACGTTGCATGTTCCTTATAACCAACATGGCACTAGTGCGTGGCCCGATCTCTTCGGAGATGCGACGTTATTCATGAAAATCACAACTCCAGTCACGTACCTTAGGGTATATCAAACTGGGGCGTTAGTACCGTCTGATCAGGTGACTCTGAAAGGTATATCGATGCACCCAGGCTAGAGCGACCTGAGCCTTTGACCTATTATAAGCCGCACGGTCACATGTCCCGATTGCCAACGTAGTACTAGTACGTGGTCGGTCCCCTCGTGGGATGCCAAACCATTTATGAAAGCTACAACTCTTGACTTGTACCCATAGATTTATCAAAGATGATCCAAGTACATCAATTACACTTCTTGGTCAAAATCAGTACCTAAACGAGATCCTGTTCTGATGTACTACGGTACTAGGAGGATAGACTACGTCTATTCTAGAAAAGAGATGATTTAAGAGTGCCTTTGCTCAAGCATCGTGCGCCACCTCTGATCTGGGGATTAAACTGGCTGCTTTTGACTTTAAAGAAATGAGTTGAAGTTTTGGATTATCACCTATACGGTATATCAAACCAAGTCACCGTGTACCATCTGATTGAGTACGCTCAAGAGGTATATACGTGTACTTCGGCAAGGGTGGCTAGATAAGAATGCATTGCACGTAGTAAGCTTAGAGTCTAGAAACCTCCCCTGTAAGTCACGACTCGAACTTATCATGGGTATTGAATGATAAATGTATGTGAATGATGAATGTGTGCGAATGATGAGATCAAAGTGTATGCATGAGATCAGAATGTATGTCCTCAAGGATTAAAACTTTTGTTTTGGAAATTAAAATGGGTGCACCGACCCAATAAAGAATTCATTTTTTGCAATAATGACCCAGTCCATCTCGATCCAACAATCATGATGGGTCGGGCCATTTAAATTAAAATGAAAATCAATTCTTTTCTAAATTTAGGTTTCAACCCATTTTCAAGGAGGAAAAATGGTTTACAAAAGGAAAGTATTTTCTAAAAAAAGTGTTTTCCCAAAGGAAGTGTTCTCTAGCAAAAAAATGTTTTAAAAAAAAAGTGTTTTCCATAAGAACAAGATTTTTCAAAAGAAAAAGTAATTTTACATGGACCTTGGAAGTGTACTAAAATACCCTTTTGTGTCAAACCAGGATGCTAGCCACAGGTGATAACTCAATCGATCAGTTAGTCAAAACAACCATCATAGGAATACAACCTATAGAGAAGATCAATTTTGGGAAATTCATGCTGAGATGTGCTCTCTACTTTCACAAGTTTGAAATAGACTGGAACCTCTTACGCGCTATGGCTAAGCGTTGGAACCCCTACTTTCACATATTTCATATTAGGCATATGCACTTGTGCCCCACTCATGAAGATTATTGTGGCATTATGGGGATATCCACTTCAGGATCTCTAGTCAAGCCCTCATTGAATACAGGATATTCTAGTGATCTCGTTACAGGACTGAACATTTCGAAAGAAGAAGCCAAAGCCCTAGTCCATAACGGGAGATTGGACTTAGTACCTTTATTGGGCCCGTATCGCTTCTGTAGTCATCCCGTCAATGTAAAACCCGAAGCCTGACGAGCCACTAGAGACTATCGATTGTGCCTAGGAAACCTAGCCTAATACATGCTGACCTCCAAAAGTGATGGCCAAACTATCCCTGAGTTTTTCATAAATATAATCTCTCAACTTTCAAGGAAAGCAAACCTTATACCTCTTATCCTAGTTGAAACTTTCTCAGGTCTAAATGCCATAAAGAATGGTGAGTAGGAAAGCTTCAAAGGAAGTCCCCACTTACTCTATAAGTGGCTATATGATCGTCTCAGAATTGTAGATGTTCCTTTAAATCTCGAGTATGGGCCAGAACACTTTTCTAAAAGAAACCTATTAGTGCATCACAACTCAGTCAAGGCTTGGAACAAATGCTTAGATTCTCGACTTGCCCATCATATCGGTTTAAGATGTCCTTTGTGGATTACTGACCCCCTCTGTTCTAAGAACCAAAGGATCCCATTATGTTCATCTAATTGGACTACAGGAAATATTTTTTTACCATCTTAATTTCATCCCAGAACAGTACGAAGTACCTACGGAGTTCTCTTTGCCTCAATCCAAAGCTTTCTTTCTTCCCGAGCCATTGACTGAAAAATTAGTGCATCTCATTGAGAAGGCTTGGAACAAATGCACCTTAGGGTATCTAGACGGACCAGCAGAATTCAAAGAGCGAGTTGTTAGAGCCAAAAGGATCAAGCCTGATAGCAATCTGGATAACCACCAAGACAAAGCCAAGCGTCCATGTAAAGAATAATTTAAATTAGATTTGTTAAAAGATGTTAAGGAGAACATTTCTTTGTCAATAATTTTTAATAAAGTTATTTTCTTTTGAGTAAATATTTATTTCTCTTTTGAATGATCATTGCGTGAATGGATTATTTAATGGATTAGTGCACAAACTTTAATAAAATGGTTCCTTTAAAATGTTATCAAGGGGGTAATACTGAATTTGATTAAATTTATCTTTAATGAGGTGTCTAGGACTATCATTACGCCCAAACCCAAACGTCTACCTCCTAGTTGGAGTCGTAAGTCCAGTCGGTTAGAGCGAATGTCAATACCAAGTCAACAGGCAAAAATGGCTTCAGAGTCTGAGCTTACAGAAATCTATAAGATTTTGACAGCCTTTGCTAATGATATCAATAGTATAAAAGGCAAAATGGAAGTCTTAGAATAGATTTCAGAATCCATGGGCAATCCCCTTGACGATCCTATAGGAAAAAAGGTAGAAGAAAATAAAACGAAACGTGCACATGAGGTTTTTGAACTTGACAATCTGATGTTAACTAATAGAATGTCTCAATTAGAGTCAACTATAAAGAGTATAAAGGGTATCGATGAAATTGCAGCAGGCATTGAAGCTCTGATCTGCATCCCTAGAATCCATTTGCCAAAGAAGTTTGTAATGCCTGAAATGGACAAATTTAGTGGTATAAGATGTGCAAAAACACATCTTAAAGTGTATGTTACTAACATGCGTACTATGGGACTCAGCAACGAACATATGACGTTATTATTTTAGAAAACTCTATTAGGATTAGCACTACGTTGGCTGATGTTACAAGATCCAATTATTGTGGGTACCTGGGAGAGCATGTCAAAGGCCTTCTGGCATCAGTATAAGTATAGTACCAAGATTGAGACCTCAGGAAGGGATTTGGAATCAATTAAGCAGAAAAATGGGAAAACTTTTATTGATTTCATTGGTCGATAGAGGGCCAAGGCTGCCCAAATGTGGGATTGACCCTCGGAGAAGGAACAAATAGCGATTATCCTGAAAAACCTTACACAAGGATATACTCAACACTTGGTTGCTCAATATCTTCTTACCTTTGAATCGCTATTACAAGTCGGAAGCCAACTTGAGGATGCATTTGCCTCTGGGTTCTTTCTAACCCCTCGAATAACAAGTCTAAGAAACCCAATGTTCCCAAACCTAGTACCAACCATGTTTACATAGCCACCACGTCAACTACCCCAGCTCAACCCCCAGCCAGGATTAATAACTAGGTTCACACAAGTCAACCTCGAACTCCACATCAGTTTACCAATCTAGGGATGAGTCTTACTGTAGCTCTTCACAAATTGATGAAAAAAGGGCTTCTTACCCCTATCTAATCCCTACCTTTATCAAATCCCCTACCAGCTGGACACAATTCTAACTTGTTCTACGAGTTCCATCAAAACTCTGGTCATCACACTGATTGATGTATCACCTTGCGCCATGCCATTCAAAACCTTATTGACAACAAAAAGGTCACAATCCCTAGCCCAACATCACCAAATGTCACTACTAATCCACTACCCACGTATTAACCTCCACCAACCCTGAACATGATTTCCCACACCCCATTGCTATTCAATCCCGTCTCTCTCATCTATCCATTCCGAGTCAAACCTCCTAGTTACCCCCTTGCCGGGATAGCTTTCACTGATGAGATTTTCACCACAAAGTATGAATAATTTGATCTAACCTCGGATGATACATATTGTCTATCCCCACCTCATTACATTAGCCCCATATTCACTAGCTATCTTTTGGCTCAAATGAACCTAGAGAGTCTTGTCTCCTTGACAGATGAAGATCCATACTTGTTGACTAAAGAAGATGAGCCTTTCTCCATTTCCTATGATAAAGTTAGACATATGACTTGAGGGGGTAGAGTTTTTAAGCCACAAGAACTCTGTGTTGATAATCCTACGGCCTTGATAAAAAAAGAAAATGAAGATCCTATCAAATAAAATATCGAAGAAGATAACTCCATGATCAGGCAGTTGAAGAAATCAGGAGTCAACATCTCAGTTTGGGATTTACTCATGGCTTCCACTGCTCATGGAGAAGCTGTTCTCAAGGTGTTAAGTACAGTCCAAGTCTCCCTTGATACTTCTCCAGATCAGCTGGCCAATATAGTAGAGGTAACTTACATAGAGAATATCATATCCTTCTCGGATTCAGATCTCCTAAAAGAAGGAGCAAGCCACACTAAACCTTTGCACATCACAGTCGATTGTAACGGGATGAGGGTACCTCTGGTTTTGATTAATAATGGGAGCGCATTGAATGTTTGCCCTTTAAAGATTGCTACCTGTCTCGGGTTTAAGGTCGAAGATCTCAAACCCACTAATAAAGGTGTTAGGACCTATGATAACACAAAGAGGGATGTACTGGGATTTTTTCACCTTCGATTGTCCACAGGCATAGCTGAATTTCCTATGAAATTTCAGGTTATTGATATCCAGTTCTCTTTTAATTTACTATTAGGGAGACCATGGTTACACCAAATCAAAGCCATACCTTCCACGCTACACCAAAAGGTTAAATTTATCAAAGATGGACTAGTAATTACCCTCTATGGAGATGCCGAGATTATGGGGATTGTAAACAGTTCGAAGCCAAGAATGAGCCACTGCTTGAGATTCAGTCAAAACAACATGGGATAGAGCTTAGTGGGTTTGAATTTGAGAAGATCTGCTCATTTCAATGGGATCACTCGGTGAAAGAATATTTTCTTATCGAGAATACCTTTAATTGCTACATGGCCAATATGTTCAAAAAATGAGATTTTTCCCTGGTATATGCCTAGGTCGCAAGCAACAAGATATTAAAGAGGCACCAGTGATTAAAGAAGTTATCGACACATTCAGGCTAGGATATAAGCCTACTAAGGAAGATTGTAAAAAGGCAAAGGCGCACCACGGATCTCATTAAAATGAAGTCCTATCGTAAGACCCTTGATGACTATTTCGTAAAAAAAGGAGAAGATTTTCATTATTGTGGGTTCCCAGAGCCGTTCATTAATTACATCACAGGTACTCGTCTGCTGGGATTTGAGATATTCTTTGGTATGGAATGGCCTGAAAAAGACGCAAACATAGAAGCTAAAAAAAGAAGAAGTTGAAGACTGGCAGCTCAATCTGGACTCCCTCAATATTGATCAGTTATTCATTGAAGATCATAGTGTCTAGTGTTGTCAATTGAGAGGGGGATCCCAAATCCTCAGTCTATAATCAAACCCGATGTTGGATGTCTCTCTAACTATCATGTAATTAGTCCTGTGTTGCACGTCAAGACTGAGTTTGTCAGTCCTATTAGTCCTGTTCAGTCTGACATGCCTGATGAGTCCTTTATTTCTGTTGAGTCAAGTAAGTTAGTTGTTTATGTTGAGTCTGTTATTTCTAGTAAATCTATTATTCCTGCTGAGTTTAGTGAGTCTGTTAAGTCTGCAATGAGTCATGTTACCTCATATCTTTTTAATGAAATGAAAGAAATTTTTGATTACCCTGAGCGCAATAATAATTTAATTAATAATCTGGCTTCAGAGGGAGAGTCTTCTGATGAAGAACCTCCCCCTGAAATAATCAAATTACTTGAACAAGAAAATAAACGTTGGGCTCAACTTCTAATAGAGGAAGTAAAGATTATCAACCTCAGAACAAAAGACAGTCCTCAAGAGATTTGGATTGGGGTCACCCTATCTCCCGATGAATGCAAAAAGATAGTAGACTTGCTCAGAAAGTTTAAAGACGTGTTTGTATGGTCTTATGAGGATATGTTGGGAGTTAGCACATATATTGTTCAACATCGGATTTCATTATATCATAATGCTCGACCAATTAAGCAGAAACTTTGACACATGAAGCCGGAATGGACTCTAAAGATTAAAGAAGAAGTTATGAAGTAGATTAACACTAGATTTTTGGAAGTAGTAGAGTACCCTGAATGGATTGCTAATGTCGTCCCGGTGCCTAAAAAGGATGGAAAAATCAGAATGTGTGTGGATTTCAGAGACCTAAACAAAGCAAGTCCAAAAGATAGTTTTCCTTTATCATACATAAATGTTCTAGTAGATAATACGACAGGGCACACTTTGCTGTCCTTCATTGATAGTTTTTCGGATTACAATCAAATAAAAATGGATTCTCGGGATATGCAAAAAAATTCGTTCATTACATAATGGGAAACTTTTTACTACAAGGTTATGCCTTTTGGTTTGAAGAACACTGGAGCCACTTATCAAAGAGCAGCCACGACTTTACTGTATGACATGATATACAGGAAAGTCAAAGTTTATGTGGATGATATGATAGTCAAATCTAAGGAACGACTGGGGCACGTTGCTGCACTAGAAAAGTTTCTCACAAGGATTTAAAAGTACCAACTCCGACTCAACCCGTAGAAATATGTATTTGAAGTAACTTCTGAAAAATTATTGCGATTTGTGATCAGTCAAAGAGGGATCGAAGTGGACCCTGTGAGGATTAAAACTATCCAAGAGATGCCACCACCTGAGACTGAAAAGTAGATCCAAGGTTTTTTGGGCAGAATCTAATATGTCAACAAATTTATCGCTTAACTCACCAACTTCTGCAAATCTATTTTCAAGCTTCTGAAGAAGAATGAACCAACAGTTTGGAATGAACAATGTCAAAAGGCTTTCAACCAAGTCAAGAAATATCTCTTAAACCCGTCTATTTTGATTTCACCTATACCGGGTGAACCACTTCTTCTTTATCTGTCAGTCATAGAAGAAGCTATGAGATGCATGCTTGCACAGTATGACAAAGATACTCGTAAAGAAATGACTATCTATTACATCAGTAAAAAAATGTTAGAATATGAACGAAAATATTCAGCCCTAAAAAAAACTTGATTGGCACTAGTATGGGCTACTCAGAGACTCTGAGACTATATGTTATCTCATTCAGTTATCTTGTTATCTCGGATGGATCCTCTCAAATATCTTTTAGAGAAACCGACACTGACAGGGAGAACCACACGATGGTTGTTGTTGTTATCAGAATTTGACATCACGCATGTTACGCAGAAATCTATCAGGGGAAGAGTTGTGGTAGAATACTTAGCAGATCACCCAATAGTAGAAGGAACACAGCCTATTGATCAGTTCCCAGATGAGAATATCTTGCATGTTGAAGAAGAATCGCAGAATCAAACGTGGCAGCTATACTTTGATGGGGCTCTCAATCAAAATGGGTATGGAATAGGGGCAGTCTTGCTTTCTCCTGAAGGATGTCATATTCCTATCGCTATTAAGTTAGCTTTCTCCAACACCAATAATACAGTAGAATATGAGGCATGCATCGCTGGACTCAAAGCTGCTTTGAATTTGGGTATCATAGAAATTGAAATTTTCGAGGATTCGACCTTGGTCATACATCAATCATTGGAAGAATGGAAAACTAGGGATGAAAAATTGAAGCCTTATCATGAGTATCTACTAAACTTAGTGAGTAAGTTTAAAGTTATCCTATTCTAACACTTGTCAAGGGAAGATAATATATTTACTGACTTTTTAGCTACTCTTTCTTCAATGATCCATTTGCCCTCTGGCATGGAATTGAGACCAATAACCGTGGAAGTCAAAGATAAACCTGCATATTGTCATCAGATCAATATTGCTACTCGACTACCCGATGGGGAGCCGTGGTACACATATATAAAGAGAGTGTTGGAAAAGCAAGAATTCCCAAAAGAAGCATCGAGGAAGGAACGACAAACCTTACTAAGATTAACATCTCAATTCATCTTGTGCGCAGGAAGTTTATACAAAAGGTCTTATGATGGGATTCATTTGTCATACGTTGATGAAGATCAAGCTGAATAGATAATGGTTGAACTACATTCAGAGGACTGTGGTCCTCACATGAGTGGGAAGATGTTAGCCAGAAAAATTATGAGGCAAGGGTATTACTGGCCCACGATGGAAACAGATTATCATCACATGGTCAAGACCTATCACAAATGTCAAATACATGCAAACCTCATACATGTGCCACCTTCTCAATTAGTTGGTCTGACTTTACCGTGGTCGTTCTCAGTTTGGAGAATTGACATTATTGGTAAAATATCGCCTAAGGCATCAAACGGGCATGAATACATTCTAGTTGCTATTGATTATTTTACTAAGTGGGTCGAATCTGTCTCTTATGATGTTCTCACTGCGTCTCGAGTTATAAAGTTCATCAAAATAAACATCATCAGTCGATATGGCGTACCTTCGGAATTGATTTATGATAATGGATCGCACTTCAAAGGTGAAGTTATTACATTATGTTCGAAGTTCAAAATCTCACACTACAAATCATCTCCTTACCGTCCTCAGACTAATGGAATAGTTGAAGCTACCAATAAGAATCTAAAGACAATCATCAGGAAAATGTGTCAATTACATCGAGATTGGTCAGAAAAATTACCATCTGCACTATGGGCATATCGAACTTTAATTCGATCCTCTACTGGAACTATTCCTTACTCCTTAGTGTATGGCATGGAAATAGTCTTGCCAGTTGAAATGAAAATTCCGTCTCTCAGGGTCTTGTTAGAAAGTCAGTTGTTAGAAACAGATTGGGTTCATCAACGGTATGATGAATTAAACTTGATCGAAGAAAAATGACTAAGAGCTCTGTACCACGTGCAGGCTTATCAGAGAAGAATCACCCGTGCATTTGACAAAAAGATCAAGGTCCATCACTTACAAATCAGGGATTTGGTACTCAAAGAGAATTGGACACCTATCTTTGACCCTAGAGGGAAGTTCAAACCAAATTGGGGAGGTCCGTTCATCATCAAAGAAATATTATCAGGAAAAACTGTCAGACTTCAAGATCATGATAGAATCGAATTACCAGAACTAACCACCCTTGACCAAATCAAACAGTACTACACTTAAGGAAGCCATCTTTGGCCGAATCAATTCTCTTATTACCCAGTTCAATATATCCTTTCTCAACCCCTTTGCAGTCTTTTCAAAAAAAAAATTTATGCATTTTTATTTCTCAGCCCGATCATCTAACCTAAGGGAGGGACGAATTTGAACTACATTTTGGTCTTATCCCAAAATTCTAGGGTATGTAGGCAACCTGAGAAGTTACTTCAGGCTCGACCACATCAAAATAAAAAAATCTATTTCCCCACACAAAAAAATCTAGAACAAATTCAAAAGAAAAAAAGAAATATCTTCAAAATAGGGAAGAAAATTCAAAGCAAAATAAAAGAAATACCACACAAGGGGCATTCGGGTTTATACCTAGTCCTAAGCTTACCCATAAAAGTCCTCATAAATACCGTGCGAAAAGTCAAGGAAGATAATAAAGCATGATCAGACAGCAATTCCACAAGGAAGAAAAGAAAAAAAAAAAACCTGCTAGGTTAAAAACCCGAAAAGGGCGACTTAGGTAAAAATTAAAGCAAGCTCACAAGGTTGAAAATCCGTAAGGACTATCTTGGCAACAATCAGAGCAAAGAAAAAAAAGAGAAAAGTTCGCTAGTTTCAAAACCTGAAAAGATGATCTAGGTAAAAGCTAGAACATGCTCGCTAGATTGAAAACCTGAAAGGGCAATTTAGGCAAAAGTTAGAGCAACAAAGAAAAGTAAAAAAAAACATCTCCCGGGAGTTAAAAAGCTAAGAACGGTCCGAGCTGAAATATCAAAAGTCCGAATAATCAAGTTCAATACTTAACTTAAACCAGACACAGACTCAGAAGTCACAAGTATCTTGTCTACGATTGATCTAAAATTTTTTACTTCCCCAAGTGAACCAAATGAGAGAATTATGAATTTTATGATGAGTCTCGAAAGGAAATAATTTTGTTCTCTTGAGCTTGACTCAAAATCTTCAATAAAATTAATCAAAATTAAAAGTTGGATATTTATTGCGCTTGTGGTAATCAAATATTTTTAACCTTCATAAAAGGGGCATTTTCTTTCTTCTCTAATATGAAACTTTCGTCCTTTATACTAGGGGTATTTTTTTATTTTTGTATGATGTATTCAATTATCTCATATGTCATATTTCCTGTCAAACTAGGGGTATTTTATTTTTAAGGTTGAGCAATGTCAATCCTAAAAGATAATGGGAACCCCAAACTCAAGGTTATCCTCTTGATAACAATTTTTCAAAAATCCTTGTGGTTCAAAAGAAATAAAAACTCAGGTTTTAAATTCATAAAACTTTTGAATAAAACCTTGAGGTTCAAACAAAAGCATTTCGGATTCCCATATTTAGTTGTGCCTAGAGATTAACTCATAACCCTTTGAAAGCTCCCTCGATTAGTGGGGTGTGTGGATCCACTTTTGATTTTTGAGATTTGGGAGTCGCCACCTAGTTATTACGGTCTAGGAACTGAACACTGACTCTAAAAAGACAAATACTACTAATCTAAGAAAGAAAAATACGGGTCCTAGGATCATGTTACAGGGTTGAAATGTGTTAGGCACCAACCCCGCCCTACAAACACCGGTCTCTACTAATTCCCAAATAAAATTACAATTCTAACAAGACCTAAATAATAATAAAAAAATAAAAATAGTTACTTTTTTCGAATGCAATGATTTTGTTCCCTCAGATCTAAAGAACAACTCCTTGTGCAGTATTCCTCATTCCGTTCTATTGTCGGATTTAATTTCTGATCTTCAAGTTGAGTTATCTTCTTCTTTGATCTGTGAGTTTTCTGATTTTTTTTATGGATCCTAAGATATTTTAGAAGGATTTTTGGGTGTTTTTTGAGCTAAAGTTGGGGTATGGATGTTAGGTAAGGAGTTAGGACTTCAAAATTGGGGTTTTGGAGAAGTTGGAGAGGCTCCTTGACCTACTTTTTCTAGGATTTATTTTTTGATACGAAAATAGGTTGTAGGGACCCCTAGTTATAAATTATTTTTAGTGTTTGTTTTGATAGAGTTAGTGTTTAATTAGAATTGTTTTAAGTAGAGTTAGTGTATAATTAGAATTGTTTTAGGTAAAGTTATATTTTAATTAGAATTATTTTAAATAGAGTTATATTTTAATTAGAATTGTTTTAAATAGAATTATTGTTTCATTAGAATTCTATTAGAGTTTTGACTTTTAGTCTCACTTAATTTACTTTAAGATTTTTACTTTAGTCTTATTTGATTGACTTTAGTCTTATTTGATTTACTTTAATTTTAACTTTAGTCTTACTTGATTGACTTTAAGATTAACTTTAGTCTTACATGATTGACTTTAATTTATTTGACCTTAGTTTTACTTGATTGACTTTAAGATTGACTTTAGTCTTACTTGATTGACTTTAAGATTGACTTTAATCTTATTTGATTGACTTTAATTTTGATTTTAGTCTTACTTGATTGACTTTAATTTTAATTAGGATTTCACTTTACATTAATTAATATTTTAATTATTAATTTTAGAATTTTTAATTATTAAGATTGTAAAATTATCGTTTTACCCTTGGAGATGACTTTTTACGTTTTAAGTCATTTTTCAATGTTCCAGGATGTTAAGGAATCGATTTTTTATAAAGAATTCAATGGGAATATTGGTTTTTGTCGTTTATGAAAATTTTTGTGCGAAATGGTCTTGAATTTTATGAGGGGCATTTTCGTAATTTTGTCAAATTTTGTGAAAATTGGCAAAATGATTTATTTGGTTTCAATTTATTATTTTATGTGTTTGAAAGAACTTTTCTAAGCGTAATGTAAGCTCTATGGATGTTTTGAGGTTAGGGGTATTTTGATAATTTGGTCATTTTAGTGATTTTTGTCGTGAAACTTCTTTTTATCTTAAAAATGATGATTTCTATATTTTTGAGATTATATTTTCCTAACGTAGTGTGGTTTCTATAATTTTTTTAGTTTGAGATACCTCATCCGAATTTTTAAAATATATCTAGTAACAAATATAGCAATGGAATAATCATCCATCATTGAGAACCGTTGCAATCAAGTTGACGAGTTGATTAATCAGGTGACTGCAAAAATGGGGTGTCTACAGATGTCCCTCTTTGGTAGAGGGTTGAAGCAACTAGATAGCAAATCTATTTCGGTAGATAGTGTGATATCTGAATGCCAAAGCTAGTAACAGTTCATTTTACAGCATGATTTAGCAATTCGTAGAGACGTTCGGATCCTTGAGGATAAAACTCTCCCTCGAACAAGTTTGTCAAGTCCTCGAGCTTGAATTCTCACTAACGATGTTAAATCCTCGAATTTTAGAAAATTCTCCTTGACTAATGCAAGAGTGCATGTGTGTGCAATGGTGTGATGCTTACTGAGTAAAAATGTGTCAGGTCCTAGAGATCTTCTCTCATTGACAATAATGATTCAAAATTGAAATATGCTTATGCAACGAAAACAATCATGGCAAGGTTGAACAATGAAGTAATTTGAGTCATAATATTGTAGGAACTTCATTAAATCCTATTTGAAATTTTTTTTTAAAGTTCGAAAAAGTTTGAGTATCATTTTATTGGACTCGAGCCTATTGTAGCCACACTTCTCGGGCTAAGGAACTTAAACAATCATGTTAATTCATTCTATGATTCAAAAAAAGTTTGAGTCTCGTTTCTCAGACTCGAACTTATTAGAGCTACACTTCTCGGGCTAAGGTTTACAGGAACTTAAACAATCCTATTAATTCATTTTATGATTCAAAAAAAATAGTTGAAGTCTCGTTTCTCAAACTTGAACTTACTAAACCACGTTTCTCAGGCTTAGATTTATAAGAACTTAAGCAATCGTATTAATTCATTTTATGATTAAAAAAAAATTAGAGTTTCGTTTCTCGGACTCGAACTTACTAAGCCACGTTTCTCGGGCTTAGATTTATAGGAACTTAAACAATCCTATTAACTCATTCTATGATTCAAAAAAAGTTGGAGTCTCGGACTCGAACAAACTATGCCACGTTTTTTGGGCTTAGATTTATAGGAACTTAAACAATCCTATTAATCCATTCTATGATTCAAAAAAAAGTTGGAGTATAGTTTCTTGGACTCGAACTTACTAAGTCACGTTTCTCGGACTTAGATTTATCGGAACTTAAACAATCCTATTAATTCATCAAAAATAAATTGAAGTCTCGTTTCTCGGACTCAAATTAGTTAAAGACTTGGTATTGTCGAGTTCAAAGTTTGAAAGATTAGGCCTTTATTGGCTTATCATGCATTTGGATTCATAATTATCATTGGGTTTCGTCGGACTTTTAAGCTTTTGTAAGATTTCTCTTTATCATGTGATCAAGAATAAAAACTTTGGAATCACAGTTATTCTAAAAAATGCCCTTAGTTTTAAGGTTGGCTTACAATTGGAACTTGACTATGAAACTGATGAAATGGATTGCACTTGAAAAATATGAACAAGCAACTATAGACTCTGATATATGACAGACAAAAGAATCGGCATTTTTTTAAATTTTTAAGACTCTTAAGATTATCATATGAGCAATAAGGGATTGATCATTTTCTTTCGAATTTCTTTTGAAAAATGTTTGAGCTGGACTTAAAAAATCTTGATAATTATTGAAATAGAAGATCTTTCTTCAAAATAGTCGATGGTTCTACATTTTCCTTCGACGAACACTTGAACAAGTAAACATACTCCTAAATATTCTACAATATTCAAAATGACTTCTGAGTTTCTTTGACTTCAACATTATTTTCATCGAATGTTATGGCTTGAATGGTTCTGCATTTCCTAATTTCTGCACAAGCTTCTTTCTGAATTTTTATTTTTGATAAGACATTTCCTCTAATTTGATGATATCCTGATTTTTATCTAGATCGCCTCTTCAGATTTTCAATCTAATGGGCTTTATTTATCTTTTTCTAAAGATACCCTAATTTTTGCCTGGATTGCTTTTTCAGGTTTTCAACCTAGTAGGCTTTCTTTTTTTATGGTCATGCCCTAACTTTTGCCTAAGTCGTCTTTTCAGATTTTTGACTTAGCGGGCTTATCTTTTTTCTCAATGATCTTGAATATTCAACTCATCAGCTTCTTTGTTTCCTACACCTTAATTGAGTCAATTAGCATTCAGGAGGACTTAATAGGTGGGCTTAAAATATGGTTTAGAAAGAAAGGATAAAAGGCTCGACTTTCCAAAATCCCCCTAGTTTAATATTATCTTTTTTTGTTATTCTTTTCTGTAAATTATTTTGACTCTTTTTTTCTAATGCACTTAGTTTGATTCTTTTCTTTTCTGTCAATTTCATCTAATGCTCTTAGTTTGGCATACTCTTCTTTTGAACCTTTCAATAAGGGATTTTCCTTTTGGATGGTACTTTTCTTAAGAGATTACATTTTTTATGTGACCGAGCCTGGAGTAACTTCTCAAGTTGCCTACGTACCCCAAATATTTCTTTTTCTTTTGGGATCAGGTCAAAACATAGTTCATACTAAGATTCCCTCCAAAGGTTAGTCGGTGTGATTTAGAAAGAAGAGGTTATTGATTCTTTTTTTTTTAAAGGCTGCGAGGGGTTAAATAAGGTTATCTTTTTCTTGGTAAGACAAGAAAATAGTTTAACCAAAGAAGGCCTCCTTTGGTGAAATACTACTTGATTTGGTCAAGACTTTAGGAACTTAATGTTTTGATGGCTCTATCGAGTAAAGTTTTCTTTTGTGGATGAGAAATCTTCAATCTTCTTCTGAGAAATAGTAATCTTAAATCTTCTTCTACGAAATTGAGTGTGATTGAGTTTTTTGTATTTAACTGTTCAACTTTTCTATAACTTCCAAAAAATCTTTCATTCTTTTATGAATGAGAACTCTCTTTCTCGAGTGAAAAACATAAGGGATCCTTTCTTGTGGGTCTTAACATCTTTGTCGATGGTTTCATCTACATCATTCTTGACCGATAAACTTCGACTTTAAAGTTCACCTTTGATTTTATATCTTGATTTATTCTGGTACAATCTATTCTGATGAGATCATACAGGAATATTGTTGAATTTCTTAAGTAAAGTTATTATTCTCTCATGTTCCCCTAAGGATAATGTATCACCAATTTGCACTTCTTGAGTGTACTCTTTAATTCCAATATTTATTAAGTTTGATTAGTGAGCTCTAAGTCAATCCTCATGTTAAATATTATGCTCAAATCATTATTACACGCTTGATAATCAGAAGCTTCCATATTTTATTGGAATCGAAAAACACAGATTGACAAACTCGACTAAAATTTGAAAGTTGAAGAAAGGACCCAAAATGACACAGATGAGGGTTTAGAACGTTTAGGCGCACCTAAGATTAACCATCGATTATGAAGATTTGACTCTTAACCACATGATTAAAATTTTGATATAAATTAGCTCTCCGGTGGGGAATATCGAATCCAAATACACTATAAGTCTATATTGACCAAGAATGTGAGAAAGATTAGTCACGGGTCTACTCCTGATTAGGATAGAACCTTTGATCAGACAAATTAATTTGACCCTAAGATCGAATCTTTTTGGTATAAAATAGTCTTAATCTTTGAAAGTAAAACCAACTAGTCAAACCGGTTTGATGTTGATCTATTTATTGATTGGGGCAATTGATTTACATTTCACACATTGGGTCGGACCGATATTGCGGGTCTAGTTTGAACGATCTGGATCAATTCGCCCACTTACCTATTGGTTGAATTAATTAGAGCAACCTAGGCGGTTCGGGTCGTGACCTATAGGAAGGTTTTTAGACTCTAAGTTTACTACATACAATGCAATTTATCTGGCCATCCTTGCCCAAGTACACCTATATACCTCTCGATACGTGGTGACTTGGTTTGATATACCGTATAAGTGATAATCTAAGACTTCAACTCACTTCTCTGAAGTCAAAAGCAACCAGTTTAATCCCCAGATCAGAGGTAGCACGCGATGCTTGAGCAAAGGCACTCTTCAATCACCTCTTTTCTAGAATAGACGTAGTCTATCCTCCTAGTATCATAATACATCGGAGTAAGATCTCGCTTAGACACTAGTTTTGACCAAGAAGTGCAATTGATGTCAAGAGTTGTAGCTTTCATAAATGGTTTGGCATCCCACGAGGGGACCGACCACATACTAGTACTACGTTGGCAATCGGGACATGTGATTGTGCGGTTTACAATAGGTCAAAGGCTTAGGTCGCTCCAGCCTGGGTGCATCGATATACCTTTCAGAGTCACCTGATCAAACGGTATTGATGTTCCAGTTTGATATACCCTAAGGTACGTGATTAGAGTTGTGATTTTCATGAATGACGTCGCATCTCCGAAGAGATCGGACTACGCACTAGTGCCACGTTGGCTATATGGGACATGCAAGAGTGCAAAGCAATAAACGTGCCAGTAGTGTATGTCAAAATAGGGTTGGGTGTGCCTGAGGTCTTTTTCAAATAAATAGGCCCATAGGCTTGATCATTACATCACAATATTGATACCACATGAATATATACCAATCCAATCACATCATTAATATAAAAAATAAGCATATATATCAAGATTATGGCAATATTAGATAGGCATTCAACACAATGACTAATCATCGGATTCGATTGTTTGAACAAGCATACAATTTTTAGTTCAAATCAAAATATGTTTTTTTTATGGTCAAATCAAGGATTATTTTGGGTGACCCTAACTGAATTGACATTCAAAATAATATTGAACTAAGTATGGAATGATAATTGTTAAAAATAAGGAGTTATGAATTTTATTTTTTAAATAAAGAAAAACTGAATTCAGTTTTTAAAAAAAATTGATCCTCTTTTTTTTTAAGAGAAAAATCGAACATTGTTTAAAAAATTTTGAAACAAAGAAAATTTTTATTTTTTAATTTTTTTTAAAAATATTTTTTTTTCATTTTTTTATATATTTTTAAACTTTTTTTTATTTATTTTATTTTTAAATATTTTTTTTAACATTTTTTCTTATTTTCTTTTTTTTTTAAACCATTTTTTTTTAAAACGTTTTGTTTTAAATTTTTTTTAAAAACTTTTTAAACATTTTTTTAACGTTTGTTTTTAATTTTTTAACATTTTTTTTTAATTTTTTAATTTTATTAAACGTTTTTTTAATGTTCTTTTTTTTTTATTTAAAAAAAAATTTAACATTTTTTTTGTTTTTTTTTAAATGTTTTTTTGTTAAAACTTTTTAAAATTTTTTTTATGATTTTGTAACGTTTTTTATTTTATTTTATTATTTCTTAACGTTTTTTTAAAGTTTTTTTTTAAAATTTTTTTAATTGTTTTTTAAATTTTTTTTAATTTTTTTAAAACGTTTATTTTATTTTATTTTCTTTTTTTTTTTTAAGTTTTTTTTTTGTTTTTTAAAAGTTTTTTTTTATTTTTTAAACGATTTTTTTTAATAACGTTTTTATTTATTTATTTATTTTTTAACCTTTTTTTAAACGATTTTTTTAAAACGTTTATTTATTTATTTTTAAATGTTTTTTTTTAATTTTTTAAAAAGCGTTTTCTTCTTTTTTATTAACATTTTTTTTATTTATTTTTAATCATTTATTTATTTATTTGTTAGATGTTTTTTTTAACATTTTTTTTTTTTTGATTTTTTTATTAAAACTTTTTTTTTTAATTTTTTTTTATCTTCTAACATCACCCCATATCTCCTCAATCGTATTTCTAACAACATCAATCTATTTTATCTCATTATTTTCTTTTGAAAAATCTTAGATTATTTTAGAGTCTCCAACCATTTGATTAGGACCACAAAAACTAAGCATCCAAGAATATGATATCTAAACTTTTACTGCGAACATCATCCCATCTTCAATTCATGTGTCAATTTGAATATTTCAATATTTAGGAATCACCAAAAAGTGACACTTAATTGGATAAAAAAATAACAAAATAAAATAAATAAATAAATAAATAAAACAATACCCAAAATCTACATAAACGATCCACAATCAAGCCACAATAAAAATAAAATAAAAAATAAAAATAAAATAAATTAAATAAAAAAAACTAGGTCATTTTGCAATGCTCCCATACTTGGGGTTTTTCAAGTTTGATCCTCAATAATCCCCAGTAGAGTCGCCACTGAAAACGCCCTCGATCCGCGGGGTGCGCGGATCCACTTTTGATTTTTGAGGTTTGGGAGTCGCCACCTAGTTATTATAATGTAAGAACTGAACACTGATCCTAAAAAGACAAATACTACTAATGTACGAAATAAAAATACGGGTCCAGGGATCACTTTAAAAGGTTGGAAGGTGTTAGGCACCAACCCCGCCCGACAAACACCGATCTCTACTAATTCTCAAATAAAGCTACATTGCTAATAAGCCCTAAATAATAATAAAAAAGTAAAAATTGTTACCTTTTCCAAATGTAACGCTTTTATTTTCTCAGATCTGATAGAACAACTCCTTGTATAGTATTCCTCGCTACGTTCTGTTGCAGGATCTGATTTCTGATGTCCAAGTTGAGTTATCTTCTTGGATCTGTGAGTTTTCTGATTTTTTTTTATGAATTCTAAGATATTTTAAAAGGCTTTTTTGGTGTTTTTTGAGCTAAAGTTGGGGTATGGATGTTAGGTAAGGAGTTAGGACTTCAAAATTAGGATTTTGGGGAGGTTGGGGAGGCGCATTGACCTACTTTTTCTAGGGTTTATTTTTTTATACTAAAATAGATTGTAAGGACCCCTAGTTATAGATTTTTTTTAGTGCTTTTTTTAATAGAGTTAGTGTTTAATTAGAATTATTTTAAGTAGAGTTAGTATTTAATAAGAATTATTTTAGGTATAGTTATATTTTAATTAGAATTATTTTAAATAGAGTTATATTTTAATTAGAATTATTTTAAATAGAGTTATTGTTTAATTAGAATTCTATTAGGGTTTTGACTTTTAGTCTCACTTAATTGACTTTAAGATTTTGACTTTAGTCTTATTTGATTGACTTTAATATTTTGATTTTAGTCTTACTTGATTTACTTTAATTTTAACTTTAGTCTTACTTGATTGACTTTAATTTTTTTGACCTTAGTCTTACTTGATTGACTTTAAGATTGACCTTAGTCTTACTTAATTGACTTTAAGATTTTGACTTTAGTCTTACTTTATTGACTTTAATTTTGATTTTAGTCTTAGTTAATTGACTTTAATTTTAATTAGGATTTCACTTTACATTAATTAATATTTTAATTATTAATTTCAGAATTTTTAATTATTAAGATTGTAAAATTATCGTTTTGCCCTCAGAGATGACTTTTTACATTTTTAGTCGTTTTTCAATGTTCCAGGATGTTTTGGAATCGATTTTTTATAAGAAATTCAATGGGAATATTGGTTTTTGTCATTTATGAAATTTTTTGTGCGAAATGGTCTTGAACTTTATGAGGGACATTTTCGTAATTTTATCGAATTTTGTGAAAATTGTCGAAATGGTTTATTTGATTTTGATTTGTTGTTTTATATGTTTGAAAGGGTTTTCCTAAGCGTAATGTAGGCTCTAGGGATGTTTTGAGGGTAGGGGTATTTTGATAATTTGATAATTTTAGTGATTTTTATTGTGAAACTTCTTTTTGTCTAAAAAATGATGATTTCTATATTTTTGGGATTATATTTTCCTAGCGTAGCGTGGTTTCTATAGTTTTTTTAGTTTGAGATACCATCATTGTGAACCGTTGCAATCGATTGAGGAGTTGATTAATCTGGTGACTGCAAAAATGGGGTGTCTACACCCTTTCACCTAAAATAGGAGATAGGGCATTCATTCTTTCCTAGATCTATTCATTCTTAGATTCAATCACTATTTTTCAGATTCATTTTCAATCGTTCTTTCCTAAATTTATTCCTTCATTTTCAGTTGTACTCAGTCAGATACAGCCGAGGGTTTCTCGGAATTATGTTCAGTTACCACTGAGGGTTTTCTAAGAATTATGCTCAGTTACTGCCGAGGGTTTTCTCGAAATTATGCTCAGATACCGTCGAGGGTTTCTCAGAATTATGCTCAGTTACCGCCGAGGGTTTTCTCGGAATTATGTTCAGTTACCGCCGAGGATTTTCTCGAAATTATGCTCAGTTACCGCCGAGGGTTTTCTCGGAATTATGCTTAGATACCGCCGAGGGTTTCTCAGAATTATGCTCAGTTACCGCCGAGGGTTTTCTCAGAATTATGCTCAGATACCGCCAAGGGTTTTCTCAGAATTATGCTCAGTTACTGCTGAGGGTTTTCTCGAAATTATGCTCTGTTTATGCTCAAATTATGCTCAGATTATACTCAATTTATACCCAGTTTATGCTCAAATTATGCTTAGTTTATACTCACTTTATGTTCAGATTCTACTCAATTCTCACTTAAACTATTTGAAATTTATCTTAGATTTTAAGTGCACACATTAGTCAAGGAGAATTTTTAAAAATTCAAATATCTGACATCGTCAGTGAGAGTTTGTGCTCAAAGACCTGACAACCTTTTAGTTCGGGGAGAGTTTTACCCTCAAGAATCCGAACATCCTGACGAATTGTTAAATCAGGCTACAAAATGAATTTTCACTAGCTTTGGCATTTGGATATCGTACTATCTATCAAAATAAATTTGCTATTTAGTTTGCTTCAACCCTCTGCCAAAGAAAGGCATCTGTAGACACCCATTTTTGCACTCGCCTGATTAATCTACACGTCAACCCAATTGCAACGGTTCCCAATGATGGATGATTATTCAAATGATTTATTTTATTACTAGATATGTTTTAGAAATTCGGATGAGGTATCTCAAACTAACAAAACCTTAGAAACCACACTACGCTAGGAAAATATAACTCCAAAAATATAGAAATAATCATCTTATAGAAAAAAAGAAGCTTCACAGTAAAAATCACTAAAAATGATCAAATTACCAAAAATACCCCTGACATAAAAACATTCCTAGAGCTTACATTACGCTTAGGAAAACCCTTTCAAATACATAAAACAACAAGTTAAAACCAAATAAATCATTTTACCAATTTTTATAAAATTTGACAAAATTACAAAAATACCTCTCATAAGGTCACGACCATTTCGCATAAAAAATTTCATAAATGACACAATCCAATATTCTCATTGAATTTCTTATGAAAAATCGATTCCAAAACATCTTAGAACATCAAAAACTGACTTAAAATGCAAAAAGTCATCTCCGAGGGTAAAAAGATAATTTTACAATTTTAATAATTAAAAATTCTGAAATTAATAATTAAAACATTAATTAATGTAAAGTAAAATCCTAAGTAAATCTTAAAGTCAATCAAGTAAGACTAAAGTCAATCTTAAAGTCAATCAAGTAAGACTAAAGTTAAGAAATTAAAGTCAATCAAGTAAGACTAAAGTCAATAAATTAAAGTCAATCAAGTAGACTAAAGTCAAGATATTAAAGTCAATCAAGTAAGACTAAAGTTAAGATCTTAAAGTCAATCAAGTAAGACTAAAGTCAAAATCTTAAAGTCAATCAAGTGAGACTAAAAGTCAAAACCTTAATAGTATTCTAATTAAATAATAACTCTATTTAAAACAATCCTAACTCTATAACTCTACCTAAAATAATTATAATTAAATAATAACTCTCTCTAAAAGAATTATAATTAAACACTAACTCTATCTAAATAAGTGCTTAAAAAAAATCTATAAATAGGGGTCCTTATAACCTATTTTCGTATTAAAAAATAAATCTTAGAAAAAGTAGGTTAAAAAGCTTTCCTAGCCTCTCATAAATCCTAATTTTGAAGTTCTAACTCCTTACCTAACATCCATACCCCAATTTTAGCTCAAAAAATACCTAGAAACCCTTCCAAAACATCCCAGAAATTCATAAAAAAATTAGAAAAATTCAGAAGGAGATACTTTGTTTTGGAGATCCGAAACGAATCTGGTGGCAGAACGAAACAAGGAGTGTTGTACGAAAAACTATTTTACCAGATTTGATGGAACAAGACCATTATCTTCATAAAGGTAAATATTAAAAAAAAATTTATTGATTAGGTCTTTTTAGCAATGTAGTTCTATTTGAAAATTAGCAGAGACCGGCGTTTGTCGGACGGGGTTGGTGCCTAATACTTTCCAACCCCGTAATGTGATCCCCGAACTCAGTTATTTTTTAAGTAGATTAGTTGTTTTTATCCATTTAGAGTCGATGTTCGGTTCCTAGACCACAATAACTATGTGGCAACTCCCAAACCTCAAAGGTCAAAAGTGGATCCACGCACCCCGCGAATCGAGGGCGTTTCCAGTCTACAGACCTCCCTTTTCTCACTAATACTTCTGACGCCACCCGATCATCATCACGTTTCTCCTCTTTGCTGTACTCATTGTTGACCACCGCTGTTGTAACATTTGTATACTTCAAAGTATCCTTCCCATAGGTTATCGTAGTCATAAAGTGCTCATATTACCTAGGAAGCGTGTTCAAGGACAACAAAGCTTTGTCTTCATCACCAATAACCTTTTCAAGATTCGCCAAGTCTACAAGTAACTTGGCGAAATCATTCAAATGCTTAGACATAGAAATACCCTTCCTCATACTGAATAGATAAAACTTCTTCTTCAAATGGAGACGATTTTGAATACTCTTAACCAGATACTTCTCTTCCAACATTGACCACATAGTCTTGGCCGAAGTTTCATTCATAACTTGGTACTTTATGTCTTGTGCCAAACATGACCTAATTTGGCCACAAGCCCTTTTATTCATCTTACTCCAAACACTATCATCCATCTCCTCCGGTTTATCCTCCAACACCTCGTCTAAATCAAGTTGTCACAGGGCATCGATGACCTCACATCTACACATGTCGAAATTGTTTGTGCCCGTAAATTTCTCGACTTCAATCTTAGCATTGGAAAACATCATAATTGTGTTACCTTTTTTTCCACTTGTTGGAGCAGTAGAACTATTCTCCGATTCACTAGAATTCACCATAGTTCTTTCAACCTTTATAAACTAATAACCAAACCAATGAATCAAGGTAAAACCAATTACCTTAATTCCTGATGATAACCAATAAGCAAACCTTGGTGCTCTGATACCACTTTGTTGAGTTATGCAGCAAAAAAAAAGGTTCAATACGAATATTAGCTTTACGAAATAATGAACAAATTATGCATAGAACAAGAGCACACACAAGATTTATAGTGGTTCGGCAAATTGCCTACATCCACATGCAAACGGAGAGGGATATTATTAATGATATTAAAGATTGCAATTCGCTCAAGAACCAGAAAGAGTTTATGTTCTCTCTATCATTTTATCTCTCTGTTCAGCCTTGGATTTGATCAAGATGTAATTTCAATTTTGATATGAATCTTGAGAATTTGAGAAAACTTTCAGATCCAAAATGGAGTTAATCACTTTGCTACATTGTGGGATTGGATCACAGATCCTTCTCCTTATCGTGGGGACGAGATAAACCAAAAACTCATTACTACCCCCCTAGTTCAGATTTGATTCAATGAATTATACATACTTTTGATCCAGCCATCACGAATTAATCAATAATTATCTGTAACTTTGATGACTAATTATAAGCAATCTGTTTCCATGTTCCACATTTCCATTTTAACTATCACCCCATTCCCATTCATTTCAATGTGACACCACCACCACCTTGGACGGGGGGTCTTTCTAAGAGGCGCTACTATGTTATAGAGAGATTTTGAGTTTTAAACTCAAATACTTTCTTCTATAGATTTTTGCTTCATCTTGCTCAAGTATGCTATTTTGTTCTTTATTTCATCATCATCATCTATCTCTATTGATATTGGATTCTTCTATTGTTCTACAATTCCTTCTGTATTAGAAAAGATAATACTTCAACCCGATCCAAACACCATTAACCGAGTACCATGGGTCCAACTCTTACCCATTCAATTTGTCCTAGAGGATCCAACCCATCCAAACCGTCTTATCTAGGAGGTCCGGCCTCCCAATGGGAGCTGACCTCTTCAAACCGTCCAACCAAGGAAATTCGACCTCTTTATGGGAATCGACCCCTTTAAAACCGTCGAACGAAGGAGGTTCAACCTCTTATAGGAGCCAATCCTTTCAATCTTATTGAGCTTCAAAGAAGTTTGATCTCCATTAGAGCTGACCCCTTCACCATTACCAAGTAACAAGGAGGTTCAGCCTCCCTTGGAACCGACCCCTTCACCATACCAAATTTTAAGGAGGTTCGACCTCTTATGGGAGCAATCTTGTGGCATCTCGGGAACATCAACACAAATCGACATGTTAAATCTCTAGATACTAGGTAGCGCCTCTAGACTTCAGCACGATTTCCTTTATTTATGTTAGCATTCCAAGGCACTTAAAAACCTGATAAACCATAACACAAAAATCTTGCATAAAGATATACCAAGAAATAAACAAGTAGCGAAGACTATATACATCTAACAACGTAAAGATAGATCAGAGTGCGAAAAGAGTAGAAATATACAAGATTATAGAAATGTCTTCTCACTAATATAGTCCTAACCCTCGACCCAAACTTTGTATACAACCTGGTCGAATTGACGTGATTAGGTATAACCCCAGTATTCACCAGGTAGTGAGCTTTTTTCGTTTGTATGACCAACCAGATTCTCCTCACTAGTTGACTCCATACCCACCTCGACAACTATAGGCTCCAAAACTAAAGAAAAGATAGGAAATGGTAAGTAACAATGGTTGTCCAATAGGTGACTAAACAATTCCCACTAATAACCTCTCCTACCATGAGCGCGTACGCATTCTCAATCATTCATTACATGCATACTTTTACAATGTAAACTACGATTAACTTGTACATATAGTCAAGGATGAGCATCTAAACAGTTAAAATTCGCACCACAACAATCACTAGTACTTATACTATAACATTTTCCTTTTATACAATTTTACTTGATAAGATTTAGATAGTAAATATGTTTTTCATTTTATAATCCAAAATAAAATAACAGATACATAACATACAATGGTGTAGTAATGGAATTAGAAAGTTGGGATTCTACGATTGGATTGCTTCTCGTCAAGATATGATGTTCCAATACTTTACTGATTTTTAGTTCCTGATTTTATGGCTAGTCTCTACATTACCATGGTTGGTTGACCATTTATCCAACTCAGGCTGATCATTTGACGTGACCGTAAGTAATGAAACTCTTTTCTATATGTTAGAATGTTTGACTACTCTAAATTGTTAGTGATCATTGACTAATCATCTTCGTCTATGCCTATTAGGCGTGCATATGATTCCCATTATACATCTTCATTTGCATATGACCACCTTTACATTACAATTTCACTAGTAAAGATAGAAAGGAATAAACCCAGATTCTAGTTATTACTCCACTCTCATATGCGTCTTACACCACGTATGAGCTTGGTTGTCCCTATCGTACATCTTAGGATAACACATCACTCCGGATGATATGACAGACTATCCCTTTAGGTGTTCACAAGCTCTTTAACAACTCATAAAATAGTTATATATATATATATATACATATCGTTTTTCTTTGAAAACAAAAGAAAAATTAACATTATAGAGTTGAGAATGGATATTCAGGCCATGTTCATTTGGGCTTTCGAAGCTGACTTTTTTGAGCTTTTTTGGCCTTTAAGCTTAAAAAGCCAGCTGATGCACATTTGTTTTAGTTTTTTTTTAACTTCAATAGATTTTTAAAAAAGCCAAAAAATGGCTCTTTTTAAGAGTCTCTCCGTGCCGACTTCTTCGTTGGGCTCTTGTGCGAAGCTCATTATCGAGAAATGGTTGAAGTGCAATTACCAAAATGCCCCTCACCTTCAATTAAATTTCCAACCAAGTTATAACCTAAAATCGAAAGAGAATCGAAATTGATTCTCTTTCAGCTTCATCTCCTTCAACCTGCTCGACTGTCACCCTTCTTACCTCTCTCAGCTTCATCTCCTTCAACCCGATTGACTGTCAACCCTCCTCCATTATCTCATCTATCCCTCATGTTACAAGAATCAAGAAATATTTTACGTTTCTCATCTTTTCCAACAAGTTTGATCAAACGGTTGACTGTCGACGATCGACTCTCTCATCTTTCCTGGTCGTAAAGATCCCTTCCTTTCTCTCTCTCATCTTTTCCTCACAACTAACCAAACGAAAAGCCCTAACGGTAGATGGAAAATCTTGTCTCATTACAGACTGCCATTAACGACCTCTTCTGTCACGACAGATCTCGTCCTTTGCTTTCTACCATTAACGACCAAGTAAGGTATCGATTTTTAATTTTTTTTATTTTTATTACTGATTTGTTGTAAATCGACTTGATGGGTTCTTTTTATTTCGGATTGTTACCAATTCCTCCTAATTCAATGCTCAAGTAAGTCTTATAATGTGATTAGCATCTCTTTTGCAAACATCAGTGCTCGAAATCCATTATCATTGTCAAAGTCTTGTGTTCATTGAACCATTTCGTTTTTTGTTATATTAGATATTCTACACTCCCTTCATCAATCAAAAATTGAATCTTTATTTAAACTTTACAAACCCAAAAATAAATAACAAACAATACCCATACAGAAGGAGATAGAAATGCTTATAGTTTAGGTGGTGTATGCCAAATCCTCAGAATCCCTTTTTTACTTACCTACTTTAATCTGAATTTTATTCACCCCAACCTCCAACTTATCTAGACTTGGTTCTTTCTTTTCCACACTTGGGGTGGGATTTCCAATATTGAGCCATGGATGTTGCAAGCATTTTTCTACCGTTGGCCACTTCTCTGGAGCAAAATCAAGAAGAAGGCATAGAAATTCGACAAACTCATGAGAGTTTTCAAATTTGTATTTTTCAACCAGAAGAAGATCTAGTGACTAGAATTTCAGCCTTTGGATCCTCTTTAGGTCACCATGTCTATCAAAAAGGTCTTTTGATCGAGATCCCCCATTGGCAATCTGTTCTCAAAAGCATGGAGAACAGTATTAGATAGGATTGTAACTTGTAAGATAGTGGGGGGGAAGAGAGTTTTCTCACCTTTCGTGGTATCTTTCCCAAAAGTTCCATCATTAGAGCAAGGTGATCCTGAAATCCAACATATCATCTGACTCATGAGAAAGTGGAAAAAGTACAAATATTTGGATAGCTTGTGTTAGGAAATTATTTCCAAATAACCTATGCCAAATTTTAAAATTTGTGATTGAGTTTATTTTGTAAGTTGGATTTTGGTGGCATTGGTTGATATTTTATTTGATTGTTAAATTATGAGTTGATTCTGATTTAGGATTGGGTGAATGGTTAGATGAATTGTATGTTAGGTGTTTGTAAAATTACCAAACTTAAGTGAATTATTGTTAATGGTGTTTAAAGTGTTTTAAAAATTATAGAATTTAGTAGAATTTTATATTGGATTCTTTTGAAGATTGTTAATTGTGCTCTAAAGATTCGGGTGTTAGTGAATTTTATATTAGATTCTTTTGAAAATTTTTATATTGGATACTATTGGCATCCTAACTTTTACTTTTCTCTTCTCTTAATCCAAAAAGACTGTTAATGAATTTCTTATGTATTTTGTTTCATTAAAGTATTCCTTTTAAGCACAAATAAGATTTTATGTAGTATGTGTCTGCACACGCAACTATTGTTAGGTATTATTTTGGGGAACGATCTTCTTAGCATGTTATTTGATATTTTTAACATTTACTTACAGTAATATTTGTTTACGATAATTATTTGTTTGCTTATGATTCTTATTGTTGTTACTCATATTTTATTACATTTTTCATTCTTTATTCTTATCCATTACTTTTCATTTTTTTAAATGAATCATCAAATTATCAGATGCCAAGACAAAAAGTAATAGAACTAAAAGAAACAGAGTCAAAAATTGATTCCGTAAAATTGACACCCTATCTTCATAAGATTTGATTTGATATCTGTGTGGAATTAGTTAAGAAGGGCAAAAGACCTAGTACTTCATTGAATGTATCGAGGTATTCATCTCTAATGAAGTAATTTCAAACAACGACAGGACTTAATTACACTAAGAAGCAACATAGAATCATTGGGATAAAACAATAGGTATTTGGACTAGATGGATTAAATTAAAAGCCTGTACTAGAGTGGGTTATGATGCCATTAACAATAAGGTATTGATGAGCAATGAATGGTGGAACTCTTGGTTGGAGGTAATTTTTGATTAGATTACCAAATAAGAATATCACGTTTACCAATTCAAATTTATAAAACAAATTTATTTATTTTGGAGAAAAATAAAACTGATGCACAATGGCCTTATGACGGTCTGAAACATGTTAAAGAGTTGGACATACTATTTGAAGGGACTTATGCTACTGGAGAGTATTTTGCAAGCTCTTATAATCCTGGTGTGCATCCATCCACTGAGTCATCTAGAGCAATTGAACACGAGCTTCAGGATGATGATGATGATGACGATGATGCATTTGTTCAAGAAATGCAACCATAAGAGTCCCAACCACCTTTCGATATTAGTCTTAATATTGATGGTGATGGTATCCCTCCATTTATTACACCATTGCGCATGAAATTTAAAAGTAACTTAGATTTTCAACATTCTAAATGATAAAAAATGACGAATGCAGTTATGTTGGGATGACAAATTGAGCATTTGGTTGAAGTAATTTCATTGAGGACGAGTTCGACTAGTGCAACACCCCCACTACCACCTACACAACCTGATAGCATTAAGGAGTGTATTGATTTGTTGGATGTAACAACAAAAATCATCCCTAATAGTGATCGTTATCGATTTGTACTAAAATTATTACGTATGAAGAAGAAGTACAGGAAAATTTAGTGCATGCTGAAAACAAATGAACTCCGTGTTAGATGATTGGATGGTGAAATAGAGGATGCTCGAGTTCATCATTTTAAATAGTGTGTGATTTTAATGTGTTTTTGTGTGTAATTTTAATATGTTTTTTATATTGCCATCTTTCATTGATGGTTATGACTATATGCCACCCCTATGATGGTATGACAATGCTTATCTATTTTTTTAATATTTTCCTTGGATTGTATAATATATTTATTAGGTGGTGAATGCTATTAACAATTTCCATTATGTAGTGAATGTTGAACATGTCTATTTTATTATCTATATTATTTGAAGTTTATAATTTTAAATGAATAATTTGTACTTATGTACTTATATAGACTTATGGATTCCAATGATGATATTTCCACCCATGATGGTACGTCAACCGACGATGTATGTCTAATAATGATGAAGTTAATGACGTGAATACCGTAGATGATGATTTGTCATTAGATATTTTGGTAACAGGTGTCATTGCTGCAATACATCAATATGTTGACACCTTTATTTATAGGGAACCACTTAGGAATTCTTGTTATACTGGATCAGATTATGTGCGTGACATCATTGACGGACTTGGTAACACATGCAATGATTTATTTAGGATAGAATGACATGTTTTCCTAAATTTGTGTGACATATTAGAAGGGAGGGGTCTGATGAAAAATGAAAAGATAATTTTTATCCAAGAACAAGTTGCAATGTTTGTCTATGTCACAATGAAAGGCCTTTTAAGTATTCATTGAATACTATCAACAAATATTTTCATGTAGTTCTTAGAAGCTTAATTGAAATTTCAAAAAATTTTATTGTTCCTCCTAATCTCAACGAAGTCTCTATGTATATATGAACCAATGAAATATATTGGCCATATTTCAAGGTATTTTCTCAATGATTTCTTTCATTTATCATTATTTATAATAATGTCAAATATAATTATTTATATTTGAATTATGTAAATATAAGAACTGTGTTGGGACGATCGATGAGACTCACATCAGTGCACATATCTCGTTCATATATCAAAATAGATTTCGATGATACAAAAGCATAACATAAAATGTTATGGCCACTTGTGCTTTTGATATGACATTTACATATGTCGTAGCTGGATGGAAAGGATCAACTAATGATTCTTGTGTGTTCTTCGATACTATTGCGAAGTCATCATTACAATTTCCACATCCTCCTCCAGGTTAGTTTTTTTAAAGTAAAAATAAAATACAATATTGAAAATGTCATTATTAATAGGTTGTCTTTTTTTTCAAGGTAAATATTATTTAGTCAACTCTGGATATCTGTTGATGGAAGGCTACTTCGTACCTTACCGGGGTACAACATATCATTTACAAGATATTAGAAGAGAGTCAAGGCCAAGAATAGATAAAGAATTATTTAACTATATGCATTCTTCATTTAGGAATGTCATTGAGCGATGTTTTGGAATTTTAAAAGTCAAATGGACAATTTTGAAGCAAATGTCATGTTACAAATTTTAAACACAACGAGATATTACATTGGCTTGTATGACATTCCATAACTTCATAAAGAAGTATGCAATTGCAGATAAAGAATTCTTACGTTTCGAGGAAGAATAAATTATGGAATATGAAGGGGGTGCATCTGAATATGATAATAATAATGAGCCTGTAGATCATTGATCTCGTGTTACCATAGAAAGGACAAGGAGTAGAATAACTAATGCATTATATGCTGCTTATGATAGAGCTTAAGAACTTTGATCTATTTTGGAATTGTTATTAATGAAAATTATAATTATCTTTTTGTATGACAGTGCAATACTTTTGATTTTCGTATATATTTGTTTGAATGTTAACATGTATGTGATGTTATGTGGAACTCAGATTGTGTATGGGATGTTATGTGGGTGTCGAATTGTATTTAAGATGTTATGTGAATGTCAGATTATATATGGGATGTTATGTGGATATTAAATTGTGTATTATGCAGGTATTTTCTTTATTAGGAAAATTTCATATGTCCATTTTTAAGAGGAGGTGTTGTTGAAATTTCGATAAAATCATAAAATTTATACATTTATTTAAATTGAAAATATTATTTTAATAATTTTTAATTTAAATTTATTATATATATTAGTGTAATTATATATTTATTGTATTCTAGTCACTTTTTGTGCATTCAAGGTGCATTATCAACATTATGGGTATTCTGATCATTTTACCATAATCCAACAATAAAAAACTGTAAAACGAATAGACTTTTCTGGCTTCTGTGCTTCTGTAAAAAAACAAACTTCTGTCGAATATGGCTTTTTAGGCTCTGGGCTTCTGCTTCTTCTAGAAGCCAGCTTTTGGAGCTAGAGCTGGCTACTGTAAAGAATAGACCCTCAATTTCCTACCATGCAACAGTGGCCCACCGACCTAAAATAAATAACAGTATGAAAATTAAATTGCGCTTTGCGCTACAGAAAGGAAATAAACATGCAACTGTAATTAATTACCTCTAAATATCTGTTCACCAACCCACACACAACACAACTATGTAAAATACAGACATCACCCTTCAAGTGTGACTCTTACATTTTACCGTGTCTCCCATTTTTCCTATTTTTCCCATATTTACACTTTTCGCCTTTTTCAAACATAAACTATTTTTTTTACGTTTATCAAAATAGTGTAATTTCTTTAATACTAATCATTTTCAAACTTTAAAATTTATTTTTAAGAATTTAATTGAAAACTATTGCAAATTTAGTTGAAATAAGGTTTCAAAAATATGCGGAATTCAAAATGTCAAAACAGTGTTGTCGGGAACTAATGGTGGCAGAAGGCTATTTTTGGTGGTGGTATCGCCAGTCTAGTCGCTAGAACTGACAGACTGCACAAAAATTAGATTTTTGGCCAATTTTTCTGATTCCTTCATTGATTCTTCAATCCATTCATCTACCCATGAATCCATTGTTAAAATTCGATAAAAACACATCAACACATGAAGGTCTTCGCGTGAATTTAAAATAAATAAAAAGAATTCTACGTTTTGAAACACATCACAAATTTTTGTTAAAAATCCTAAGTGTAATCTTCATAATCTACTATTACCAATAGGAATTGAGAGTCCCCTACCGAAGTTCATAGTTGTCGAAAACAATGAGCTAGCATGGAAATCAAGTTAGATGGGCAGAATTCAAGGTTGGGTATGTTTGGTTGTAGTTGTTTTATGAAGATCTTGAAAATGGTGTGCTCCTTTTTTCTTAAATAGAAGATGAGTCTAACTCTACTTCGATAAATCCCTCGAGTAGAATGTGTTGGAATCAACTCGAAGTATGTGGTTGGTTTTCGACAGAGAATGGGGAAGAAGAAATGAAACGAAGATCTAAGGCGGTAGGAACATAGAGCTCGTCAACGTTGGTAGTTTCTTCTTCTTCGACAAGGCTCATCCATTGCTTATTAGCGATGGATCTAAAAGAGAACATGGATGAAACCCTTGGTTCTCAATGACTAGGGTTTGGTGTCATTAGAGAAGATAATTAAATAAAAAACTCTTAAGTTCTTTTATTTAAAGACCTTGAGGGGTAAAGTTGGTATTTCCCAACTTGTTTGTATTGTTGGTAATATTTTGATTTCCTGGGCTTGGAAAATGACAAATGAATACTCCATTTTATATAATTTTTTATTTCAGACCTAATAGTGCAATAGGATTTTAATAATTCTCGCTTTAACGAAAATTCACCTTTTTAAGTCTAATCTGCATGGAAATTGAGGATTTTGTAACTTTTTCGTTCTAACTCGAATTTGAATGTGCTTTCAGGCTAAAATATGTTTTTCGGCCATTTTGAATTTAATGATGAAGTTAGTTTTTGTCAAAAGTGAACATATCAAAATCTAAGAATTCCAACCCTAAGTCCCACTTTAACAATTTTCTCAAATTTCACTATTTTGAAATTATTTGAGATACGAATTAAAAACTCGGGGTATTACATTCTCCCCCCTAATAAAAATTTCTTCATCGAAATTGAAATCATACCTTAATTTCGGAGTAGTTCAGGATACTTAGTCCGCATCTCTATCTCTTTTTCCCATATGGCTTCTTCTATATTGTGGTGTCTCCACAGTATTTTGACCAGAGAAATAGATTTAGATTTGAGTTGATATACTCTACTATCGAGTATCTGTATTGCACCTTCTTTGTAAGACATGTCTTCGTTTACCTCTAAATCATACAACTCAATCACGTATGAAGGATCGGGCAATTACTTCTTCAGTATGGACACGTGGAACATATTGTGAATCTGTTCAAGCTACGGTGATATAATTAATTTGTAAAATCACTTAACCTTTTAGCACCATACTTATTTTACAAACTTTCTGTCATACCTTACTTATACTTAACATTCACATTTATGCTCAGCCTTTGATTGCCACTAATATTACTAAATCACCCACCTCTTAGTACATTGTTACTTACTACCACACATAATACTTAAAAAATTTATCTCCTAACCTACTTCAACTATTCCATATACACTTAAATTCCTTAATACTTTTTACCTATCACCCAAAACAATGTCTACTCATTAATGTATGTATTGCTATAGACACATGCTTTGTAACTCCTCTTGCAACTGTAGACACGTGATTTCATCATTACGATGACCACATCTACTAAGGTTAGGAGTCGCCACCATTCATTTTTGTAAGTGAGTGTGAATGGTCATCCGATGTGCATTTTTTAGAAAATGTGACATTTTTGTCGTTTAGTGACTATTGATGGATAGGAACTAATTAAACCTTGAGATTCGGGGTAAGTGGCTCAGTTGGAGAAAAGGAAAGGTGTTAGGCATCCTTTTCTCCCCACTAAATAGTGGTAACCTCAACTCAACTCGGTCATTTTAATCAAAAATACAAGAATAAAAATGAAAGTGTCACGTGTTTATAATGCGTACCCTAAGTAGGGATTTATTTTTTACTTGATCATAAGATCATCTCATTGGAAGAGAAGATCCTAATGGATCATTTGCTTTGAGATCCACTCATCTTAAATCCATTTAAAATAAATGAAGAGGAGGGGGGATAATAGAAGAATGAGGAAGAGAGGGTAGAGAGACGGGGGATTACCTTGAACCTACCTTGTATCTTCAATTTCCTTCTTCTTTTTCTTAAAGTCTTTTGAGTCCTTAGAGATGTAAAAAGATGTGATTATTTTTTTGTAGAGGATTAGTATAAGATTGGAGAAAAGATGAGGAGAGAAAATGGATTTTTTATTTTTATTTTTTTTGTAAGACTTGGTGTAGAGCTAGTAAGGGAGAATTGGTGAGAGAAAATAGGTAATAGTGGTTAGTAGTGAGAGTTGGGGGGATAATTTTTGTAGTGAAAGTTGAGGCTTTTTTGGGAAGTGGATGATGGTATTTATACATGTTGAGGAATTATTTTAGGGGTAAAGTTTGGTGAAATGAAGAAAAATGATAGAATGATTATAAGTTTAAGGAAGAAGTGGGTGTAATTTAGAGGAGATTGGAGGGTATTTAGGGAAGGGGGTTAAATGGGTGAGTTTTGATCCAAATGGTTTGGATCCTACCCAACCCATTTGGGTGGAGTGTTTGGTGAGGTGAGTTTAAGATGGTGGTTGTGATTAAATGGTATTTGGTTTAAGAGAATGGAGGATTTAAAGAAGGTGGTTGATGATATTTTGGGAGGGTGAGGGAGATGATGCCATGTGTCAAAGTGAGTAGAAATGAAGGGTTGAGATAGGTTGATGGGAGAGGTTGAGTATTTGACTTGAGAGGATGGGTGTAAGTTTAGGTTGTAGATGTGGGTTTTGTAAGGAATGATGAGGGTAGATTAGGGGAGGTATAGGTTAGGGTGTGGATAGATGTGTTTGATTTGAGAGAAAAGGTGATGGGTTGATGTGTGGGTGGATGAGGTTTAAAGAAAATTAATGGGGTAAGTTGGATGAGGGAGGTGAGATGGGGTGATGACATGTGTCACCTTTTGATGATAAAAATAGTGATTGGTTGATGTGGGTAGTGATTTGTGGGTTTGGATTATGGGTTGGATAATGAATTGGGTATGGATAGTGGTTTGTGGGCTTTTAGTGTATTTGGCTTGGGTTTTAGGAGGGTTGTGGGTTATTTTGACTTGGATGGGATTTATTTTGGATTGGATTTTTGGGGGTAGGTTCATTTTAGGGTTTAGGTGATATGGGATCGATTTTAGGTTTAGGGTAAGGTGAGAAATTAATTTGGGAAAGAGTTGAGGGCTTGTGGGCTTGGAATGGGCTTAAGGTGTTTTGCGGATTCGGAGGTGGAGTGGTGGAAGTAGAGGAGGGGTAGGCATCCCAAGTCTCACATTTTTTAATTTATTTAATTTTTTGAGATTTTTGACAATCATTGATTTGATCAAAAAATACCACGTGTTGGCAAATCCGGCTTTTTAGGCCCATGGGAGAATTTTATCGAGCATTCGGGTATTCTTGGATACAAAGGGGGAGCGGGGAGGGTTGGACAAGTAGAGGATAGGTCAAACCCCTTTGGTGGGTCCTTTGGACTATTGAAAGGTCTTAGGGGCCTCGGTTCGATTAAAACATTACTTTTTAGCGATTTGGGCTTTTGAAGCCCGTTGGCCAATTTTGTCGAAAAATCGATGTTTTGAGTGGAACGGGGTAGATGGGAGTATGCCGAGTCCTTTTGGTGGGCTTTTGAGGCCCATTGGTAATTTTTATTGAAAAATCTATATTTTTGGGCCCTTCGAGTATGGGCCCGTTCAAATTGAGGTGTCTACAGCTGCCATTCTTTGCAGGAATTGCGTGTAAAGAACTGCAAATAATAGACTAAACCCCTATTTGCACGGGCAAGAGAATTTTGTAAAACATGACTTAGAATTTCGGATTAAATTGATAAATTTTGTGGAAAATGGCGCCTCAAGCACGGGGTCTAACAGAGTTTTGCCGTATTAATTCATTGATCTCGATGGCGTGGAGCTTGTGTGAGATCTTTGATTTGATAAAAATTTGATTAGTTTTTAAATCCGACTATTTCTTCTATCGTGTTTTGATAAATCGGAGTTGAGTGCAACTCGAAAGGTTTTTGAAATTCTTGCGATTTTTTTGATTTTTTGATTTTTTGATTTTTTTAAATTTTCTCTTCATTGCCTTCTTTTGTTGATCTTGCTCTGTTTCTATCATAATCTAACCCTCTCAATTCATGCATTGTCCCTTGATACCTTTGATCCTTTCAACGGTGCAAGCACTGAGGTTGTTTAGCAGTTGCCACAAATCCAAGAGAGAGTTTTGCAGTTGGAACCGAATCGACTAAGACATGTTGCATCGGTGCTACTCTCTTGCAGTATCAACATACTCTTTCGCACTTCTTGATTCATTATCACACCAATATCTCTAGCTGGCATGTTCCTAGTCATAACACTTGCCAGGTGTTCGCACTATCGATCTAAAGTAGCAACTAGTGTTCTATATGTACTGTGAATTGCTTTGTCATCTACTTCTACATGTTCGACCCATATGACCTTGGAGTGACCATTTGGCATTTCTTTGATTAAATAGCATGATGGCCTTCTTCGACATCTCGATAACGGGCTAGGACACAAATCATCCAAGGAAACATCGACCACCATCCAAATCCCCTCGACATGTTGTTTACAATACCTTACAAAGAAATTTTTTCAAGTCAGAACCAGAGGTGAAGGTTCTTGAAATTCTGCTGTCATCACTTGAAGGGCTCCATTGTAGTTTTCTGTTACACCTGTTGATTCGACCTCAAGAGTCATTACTCTTGAAACAATGCTAGAAAATATGGTGGACTACTGATTCACATCCATAAGGATCTCAACAAGGTTAATGTGATTCATAACAACGGTCGTTTCTCGAGAAGCTTCTGATTTCAATCCAAATGGTTTCGGTCCAATTCCCCTCGAGAATGTTTGCATGTACTCATTTTCACTTAGAATCTCATAAGCATCGTCAAGGCCACGTATCCATAACGATTTCCCTAGTTGGGTCATTCTTATAAACTCTTCCATTGTTGCAACTGCGAGTTCGATGATCAATGGTTTATCTACCTCAGTAGGCCCGGAAAATGATCTCAGGAGGGGCTTGCTTGGGGTCCCTGCTTCGATGCCTTCACGTTTGTCTAGTGAGTAGTGATGCTTCAGACGCTGAAAAAGTGATGATGAGTCAGGCTGCCAAGATCCGTGCTTTGAAGGAACGCCTTGACTCTTTTTTTCATGATGTTTGATTGACTACGTTGTATTAACTCTTTTTTTATTTTCTTTTCATTACATAATGTTGAAATATAATGCAAAGAAATAGGTTTTGTACTTACTTGGCCTCAGGTATATCTAATGCTTTGAAAACTTGAAGTTTGAATAAGTCTTAGAATCTTCATCATCGGCCAAAATAGTAGTTTTTCTTTTTTTAAAATTTTATGAAATATCTTTATCAAATGAGTACGATAAATTCAGAGTTTGTAAAATCTTTGGTTGCGACGATCTTGGTGTTTTGCCAACCACAGAGGATATAAACGTCAATTACTCTTTTGATTCCTTTAGAGTCATTCCCAGTGCCCTGGTATTGGAAGACTATTATTTGTTTGGGTATCGGGATTTTTGAAAGATTTTGCCGTTCACAGTTTATACTCTTGTGGGCCAGGAGTTGTTTTTTTTTTTTTCGTTTAACCTTTATTGTCCCTGATGCCAATTACAGTTTTCATCAAACCCGATTTCCACATTTTTATGCATCGACGTCCTTTTTGGGATTTTCATCATGCTGGTAGCTTTAATTTGCCATAGTCTGATTCTTTTACTCATAGCGCCCTTTCAGGTTTTCATTCTTCCCTTTCAGACCATGCTTGTATTTTTCTAGATTTTTCATTACAATTCTGCTCGGAGTCTCTGTGTCTTTGTGGCTTGGTGACTCAAGTTGAGCTGCAAGATCGACGACTCTACTCTTGTAGTGGCACTTTTTCTTGAGTAATAGATCTAGATTCCCCTCTCGAGTTTGTTGACGACTATTCGTGGTTCGGCAACTCAAGTTGAGCCGTGAGATCGACTACTCTACACTTCGAGTACTCTTTTTTTTCGAATATCCGATCTAGATTCCCCTCTCGAGTGTTCCAACGACTAACAAGACTTTGAGGTCCGGACCAAGTTGCAAGATCATTAGAGCTGCCACTGTCATTATGTTGCCCTAGAACATTTCCTGATCAAAAAGGACTTGAAGTAGGACGAAACGTTGGCTTAGGCTTATGGTAGTGGAAGATTACAAAAAGGTTAAGGTCTGGGTCTTAGTTTATCTAAAGTGAAATAAACATGGGGTTCGTCTATTTTTGTTTCAGAAAAGTGATCTATGTCTCCTCCCAGCGTTTCTCGAACTTGTTTAGGCTGGAGATTTGGATCGAGCCAAGATCAAGTGTTCGAGTTTTTGACTTTCTTGATTTTTTTGTATTTTTAACCGTTCACAGTTTATCCTCATGCAGGCTAGGAGTACTTTTGATGCTTTTGATTTTTCTATTTCTTTCTGATTTTTTTTTTTTTTTTTAGTTGTTGACTTGCCCCAGTCTTAGGTTAAGAAATGAACGTGATGGCTCAAAAGGGTTGACTAGGGTGTGATAGTTTGTTTGGGATAGCAAAGATGGCCTTTCGTCATCTCAGGGTCAGATCTTAAGCGTAATATTTCTTAATAGTGTCAGCATTGATCGGTTGTGGGAAGACTTGTCCGTTCATTTCTGTGAGAATCAGAGCTCCTCCCGTCATTACCTTCTACACGATGAATGGTCCCTCATAGTTCAGTTTGAACTTTCCTCTAGCATCTTCTTGGATTGACAGAATTTTTTTTAAGACCAGGTCTCCTGGCAAGAAATCCCTAGGCTTAACTTTCTTGTTATAGGCACGAGCTATTCGTCGTTGATAGATCTGTCCATGGCAAATGACTGCAAGGCGTTTCTCTTCAATCAGATTCAGCTGATCAAACCGAGCTTGAATCCATTCAGTTTCATCTAACTCTGCTTCTTTTAAGATTCGGAGGGAGAGAATCTCAACCTCTACGGGCAAGACTGCTTCCATTCCGTAAATCAATGAATACGGATTTGCCCCAGTCGAAGTTCTGAACGAGGTTCGGTAGACGTGTAGTGCAAATGGCAACATGTCGTGCTAATCTTTGTATGTAATTGCCATCTTCTCGATTATTTTCTTGATGTTCTTATTAGCTGCCTCAACTGCTCCATTCATCTTAGGTCTGTAGGATACAGAGTTGTGATCAGTGATGTGGAAGTTTTCGCACATTTTGATCATATCTTTATTCTTGAAGTTCTTGGCATTATCAGTTACCAATTCGCTTGGAAGTCCATACCGACAAATGATGTTGTTCTTGACAAACTTCATGATGTTGCTCTTAGTGACATTGACGTATGAAGCCGCTTCTACCCACTTGGTGAAGTAATCGATAGCAACAAGGATGAAACGATGCCCGTTTGCAGCTTTTGACGAGATCTGCCCAATGACGTCCATGCCCCAGAGTGAAAAGGGCCAAGGAGTGGTCATATTATATAGTTCTGAAGGTGAGGCATTGATCTTGTTGGCATATATTTGGCATAGATGGCATTTGCAGACGTGCTGATAGCAGTCACTCTCCATTGTTGACCAATAGTATCCCATCCTCATGATCTTCTTGGCCAGCATGTGACCATTCATGTGGGGCCCACAGACTCCCCCATGTATAGTCTCAATTAGTCGTTTCGCTTCTGTTTCTGCCACACACCTAAGTAAGATCTCATGGTGTGACTTCTTGTACAGAATACCGTTGCTCAAGAAAAATTGTCCTGCTAGCTTCTGAATGGTCCTTCTATCATTTGGCGTTGTATCTGAAGGGAGCGTTCGATCTTCAAGATATGCCTTGATGTCAGAATACCATGGCTTTTCTTCAGATTCTTCTACTTCAACGGGAAAGCAATAGGCTGGCTAATCTTGAATTCCAATCTCAATAGGGTTGATGATTAGGTCTTCCGAGATGTTGATCATAGAGGTAAGTGTAGCTAGTGCATCTGCAAACTGATTCTTAACTCTCGACATGTACGTGAATGAAATCCTATTAAAGCGCGAGCTTAGTTCTTCTAGATACTCGAGGTAAGGGACTAGTCTCTGCTCTCGGGTCTTTCATTCTCCAATCGTCTGATAGACTACTAAGCTTGAATCTCCAAAAATATCGATCTCATCTACCTCGAGATCTAGTACTGCCTTTAACCCTACTATGCATGTTTCGTATTTAGCCTCATTCTTAGAACATTGGAATTTTAGTCTGATTGCGATTGGCACGTGGGATCCATCTGGCTTGATCAGAACTGCCCCTATTCAGTTTTCTTTCTGATTGGCTGCTCCGTCGAAATACATTTTCCAACCTAGCTCCTCATTATCGTCTTCAACCTCAGTGATCAGTATGGCTTCATCGGAGAAGTTTATTTTTAATGGCTCGTAATCAGGCAATGGGTGCTCGGCGATGGCTTGCCCTTTGATGGCCTTCTGAGTGACATAGGTGATGTTAAACTCAGATAATAATAATTGTCACTTCGCCGTACGACCTGTTAATGCCGGTTTCTCAAAAAGGTACTTCAGGGGGTCCATTCTAGCAATAAGCATAGTTGAGTAACTAAGTAAATAGTGACGTAGTCGTTGAGATGCCCCGACTAATGCATAGCAAGTCTTCTCAAGTGTTGAATATTTTGCTTCATACTCAGTAAATTTCTTGTTGAGATAGTAAATGGCCTGTTCCTTCCGTCCCGATTCATCGTGTTGTCCCAGTACACACCCCATTGACGTTTCTTGCACTGAGATGTACATAAGTAGGGGTTGCCCTGGAGTAGGAGGGACTAGGACTAGTGGATTAAGCAGATATTGCTTGATCTTATCGAATGCTTCCTGACAGTCTTCGTTCCATTTTTTTGGTGTGTTTTTCCTGAGTAGCTTGAAGACTGGCTCACAGATAGGCGTAAGCTGAGCAATGAAATAGCTAATATACTGTATTCTCCCCAAAAATACCCGAACATCTCTATCTGAAACGGGTGCTTTCATCTCGAGGATATACTTGATTTTTGTCGGATCTATTTCGATGTCTCTTCTGCTGATAATGAAACCCAGTAGTTTGCCCGATGTTGTCCCGAATACACATTTTGCAGGATTTTGCCTTAAACTGTATTTCCTCAGCCTGTCGAATAACTTTTTTAGATTTACCAGATGATCTTCTTCAATGCCTGATTTAGCAATCATGTCATCTACGTAGACCTCCATCTCTTTGTGGATCATATCGTGGAATAGTACGATTATTGCACGTTGGTAAGTCGTCCCTGCGTTCTTCAGCCCGAATGGCATGACTTTGTAGTGGAAAGTACCCCATGGTGTGATAAATGCAATCTTTTCCTGGTCTTCTTCAACCATTTTTATCTGGTTATAGCTTGAAAGACGTCCATGAACGAGAACATGGCATGCCCTGCTGTACTATCGACTAGAGTGTCAATAGGTGGAAATGGGAAAGCATCCTTAGGACTGGCCTTATTCAGGTCCCGATAGTCAACACACATGCATACCTTCCCATCTTTCTTGGGTACTGGGACGACATTTGCCAACCACTCAGGGTACGTAGAGACTGCAAGAAATTCGGCTTCGAACTGTTTCATGACTTCGTCCTTGACCTTGAGGGTCCATTCTGGCTTTAATCTTCTCAATTTCTGTTTGATCGACTTGCTTCCGGAGGCAATTGGTAGCTTGTGCACAACAAGATTTGTGTCCAATCCCAGCATATTCCTGTACGACCATGCGAAAACATCCTGATAGTTTCGTAATAGTTCGACCATTTCTTCTTTCTGTTGCAATGTTAATAAGGCTCCGATCTTGACAATTCGTGGGTCCTCTTCGGTACCAAGATTGATTGAATCTATATCCTCAATGTTTGGCTGAACACCTTTCTCATGAAGTTCTACCAGGTCTTTGATTTCTTTAGGGCGGATACTCCATTTCGTCTTCAGATTCTTCTTCGATCCCCATGAGGTCAAAGTCTAGTTCAAGATCGAAATCATACTCGTCCCTTTCAAATTCTGTGTTATCTAGATACTCATTTGATTGAGACCGATCCCTTGAAAACTCTTTTTTTGGCTTTTGAAAAATATCTATTTTTTTACAATTTTGAAAGCTTTTTGATTTTTTTATCTTTTGAGAAATTTTTGATTTTTTTGTTTTTTGAGGAATATTTATTTTTTTGTTACTTTTTGAATACCTGAAATAAGAAGAACAATCATGCAAATTCATTAATAAAGATAGGGAGCCCTCAAAACAATCTTTACCCGAGGACGAGGGCTCGTTATGATCCTCAGGCAAACTAGATTCGTTTAACGACGTTTTTTTTTAGGCCTTAACAGCCTCAAGGGTCAATGGGAATTCCTCCCAATTGTTCAGAATTTCCCCTTCTCTGAGGGGACGGATGAGATGTGAAAGTGATGTGTTGGGTAATTTGGTTGGTGGTTTGGAGATAACCATGATCTCCGATTGATTTTTGTCAGATAGGGGCATAGTCCCTCCCAAATTCGGTGGGATGACAACTGATGCCCAGTCAATGTCCGTTGGAAAGGGTGATTTGTTCCCTTGACTAGTAGTGATTTCCACTTTGGTTGATTCTAAGGCGGTCTCTGATAGACTTTCATTGGAATCCCTATTGAATAAAACATCAATGCCTTCTACGAAGAATGACTGGGACTCAACAACTGAGTCTTCATGAATGTGCACGGGTTTGAAATTTACCCTTTTTGGTCTTTTTTGCTGGTAGTGGTTCCGATAATCTGTCGGGTCTAGTATGAGATTTCGGGAAGCTAATGCTGATATACGGAACTCTACCTAGGTTCCAGACATTTGGTTCACGGTTTTTCCTTCTCGCTAGTCGAAGCTCTTTTTTCTTTTCATTCATTTATGCAATATCCCTTTTTGTGGGCCTGAACCTGAGACCAAAATAAGGAGTATGCTTTTTGGCTTCAACCGGTGTAGCTCTCCCTCTTCCTCCCGATCCCAACCCTTGCTTGGGTCGATAACCTGCCCTTTTCATAACCCGACCAACCATCAGATTTGTTCTTGATAGTTTTACTTTTACCTTCTCCTGCCCCTTTTCAATATGATTGACAGCAGCGAATTGATAAGAGTGATAGAGTGTTTTGTCATTCGTCATCTCAATGTCGATAAATGGCACATCCGAAGCTCTTTCAATCGGGATAAGATTTTTTGCCAGCACGGATATCATTCTCTATCCCATGACGAACTTGAATCTTTGGTGTAGAAAGGACGGTACTGCCCCGACAATATGGATCCATAGCCTACCCAGTTGTAAGTTGAAGGTCGTCGGTATTTCCATGACTTCAAACGTTACTTCGAATGTACATGGGCCATTGTGATAGGTAGATCCACTTCTCCTAGAGAATCCCTTCTCGAACTATCAAAACCTCAGACGACCTTATTGTTGGGCTTGACATGTGACCAATCAGCGTTAAGCTTTCGAAAGGTTTCAAGAGGACAAACGTTAAGCGCTGAGCCATTATCGATCAGTACTCTGGCAACCATCATTCCCTTGCATATGACCATAATATTTAGTGGCTCGACGTGCCCCGTTCCTTCAGGCACAAATTCACTTTCAGTGAAAATAATAGGATTGGGGGCCATGATTTGACCAACCGTCTGTTCCAACTGTGTTGGCGATGTAGTTACAGATACATGCGATTTTCCCAAGACTCTTAGTAATTCCTCCTGGTGTTCCTCTGACTATTGTATCAGACCCAAAATACTGACTTGAGCTGACTGTTTGTTTAGCTGGTCCACAATATTATGCTCACTCTTGCGAATAAGCTTAATGAAGTCTACAGCTTCCTTGTCCGTTACTTTAGCCTCAGCCTCTTTATCTATTGATTTCATCTCATCTTTTTTCTGGTCATTTTCGTTAATTTTACCCTTTCCTTTTACCTTTCTTATCTCTTCATCTGTCATCCATTTTGTCGTTTCTTCAGTCTCTTCCTTGATGCTTACCTCCTTTGCTGATATTTTTTTGCATCTCCCTGCCCTTGTCATATGCCCAATGTCGGCCACCATTGCTTTCTTCATGGTTTCAACCCCGGAGGTTGTGGTGATGGTTGTCTCGTAACTCCAGGGAATTGCCTGGATAGAGTTATAGGAGAATGATTTGGGTGAGTGTATGGTCATGGGAGGCGACTCGGGTTTTACATTGAAAATGAGGGGTGGTGGCGATGATTTGGATGAAATGGTAGCAGGAGTAGTTGATGGAGTGTATGGGATGATGAGTGGTGGACGTGAAGATGCGGTGTATGGTATATGGAGAGGGGGTCGGGTTGATCCTTGAGCATTTTACAGTATGTAGGGGATAACAAAAGGAGGTCGGACCGAGTTTTGGTGGTTTGGTGATCCATAAGGTATAACTAAAGGCGGTCGGATAGTAGCATTTTGATGAGTGGGATGGATGGTGAGGTCGGCCAACCTGAGTAGTGGTAGTGAATTTTGGGGTGAGCTGGTTGTATGATGGTTGATTGTGCTGATTGTTGGTGCTTTTGATCCCTGAGTTAGGTGGACCCTGATTTTAGACCCGATAGGCGCTATTAAATCTGAGGGATTGAAGTCGAGTTCTCCACATACAACATTTACCTTGTGCCCACTCCCCTCTCCATTGTGAGTAGGTAGGGGGTTTTGATTGATATTCTGTTGTTCGGGTGGGTTGGTAGGTCTGTCTAGGACGAGAGTCCTTTTATCGATCAAGTTCTGTACTTGATGTTTGAGTTGCCAACATTGATCTGTAAAGTGTCCTGGGGCACCCATATGAAATTCGCAGAACAAATTGGGGTTGTACCCTGGTCCTTTGGCAGCTTCAGGATTTGGTGGACGTTTTGCAAGATACTCACCCCTGAGAAAGATTGGTAGTAACTCAGATAGTGTCATGGGTAACCTGGTAAACACTCTATTTACTCTGTTGGGTCGTGCCTGCTGGTTCTACCCATATAGTGGTGCCTGTTATGCTTGTGGAGGAACTGTCCGGAAGGGATTCTGCGGTACTGAAACCCAAGCAGCTCGAGGTACCGACGCCCAAGGGGCCTGAGGTGCCTGCGGCCTCTGAACTGGTGCCTGAATGAAAAGAGGTTGGCTAGGTTGTACATTGTTGATTTGAGTTTCCTCTTTCTTTTTGACAAAAGGCACTAACTTCTTCTGTGCTAATGTCCCTACTACTGCACTTAGGGCTGTGAAGTCAAATATTAAACCAGTTCGTATCCCGTCTTCGACCCGGTCTACCACTTGAACTAAATTTGAGAAGGTGCTTGTGGTGTATCCAACCAGATGAGTATAAAAGGCATGCCCTAGTGTTGAGATGAACGTGGTGTTCATCTCTTGTTCAGTCATTGCAGGCCTTACTTGTGAAGCAGACTCCCGCCATCTCTGGGCGTACACTTTTACTGTTTCCCTCTGTTTTCTCACCATCTTAGCCATGTCGTTTCAATCCAATCCCACATCCATATTGAACCGATAGTTGTGCCAGAACATCTCAACTAGGTCCTGCCAATTCTTGATGAGTGTATGGTCCAATCCGGAGAACCACTTGAGGGCCGGGCCTATTAAACTTCTCTGGAATAATTGTACCAACAGCCTGTCGTCTTTGCCATATTGGCACATAAACCCACAGTACAACTTTAGATGTGACAGCGGACACCCTATTGTATTTTTCAAATTCTGGACATTTGAACTTGGCCGGTAATTGAACATTGGGGTAGAAACAGAGGTCCTTGAACCGAGTTCCACTCATAGTATTGATGCCCTTCATCCTCCACATTTCTTTCTGCAGAGACTCGATTTGTTGAGCCAATTTTTCGTCTGTGGCACTCTTGGCCTCTGTGGCCCTGTACTCGCATTCGTCATCAGGAATGACCACAGGGGGTGGTTGATTCTATGGAATATAGAGCGGGGGGCCCTGGTATTCAGGTACTGTAGGAGGCATGGTGGTCGGTGGTCTGTGGTCCTTGGGGAGGTTGCTCGGGTAAATCTTGATTTGATCCAGACACATGTTGCTGTATTGTTTGAGCTTGTATGATGCTGGCGTTGGCCAATACAGCACTTAATATATTTTCTTGCCTCTCGATTATTTTCAATAATGCTGCGATTTGTGGATTGATGCCTGTCGTTTTGGCCACCGTGGGTTGTGCCGGTTCGGAGGAACTCATGGTGACGGTGGAAGATCTGAGAAAATACGGAGGTTCCTCTGGTTGCTTATATTTCTTTCGTTTGGCCACCTTTGGGTACAGAAGACCAAGCATTACTATCTTGTTGACAAAAGAAAAATGCATGACATTTTATTGGGTCGAGTTTTAAAGAAAAGAGTTATTCGGCTCGAAGCCGATATTAATGTGAAGTTGGTATCAACACGGGACTGGCAAAACATTTAAAAAAAAAGAATTACATCAGCCGGAGCTGGCATCGACACAAAGTCGATAAAATTAAAAAGATTTCATCAGCACAGAGCTGGCATCGACATGGAGCCGATAAAAAAAGATTTTGAAAAAGAATTACATCAGCCGGAGCTGGCATCGACACGGAGTCGGTAAAATTAAAAAGATTTCATCAGCACAGAGTTGGCATCGATACGGAGTCGATAAAATTAAAATGATTTCATCAGCACGAAGTTGGCATCGACATTGAGTCGGTAAAATTTAAAAATGATTACATCAGCACGGAGCTGGCACCGACACGGAGCTGATAAAATTAAAAATGATTACATCAGCACAGAACTGGTATCGACACGGAGTCGGTAAAAATTAAAAAATAATTTCATCAGCACGAAGCTGGCATCAATATGGAGTCGGTAAACTTTAAAAATAATTTCATCAGCACGGGGCTGGCATCGACACGGAGTCGGTAAAATTTAAAAATGATTACATTAGCACGGAACTGGCATCGACACGGAGTCGGTAAAAATATTTTGAAAAAGAATTACATCAGCCGAAGCTGGCATCGACACGGAGTCGGTAAAATTAAAAAGACTTCATCAGCACAGAGCTGGCATCGACACGGAGTCGATAAAATTAAAAGACGATTTCATCAGCACGGAGCTGGCATCGACACGGAGTCGGTAAAAATGATTTCATCAGCACGGAGCTGGCATCGACATGGTCTCACTAAAATTAAAAATGATTACATCAGCATGGAGCTGGCATCGACACGGAGTCGGTAAAATATTTTGAAAAAGAAATTTCATTTTTAATTTTGTACACCAACCCATTAAACAATTCATTTATGTAATGATTATCTACAAAGAAACTAAAAGAAATTTTATTGAACTATTGAAAATTGTTTGACAGATAGGATTTTCATTGAATAACAACTTTTAAATAACTCTGACTTAGATTTTTTTACATGGACGCTTGGATTTGTTTAGATCGTCATCAGGATTGCTAGGATAATTAGGCTTGCTTCTCTTGGTTCTAACAACTAGCTCCTTGAACTCTGCTGGTCCATCTAGATACCCTAAGGTGCGCTTGTTCTAAGCCTTCTCAATGAGATGCACTAACTTTTCAGTCAATGATTCAGAAGAAAAGAATTGTTTGTGTTGAGGTAGCGAAAACTCTATGGGTACTTCGTACTGTTCTGGGATCAAGGCAGGTTGGTAAAAAAATGTCTCCTCCAATCCAATTAAACGGACATAATAGGATCCTTTAGTACCTAAAATAGGGTAGTCCGTCATCCACCAAGGGCATCTCAAAATAATATGACGGGCAAGGCGAGTATCCAACCACTTGCTCCAAGTCTTAACTGAGTTGTGATGCACTAACATGTTTCTCTTGGAAAAGTACTCTGGCCTATACTCGAGGGTTGAAGGAATGTCCACAATTTTAAGACAATCGCAAAGCCATATATAAAGTAGGTGAGGGTTTCCTTTGAAATCCCTTCCCGCACCATTTTTTATGGCATCCAAACCTGAGAAGGTTTCAACTAGAATGAGAGGTACAGAATTGGCTTTTCTAGAGAGCTGGGAAGTTATGTCTATGAAAGACTCAGGAACAGTTTGACCCTCACTTTTGGAGTTCAGTATGTATTGGGCTAAGATTCCTAAACACAATCGATAGTCTCTAGTGGCTCTCCAAGCTTCTGGTATTACATTGATGGGATGACTGCGGGAGTAGTATGGACTCAATAAAATCTTTCGTTGTGGACTAAGGCCTTGGCTTCTTCCTTTGAAATGTTTAGGCCTGTGGCGAGGTCACCAGGATATCCTGTCTTCAATGAAGGCCTGACTAGAGGACCAGAAGTAGATATCCCCATGATGCCACAATAGTCTTCATGAGTAGGACACAAGTGCATATGTCTAATATGGAAGATGTGAAGATAAGGGTTCCAACGCTTAGCCATAGCGCGCAAAAGGTTCCAATCTATCTCAACCTCGTGAAAGTACAGGGCACACCTCAACATGAATTTTCCAAAGTTGAATTTCTCTACGGTGTGCATCCCCGTGATGGTTGTTTTGACCAATTGGTCGATTGGGTTATTGCCCGTAGCCAGCATCCTGAGTTGACACAAAAGAATAGTTCAGTACATTTCCAAAGTCCATGTAAAATTACTTTTCTTTTGAAAATTTTTGTTCTTATGGAAAACACTTTCTTGAAAGCACTTTTCTTTTTTGAAAATATTTTTTCCTAGATAACACTGTTTTTGGAAAGTCTACTTTCTGGAAAATATTTTTCTTTTGTAAATCACTTTTCTTTTTTGAAAATTTGATTTCCATTTTGATTTAAATGGCCCGGTCTGTCATGATTATTGGATCGAGATGGACTGGGTCATTATTGAATTTTTGCAAGAAATGGATTCTTTATTGGGTCGGTGCACCCATTTTAATTTCTGAAAATAAAATTTTGATCCTTGAGGACAATCATAAACTCTTATCTCATCATTCACATCATTCACATGCATCAATCATCAGGTTCCATTCAATGAACACCCACGATAAGTTTGAGTCGTGACTTACAGGGAAGGTTTCTAGACTCTAAGCTTATTACGTGCAATGCATTTTTATCTGGCCACCCTTGCCCAAGCACACCTATATACCTCTTAAGCGTACTCAATCAGACGGTACGTGACGACTTGGTTTGATATACCGTATAGGTGATAATCTAAAATTTCAATTCACTTCTCTGAAGCCAAAAACATCCAATTTGATCCCCAGTTGAGAGGTGGCGCACGATGCTGAGCAAAGGCCTACTTAAGCACCTCTAGTCTAGAATAGACGTAGTCTATCTCCCTCATATAGTAGGGTACAGCGGGGCAGGATCTTGCTTAGGCACTGATTTTGACCAAGAAATACAATTGATGCACTTGGATTATTTTTTATATACCTACAGGTACGAGTCAAGAGTTGTAGCTTTCATAAATGATTTTCGCATCTCGTGAGGGGATCGACCACGTACTAGTACTACGTTGGCAATCGGGACATGTGACCGTGCGACTTACAATAGGACAAAGGCTCAGGTCGCTCCAACATGGGTGTATCAATATACCTTTCAGAATTACCTGATCAAATGGTATTGATGCCCTAGTTTTATATACCTTACGATACGTGATTGGAGTTGTGATTTTCATGAATGACGTCGCATCTCCGAGGAGACCGGGCCACGCACTAGTTCCACGTTGGCTATTAGGGACATGCAAGCGTGCAATATAGTAAAGTAAACGTGCTAGTGGTGTGTGCAAATAGGATAGGGTGTGCCCGGGGCATTTTTCAGATGAGTGGGTCCGTTGGCCAGATCAAATCATTTCTACATGGATATCACATAACTCAAAGAGTACCAAATCTATTACATCCACATTACAATCATGTAGGCACATTAAAATATACCTATAGAAACCATGACCTTTTAGATAATCAGTCCACAAGGATAGCACATTCATGGTTACGCATTAACCAATCGATTTTATTTATTTATTTATTTTTATCATTTTAAAATTTTTTTTTTTAACGAATGAACTAATAACAAAAAGAATTCTCTTTTTATTTTTATATTTTTTATGGTCCAATCGATAATCGCTTTGAATTTTCATTTTGATCAATCAAATAGTGGCGACCGGTACGCCCTGAGTTTAAAAAAATGATCTGTTTGATTTTTTGAGGCTTTAAAACTTAAAATAAAAATAAATTTCAAGAGAAAAGTTTCCAAGACTGATGTAAGGAACAAGCTGAGCAAAAACAATATATATATATATATATATATATATATATATATATATATATATATATATATATATTTTAATTAATTTTTTTGTGTGCTCATTTTGAGGCACATTGCCTCTGGTTTTTGGCTTGGGCCAAATTTTTTTTTATGCTCTTTTTTCCTACTTATTTTGTATCACGACGAGACGTCAAACAGAAATGCTAGCGTAACCGATAGTAAACGAGCTCAAAAATTAATTCTAACTTGACAAAATGTTGCTAACTTTGTCACATTTGGAAGAAAATTTTGTTCTACCCTAAATCGATATGCACTAATAGCTAATCGGAGATCAGACGAGAAAGTTACAAGCAGTTTAAGTTCGACTGTCCATTCGGTCAAAAAAAAGAAAAATGACTTTATTTTTTTATTTTTTTATACCCATTTTGAGGCACATTGCCTCTGTTTTTTGGCTTGGGCCAAAAAAGAAAAAAAAATTTCATTTTTTTTTATGATATGCATGCTTAGAAGGACATATAATGGGATAAATAAAGTAAAAATCGGGTTTTTTTTTTTCAATTGAGTAAATAAATAAAAAGAAACCTACCTAAAAAATAAATACAACAAATACAACAAGTAATGTTAGCTTGCAAATAATAAAAAAATTTTGAAACCTTTCTTTTTTTTCAAAATGACCAAGTTGACACGAGGGTAGAGCCTTTAGTCCCCAGTGGAGTCGCCAAGCTGTAGACACGTGATTTCGTCATTACGACGACCACATCTACTAAGGTTAGGAGTCGCCACCATTCATTTTTGTAAGTGGGTGTGAATAGTCTCCCGATGTGCATTTTTTAGAAAATGTGACATTTTTGGCGTTTAGTGACTCTTGATGGATAGGAACTAATTGAACCTTGAGATTCGGGGTAAGCAGCTCGGTTGGAGAAAAGGGAAGGTGTTAGGCACCCTTTTCTCCCCACTAAATAGTGGTAACCTCAACTCAACTCGGTCATTTTAATCGAAAATACAAGAGTAAAAACGAAAGTGTCACGTGTTGATAATGTGTACCCTAAGTAGGAATTTATTTTTGGCTCGATCATAGGATCATCTCATTGAAAGAGATGATCATAATGGATCATTTGCCTTGAGATCCACTCATCTTAAATCCATTTAAAATAAATGAAGAGGAGGGGGGGATAATAGAAGAGGGAGGCGGAGAGGGTAGAGAGAGAGGGGGGGATTGCCTTGAACCCATCTTGTATCTTCAATTTCCTTCTTCTTCTTCTTAAAGTCTTTTGAGTCCTTAGTGATTATTTTTTTGTAGAGGATTAGTATGAGATTGGAGAAAAGATGAGGAGAGAAGATGGATTTTTTGTTTTCTTTTTTTTTGTAAGACTTGGTGTAGAGCTAGTAAGGGAGAATTGGTGATAGAGAATAGGTAATAGTGGTTAGTAGTGAGAGTTGGGGGGATAATTTTTGTAGTGAAAGTTGGGGCTTTTTTGGAAAGAGGATGAGGGTATTTATAGATGTTGAGGAGTTATTTTAGGGGGTAAAGTTGGGTGAAATGAAGAAAAATGATAGAATGGTTATAAGTTTGAGGAAGAAGTGGGTGTAATTTAGAGAAGATTGGAGGGTATTTAGGGAAGGGAGGTTAAATGGGTGAGTTTTGACCCAAATGGTTTGGATCCTACCCAACCCATTTGGGTGGAGTGTTTGGTGAGGTGAGTTTAAGATGGTGGTTGTGATCAAATGGTATTTGGTTTAAAAGAATGAAGGATTTAAAGAGGTGGTTGATGATATTTTGGGAGGGTGAGGGAGATGATGCCATGTGTCAAAGTGGGTGGAAATGAAGGGTTGAGATAGGTTGATGGGAGAGGTTGAGTGTTTGACTTGAGAGGATAGGTGTGGGTTTAGGTTGTAGATGTGGCTTTTGTAGGGAATGATGAGGGTAGATTAGGGGAGGTATAAGTTAAGGGTGTGGGTAGATGTGTTTGATTTGAGAGAAAAGGTGATGGGTTGATGTGTGGATAGATGAGGTTTAAAGAAAATTAATGGGGTAGGTAGTTGGATGAGGGAGGTGAGATGGGGTGATGACATGTGTCACCTTTTGATGATAAAACTAGTGATTGGTTGATGTGGGTAGTGGTTTGTGGGTTAGGATTATGGGTTGGATAATGAATTGGGTATGGATAGTGGTTTGTGGGGTTTTAGTGTGTTGGGCTTGGGTTTTAGGAGGGTTGTGGGTTATTTTGACTTGGATGGGATTTGTTTTGGGTTGGATTTTTGAGGGTAGGTTCATTTTAGGGTTTAGGTGATATGGGATCGATTTTAGGTTTAGGGTAAGGCGAGAAATTAATTTGGGAAAGAGTTGAGGGCTTGTGGGTTTTGAATGGGCTTAAGGTGTTTGCGGATTCGGAGGTGGAGTGGTGGAAGTAGAGGAAGGGTAGGCATCCCAAGTCTCACATTTTTTAATTTATTTAATTTTTTTGAGATTTTTGACAATCATTGATTTAATCAAAAAATGCCACGTGTTGGCAAATCGGGCTTTTTAGGCCCGTGGGAAAATTGTATCAAGCATTCGGGTATTCTTGGATACAAAGGGGGAGCGGTGAGGGTTTGACATGTGGAGGATAGGTCAAACCCCTTTGGTGGGTCCTTTGGACCATTGAAAGGTCTTAGGGGCCTCGGTTCGATTAAGACATCACTTTTTAGTGATTTGGGCTTTTGAAGCCCGTTGGTCAATTTTGTAGAAAAATCGATGTTTTGAGTGGAGCGGGGTAGATAGGAGTATGCCGAGTCCTTTTGGTGGGCTCCCTAGACCCTTAGGGGGTCTTAAGGGCCTTGATTCGATCAAAATGCCATATTTCGATTGATTTGGACTTTTGAGGCCCGTTGGTAATTTTTATTGAAAAATCTGTATTTTTGGGCCCTTTCGAGTATGGGCCTGTTAAAATTGGGGTGTCTACAGCAACAATACATAATAAGCCTGTACTACACACATGCAATTACACCATTTATTCACATATTCTTATAATTTTAACTACTCAACCCTACAGTATTCATTTCGTAACCACATCAGCATACACAATTGAATTTATAATCACATCACCTCTGATTTGTACTCTCTCTCCAATCAAACATCATACTTTATCGAACTTTATCATCACCCCACTAACACAACATATACAATATACAATACTTATCTTCAATTATCGTTTATTCTTATTTCCAAACCAATATTATTTTCAACTCACAAACCTTATGTCACCTCTATTTCATCAACCCAATACATTCATCAACTAATTACTCCAAATTAAACTCATACTGCAACTGTTTTCAGTTGTTGCCATGACAACATGGCTTCAACTTTGGAAAGTTCTGTTATTATCCTTTTACATGACATTACATGCTCTAAGAATTTCACCTTACGAAACCAGAACTCACACTTGCTAAGCTTGGTATATAGCTTATGTTCTCGTAAAATATGTATTGTGATTCTAACGTGTCTCTTGTGATCCTCCTTAGAATTAGAATAGATCAGAATATCATCCATAAATGTCATTGTGTTCATAGATGACATTTTGTCGAGGTGCCCCCAAAATATCTTATGCATAAGATCCATAAATGTTGTCGGTGCATTCATCAAACTGGAAGGCATCACTAGATAGTCGAAGTGTCCTAACTTGATTCAAAATGTAGTCTTTGGAATATCTGCTTCCTGGATTCTCAACTAGTAGTATCCAAATTGCAAATCGATCTTAGAGAAATACTGACAACATATTTTTTACCATATTCGCTATGCAAACAAATCACTAACATTGATAACACGTTAACAATTTGCACCTTTTCTCAAACATACCTAAGTTGTGTACAAATTATCCTTGTATTATACAATTTCAACTTTCAATTATGTAAAACAGAACTACTCCTTATTCTACGCAAAACTTACTCTAATAACCTCCTTTACTTTAAAACTTAAAATGTTTAATAACTACTACAATAACATTCCTACACCACCCAACCTTCTAATCTACTGACATCCAAGCACACATCACAGCACAATAATACTACAAACGTTCCACAAAAACCACCAACAATCCTACTACAACTAATGTTCACAAACTAACTACTGCACTAAACATATATATAAGTAACACTAAACACTTTAAACATACCCATAATCCTTTTTCCTTTTACACCACAAATTGCTCAATAAATCAATATATACACAATTTTACTAAACCATCACCTTTTGATCAACTCACGTACCATCAATATAAGCAACACAACCAACCTTACAACAACTATAACATTTTTATTTTACACATCATTTACTATAACACCTTATGTCTTAATTCAAAACTTCTAACCCACCACTCCATTCTTTATTGCATATCTAACTCTTAATTTGCACTATCAAAATACAATACCCAACTCTTACTACAAAACAAAATTTACTTTTTGTTAAACTAGTTATAAAATTCACAATTGCATTACTCTCCAATTCTTAATCTACTCGCACCACATCACAAAAAAAACTATAAACTAGCCGTGCTTATCACTAGTTGCAACATACTGTATCTCCAGCCAACATAAACCAATACCTAATAACACCACCTCTCATAATTAAACATTAACATGTACTTAGTCATAAACTACCCAAATTCACAACTCAACCATTAAATCTATCTTTTATATAACTAACATTTTACATCATGTCTTTGCAACTTTCATTGCATATCTATAACCTCATCTAGTCCAATAAACCTTCACACTCGATAGTAATTTCACATCAAACATTCCTTCTTACATTACTATCTTTAACACTCACACAACATATCTTCTCTACTCTCTATACCACACATGTCACATACAACCCATAACTTATATCTCTTAACATCACATATTCATATCTAATACACCATATCACAACATTCTTTTATTCACTATTGCTCACATACACTATATTTCCACTCTGTACTATATTTATTTATTTTTTCTTCCATTACCCATTCATATTCTCTATTACACCTACATTTCTTTATCACAATCATTTTTCACCACAATTTTCTCATACACTACCCTTCTTACAATTTTAAAACTTTCATTCTCTTTTAAATCATCTAATTTTTTGACATCACCACAACTTTAACTCTAACAATTTTTTTTTATAAACATACCAACCTTCAAATTTAGAACCATCATATTTACCAACACCTTTTTTCAAACTCAACTTACAACACCAACTCTTTATTTAACCTCTTTGTTCACTTTACCAATACTCCAATATCTCCTACATTCACATCATCCATTAATCTTTACTCATACTCACTGTGTGGTCAGAATCCGGTGAACGGTGCTGATGGACTCTGCCTCACGGATCCGAAGTCAATCCTGTTGCCTCTTTCTGTGTGCTAGTGTGGTACCTACTAAAAACTCTCTAACGCTCAAGTTAGAGAAGTAAAAGAATAATCTAATCAACTAGTTAAACCTCCAATCCACTAAAAGATCTCTTCTTTAGTGCAAATCGTGTTATTTATACATCCTTCCTACGAATCAGGGTTTCCCTTTCTCACCGGGGGGGTGATCCCAGGAAATTCCCTAATTCTTTGGACCACAAATGGAATGGGGATCTTTTGGATTAGATATGCTATATTGGGGAGATCTCCTCTGAGATCTATAAGTTTGACGTGTGCATATCAGGATTATGAGTAGTCCTTAATTAGGTCTAACCTGCTTGGCAGACCAGGTGTAGACACCCCATTTTTGTATTCACCTGATTAATCAACTTGTCAATCCGATTGCGATGGTTCATAATGATAGATGAATATTCTAATGTTTTTTGTTGTTACTAGATATGTTTCAGAAATTCGGATGAGGTATCTCAAGCAAACAAAACTTTAGAAATCACTCTACGCTAGAAAAATATGATCCAAAAATATAGATTCATCATTGTGAAATAAAAAGAAAATACTCAGATCTAGGAGGAAAGTATCTCATCTTGGAGATCAAAAGCGAATATAGTGACGGAGAAAAAGTAGGAAAACTCACACGGGGACACTCTCAGCCAGTTCTGAGGGACTCAATTGTGAAAATCACCTTGGTAAGTTAGGTTTTTATTTATTTTTTATTTTTTAGGTCATTTTAGCAATGTATTAATTTTTGAGAAAAGTAGAGATCGACGTTTTGCCGGAAGGGATCGGTGCCTAACACCTTTCAATCCCGTAACATGATTTTTGGATCTTTTCTTTTCGTAGATTAGTATCTTTTTCTAATTTAGAGTTATGATCTGGTTCTTAGATTGTAAAACTAGGTAACAACTCACAAAGTACCAAAAAAATGAATCCACACCCGTGGATCGAGGGTGCTTTTACCAGGTCTTATTCAGTATTGTGCTACCCTTCTCGCTAGACTAGGTACTCTCTATTTTGACCTGTCCTGCTGCCAGGTAGTGCCATAAGCTGATCTGTGCCTGGTACTACTCAATCGACTTGGACATATGTACAGTCTAAATAATTGCATGATTATTTTCCTCTACAATTACCTCATTTCGAGGAGATGCAAAGTCTTATCATCTTCTCGAGACAGGTAACTTCTTTCTTATTGGCTGCCTTGATTCTCTATAATTACTTATATTCTTAATGAATCGAAGCATTTAATGCAATGTCATTTCAAATCATTTTTGATGGCTAATGCAAATCGTCTTTCATCTATGTCCGTCCACATACCCCATTATCATCAACACTTCCCCCCATACTATGACAGTTAGGTTGGATTAGGCTGTCGTTCCAAATATATGTACTCCTTTACGTTTTTTTATAAATAAGAGACTTAATGCTCATTTTTCATCTTACTGTACTATTGTTCTTTGTGATCTCATCTCTTTGTATTTTGTAAAAACTTCTTTCTCTCTTTTTCTTTCTATTTTACTGTCATTTTTACCTCTTTCAAGTTGAGGTAACCTTATTTAATTTTCAACAAATTTGATTTTTCAATGACTGCTAACATGACCCAACTTTGGAAGAGGCTTTATATTCCTGTCTTTATATCTATTCGGGTTTGCAAGAACCCCTAAGAATATGACAAGTATCATCATGGGGAAATTATGGTCTACGTTGGCCAAATTAATGTTGGGCTTAGTTTCCCTCTCTCTCCCTTCCTTAAAGAGGTGTTAAGTAAGATAAATTAGGCCTTAGGCTAAATATCTGACAACTTTTATCGCTTGGTGGAGATAGTAGAGAAAATGGGCCTAACCCCCAATGACTTTCTCTCCAAGTACAATCTAAGGCTATCCCATAACATCCTCAGTATTATTCGTTGTCTTCCAAGAATGCAACAATGGCACTGGTTCCATCTCTCCCCAGTACTGAGAAAGTGGTACAAGGTCCCCCTAATCATCTTCATGAACTGGGACTTCACCCCTAGCACTCCTCGTGAGGGATTTAGAGTCCCTCAAAACTTTTAAGATAAGACTACTTTTAGACACTTGGTCGTGTCTCCTTCTTCAATTCTATGTATAGTTGAATTTGATTTTACTTTCTTTTCTTTTCACAAATTTTTGTCCTTTTCACGGTAAGAAAAACATCCAAAGGTAGGAGGTTAGTGGCAGTAGGCCTCTAAACTAGAGTTGCTGAGGGGGTAGTGGAAGGAAATTATAACTATTTTTCCCTTTTCATTTTACCTTGGCTACCTGCACGATGAGCTTCTTTTGGTCAAGCCTCCTTTGATCAAGCCGAACAGATCTCGAAAGACTCCTTTCTCCATTCTCCATTTTCCTCTATTTTTGGTCTTCCTTCCCTACCAATTCCCATAAGGTCCTCCGACACCATGACTAAGATCTCATTTATCCATTTTCCTTTGTTTTTGCTACTGTTGTTACTGTTGTTGCTCTTGTAGCTACTGCTACTAAGCTTCCTGAGGAAATTTAGGCTCAGGCGATGTAGAGTTCATACACCATTAAGGAGCACAACCCTGTCTCTGAACTTCAATTGAGCACGAGGTGCAGGCTGATCAAGAAAATTTTGAGAAGTCCTTCCCCTCCAAAGGAGTCTGAGCAAGAGGGTCCCAGTCACCTCAAGACTCTTCTAGAGGAAGCTACATTATCTTGGAGAGGTTGTTGGGCCTTCCTTCATGATGAAAATGAGAATAATGATTTTTGGCCCCATTTCAACCATGTCTACAACAGGAGCTACTGGGTAAGGAACCTTGTTATTACTTTATCTCTGTACTTCCACTTCATTTCTCCCAAGGTCCAGGATGTTGCAGATCGAACCAATTCTGACTTAGGTTTTGGTCAATTTGTTCATGGCCTTTATCAAGTAATTATTTGTTCTTCTTACTCTGCTCTTTAATCTTTATGCCTTGCCTATGGTACCTTGACCTTCTTGAAATGGCATGAAGTTGAGATCCAGGCTACTACTCTAACTAGAGAGCATGAAGAAAAAATTATTCTACCCCAGGTTGAGCTGGCCTCTTCTAGCCAATTTTTTCAAAAGGCTAAAGAGGAGATGAAGACTAATTTGGCCTAATTTTTCAAGGCAAACTTAGACTTGGAGACAATCAATAAGAAACTACCAAATCTCCAAGGTATTTTAAACTAGAATTGGCTAGCTACAAAGAGAGATGCAAAGTTGACGGATCTCCAAAAGATGGTATAGTAGCAAGAGCTTGAGCTAAGCCCCCTTAGGGCTGGTATTGAAGTGGCTAGGCAGCTCAGACCAAAGAAAATGAGGCTAAGACCAAGAGACTGCTGGGAAAACTACAGGCCCAATACTCTCAATTGGCAGAAGAAGCTTCTACTAAGGCCTATCATGAAGGTTTCAAGGCTGCTCGACTTTAGTATGAGGAGGAAGAGGAAGAAGAAGACAATGAGGATTGTGACAGCCTTGAGGGTCTTCCTATCAAGGAGATCTTCAGCTTGTTTGGAAACTATGGGTAAGCTCCGTTCTTCTAGCTTGATGAGAAAGAGTACCCCGTTGCTATCCTAGACCGAGTCCCTGGTGAGCTTATGGAGGCTGAGTATACCATAGATTTAAACCAAACCAAAATGACCAGCTCATCTGCTCAGACCAGTAACTTACCTCTTAACCTGCCTCACCTCCTAACCTATCTCATTATCGATGTTGATCAAGATGAGGTGGTCAACCCTCCAAATCTTACTGTTGAGAAATCATTTTCTGCCAACTTGTCACCTGTCACCTAATGAAGATATGTTTCTTGGTTTCAACTATCTTCTACTTTTGTTGTTATTTTTGTATTATCCCATCTTTCAGATTTCTCTTGTACTCTTCTTACTATTAATGAGAAAATTTTATTTTCACATCTGTAAACATGAGATATTCATTTTTGAACCCCAATATTATGTTATTTAGAATTGCCACCATTCTTTTTTGGAAATAAGTGTAAATGGGTACCTGAATCGATTTTTAGAAAAATCATTTTTTATAATATTTGAGTAACTCTCATTCATGGAAGAGGTATGATCTACCTAAGATCTAGGTAAGGGGGGCACTCTATTCTCTCCACCTAAGGTGGTTACTTTTTAAAATTGGCCATTTTTGAAAAGATTAACATAACAACAAAAATGCATGAGATGCATGAAGTGAGTATGTGCATATAATGAGTATATACCTTTTTGAAAGAGGGTTTAATGTTAGTGTTGACATAAGAAATATCATATGGACGAGGATATTCCATGGAGTCATCACATTTTTGCATGAGTTGAAATCTTGGTTTAGGATTTTAGAGAAATTCCATAGATAAATTTTTTTTCAGATCTCTAACCTTAATGTATGCATGATTAGCTATAAACTTAGTGTTTCAATCCTATCGAGAGAGTTACACATTTCTTCATCATGGCCAAGCATATGTGGTGTGTGTACATAATGTACATATGATGCATGAGAAGAGATGGGTTAAAAATGGGCTTCAACCTCCACCCTTTCGACCCAATCACTTCAAACATTTCATACCCAAGGTTGAAGTTCAATCTACTTAGGATGAAAGAGGGTTCTCTATTACATCCCAAAGGCTTCTAAAAAGAAAAAAAAGGGGGATAGAAAAAGAAGATGCATGTATTAAAATAGAAAAAAGAAGAAAACCTATATATACCCACCTTGTCCTTTTGATAATCTTGAATGAACTTGAGTTTTGAGAAATTAACTCAAAAGTTGAGTAATGTAATTGAGGGTTGAGTGAGTTGAAGGTTGGGAGATGAGAGAATGAGTAGGGATTTTGGTAAAGTTTTAGGTTGAGAGATGGGGGCTTGAGAACATAAATTGTTAATAGAAAATGAGGATATTTATAGAGTTTTTAGAGAACTTTTGGAGATAAAGTGGTTCTACCCTAAAAGTAAAAAAGAATAGACATGTGGTTTAGGTTAATTGTTTTTTGGATTTTTCATTTGTATGAGAGTAAAAGTGACATTTGTAAAAAAAAATCCTAAAAGAATTCTTTAATCTTTGATTTTCTAGTAAATAGATGTAAGAGAACAAAAAATACTTTTGAGAGGATGAATTTGGGAGTGACATGTGTAAAGGTCGAGTAGTAAGTGAAAAGTATACCTTGGTTCATTTGTAAACATCTTATAAAGCAATGGTGGATGTATATATTTGAAATGGACTAATGGGAGATCTTCATGTATGTACTTGAAGATTCTCACCTTTTGAGGGTATGATTGGAAGTTCTCTAAATTTTAAAAATTATTATCGAAGACCAAAGTATCTTTTTGGTTTGACCACACCTTTTGAGAATGGCATTCTTGATTTTTCACAAGGGGACGTTGACTCTCCAATTAAATTAAAACATTAGTTGTTAAGAGCTTATGAGAGATCAACATGTGTCATCATTTGAGGGGATGTGAGAGAATGAGCTTAAAATGGACTTGGTATTGGGCTTAGGGGATGGAATTGGGCTATGGACTATGGGTATTATGACTATGGACTTAGTTTATGGATAATGGGTTTGGAGATGGACTTGATTTATGGATAATGGTATTATGGACTTTGGGTTAAGATGTGGGTGATGGATCGATTAATGGAGAACGAATATGAATTCGGATTGAATCATGGAGGTGGTATGAAATTAGATTGGATTAAAGACAAGGTTGAGCATTCAAAATTATATCACATGATGCATGTATGCATGTACGCATGAAAATGATGTCAAGTAGCAATGCGGGCCCATTGAAAGATTTAAGTTTTAGTTGGAATCAATTCGAGAAAATTTAGATTTTTCTAATGTGATTTGTGCAAATTGGGGTGTCTACAACTACCTTTCTTCGCAGGAGTTGCTTGCAAAGAACTACAAAGAATAAATTAGATCCTTATTTGTATGAATCTAAAATGATTGAAAATGTCGAATGGATTGAAGATTTTTTTGTTAAATGTAGTTACCAAAACACGGGGGTTTGACAGGATTAAATTCTTCTCCTATATCTAAATATTTTTTGACTTTTCTAGGTGTTTTGAGAATTTTTAGGTATTTTTAAGGTAAAAAAATGGGATTTGGATGTTAAGTAAGAACTGAGGGCTTCAAATTTAGGATTTTGAGAAGTCTTGGGAGAGTTTTTGACCTCTATTTCCTATTTCCTGGGATTTTTCTTGACCTGCGAATTTAGGTGGTGAGGGCTCTTTTTTATAGAGCTTTTTGGGAAATTCAGGTTTGATTAGATCTCTTTAAGATAAGGTTAAGTTGTTTAATTAGGATTTTGAATCTTACATAGAATGAAAAAAAAAATTAATTTATGGAGAAATCCCTAATAGAAGGTTCTTTATTAAATTATATTTTTAATTCTTTAGGACCCCGGTGGATGGTTTTTTATTAAATATCATATAGACCCCACTTAAATAAATGGGTCACCACTTAAAATTTGACCTGTGGTCTTGATTAATTGATTTTATTTGTATAAAAATTTTAATTTAATGTATTAAGATTTTACATTACGTTAATTAATGTTTTAATTATTAGTTTCAAAACTTTGAATTGTAGGGTTGAAAAATTACCGTTTTAGCTTCAAATAGGATTTGTGTTGAGAAATTATTATTCGATGTTTTGAAATATTTTGAAATTAGTTTTTCGTAAGGAATTCAATGAGTATCGGTTTGTGTCAGTTATGGGTTTTTGGTATGAAATGATCATGGACCCTATGAGGACGTTTCATAATTTTATCAAATTTTGTGAAAATTGACGAAATGATTTATTTGATTTTAATTTGATATTTTATGTGTTCGAAAGGATTTTTCTAAATCTAATATAGGCTCTAGGAATATTTTGATGTCAGGGGTATTTTGATTATTTGATTAGTTTTTTATGATTTTTCTCGTAAAGTTTCTTTTTGTCCCAAGAATGATGATTTATATGTTTTGGGTCATATTTTCCTAATGTAATGTAGTTTCTAAAGTTTTTTTGTTTGAAATATCTCATCCAAATCTTGGATACATATCTAGTAACAACAAAAAATATTAGAATATTTTCATCCGTCATTGGGAATCGTCGTAATCGACTTGACGAGTTGATTAATCAGGCGAATGCAAAAATGGGGTGTCTACAGATGCCCCTCTTTGGTAGAGGGTTAAAGCGAACTAGTTAAAAAAATCTACTTTGGTAGATAGTGCGATATCCGAATGTCAAAGTTAATGACAGTTCATTTTGTAGTCTGATTTAGCAATTCGTCGAGGCATTTGAATCTTTAAGGATGAAACTTTCCCTGAACTAAAAGTTTGTCAAGTCCTCGAGCGTGAACTCTTACTGACGGACGGTGTCAGATCCTTGAATTTTGGAAAATTTTCCCTAACTAATGCAAATGCAATGAATGTGCACGTGTGTGTAATGGTGTGATGCCTATGGAGTATTTTATCGGATCATTGAGAATAAACTCTCATCGATTAAAAAAGTGTCATGTCCCAAAGATCTTCTCTCACTGACAATAATGATTCAAATTGAAATGCATCTATGCTGTGGAAGCAATTATGAAATTATGACAAGATTGAACAACAAGGTAATTGGAGTTATAGCATTACCGACATTAAGTAATGTAGGAACTTTATTAAATCCTATTTGAAATTCTTTTTTAAGAGTTTGAAAAGTTTGAGTATTATTTTTCGAACTCATACTTACTGAAACCATGCTTCCGGGTTAATGTTGAAAAAACTTATTAAAATCATTATTCAATAGTTAGAGTCTCGCTTCTCGGACTCAAACTTACTAGAGCCATGCTTCTCGGGTTAGGGTTGGCAGGAACTTATTAAAATCCTTATTCAAAAATTGGAGTCTCGTCTCTCAAACTTATTGGAGTCATGTTTCTCGGACTTGGGTTTGTAAGAACTTATTAAAATCCTACTTCAAAAAAGTAGGAGTCTCTTTTCTCATATTCAAACTTAAAGGAGCCACACTTCTCAGGCTTGGGTTTGCAAGAACTTATTAAAATCCTACCTGAACTCATATCCTATGATTCAAAAAGTTGGAGTCTCGTTTCTCAGACTCGAACTTACTAAAGCCACACTTCTCGGGCTTGGATTTGCAATCTTACCTGAACTCATATTCTATTATTTGAAAAGTCGGAGTCTCATTTCTTCGACTTGAATTTACTATAGCCACGCTTCTCGGGCTTGGGTTTGTAGGAAGTTATTAAAATCTTACTTGAATTCATATTCTATGATTCAAAAAGTTGGAGTCTCATTTCTCATACTCAAACTTACTAGAGTCACGCTTCTTGGGCTTGGATTTGTAGGAACTTATTAAAATCCTACCTGAGCTCATATTATATGATTCAAAAGTTGTAGTCTAGTTTCTCGGACTCGAACTTACTAAAGCCACACTTCTCGAACTTAGGTTTGTAGGTACTTATTAAAATCCTACCTAAACTCATATTCTATGATTCAAAAAGTTTGAGTTTCGTTTCTTGGACTTGAACTTACTAAAGCCACGTTTCTCGGGTTTGGATTTGTAGGAACTTATTAGAATCCCACTTTAAAAGTTGGAGTCTCGCTTCTAGGACTCGAACTTACTGGAACCACTCTTCTCGGACTTGGGTTTGTAGGAACTTATTAAAATCCTACTTTCAAAAAGTTGGAGTCTCATTTTTCAGACTCGAACTTACGAAAGTCATTCTTCTCGAGCTTGGGTTTGCAGGATCTTATTAGAATCCTACTTCAAAAAGTTGGAGTCTCACTTCTCAGACTTGAACTTACTAGAGTTACGCTTCTCAAGCTTGAGTTTGTAGGAACTTATTAGAATCCTATTTTCAAAAAGTTAGAGTCTCATTTTTCAGACTCGAACTTACTAGAGCCATGTTTCTCGAGCTTGAGTTTGTAGGACCTTATTAGAATCCTACTTCAAAAAGTTGGAGTCTCGCTTCTCGGACTTGACCTTACTAGAATCACGCTTCTTAGGCTTGAGTTTCTAGGAACTTATTAGAATCCTACTTCAAAAAAGTTGGAATCATACTTCTTGGACTTCGATTAGTTAGAGCCTCAATATTGTTGGGCTCAAAGATTGAGAAATCAGGCTTTTATTGGCTTATCATGCATCTGAATTCATAATAGCATTGGGTTCCACCAGACTTTTAGACTTTGAGTAAGATTTTTTTTATGTGATTAAAAACAAAACTTTGGAATCACAATGACTTTCAAAAATGCCCCTAATTTTAAGGTTGGCTTCTAGTTCGAACTTGACTATGGAATTGATGAAATAGATTGTTCTTAGAAAGCATGGACGAGAAACTATGTGCTCTGATGAATGATAAATAGAATAATCGACATTCTTTTAAATTTTTAAGACTCTTAAGATTATCATATGTGCAATAAGGAATTTGATCATTTTCTTTCAAATTTCTTTTGAGAAATACTTGAGCTGGATTTAAAACATTGATAATTATTAGAATAAAAGATCTTTCTTTCAAAATGGTCGATAGGTCTACATTTTCTTTTAGTGAATACTTGAACAAATAAACATACTTTTAAAGATCTGACATACTCATGATGACTTTCGAGTTTCGTCGACTTCAACATTGTCTTCGTCGGATGTGAGCTCTTAGCTGAAAAACAAATATTCTGACTTTAATGATTTTTTATATTTCCTAATAAACTTCATTTTGAATTTTATTTCTTAATGAGATTTTTTTCTTTCATTTTTTATGCCATAATTTTTGCATAAGTCGTCTTTTTAGATTTTCAATTTTTTATGGTTATGCTCTAACTTTTGCCTAAGTCGCTCTTTTGAGTTTTCAACTTAGCAGGCTTCTCTTTTTCCTTGATGATCTTAAATAATCAACTTGACAATTTCCTTTTGAATTTTTCTTCTCAATGAAATTTTTTCCTTCCTTTTTTTTTATGCCATAATTTTTGCCTAGGTTGCCTTTCCAGGTTTTCAACCTAGCGGGTTTTGCTTTTCTTTTTCTGAAGATGCCTTGATTTTTGCCTAGGTTGCGTTCAGGTTTTCAACCTAGCAAGCCTTCTTTTTTTATAGTTTTACCTTAACTTTTGCCTAAGTTGCCCTTTCAGATTTTGAACTTTACAAATTTCTTTTTTTTTGCTTGATGGTCTTGAATATTCAATTCGACAACTTCTTGGTTCCTTGACCTTAATCGAGTCAATTAGTATTCGGGCGGACTTAATAGGTAGGCTTAGGACATGGATTAGAAAGAAAAGGTATAAGGCTCGACTTCCCAATATGCCCCTAGTCTGATATTCGCTCTTTGTTGTCAATTCTTTCAATTATCTTTTTTTTTTAATGCCCCCAGTTAGCATTCTTTTCTTTTCTGTAAATTTTTAACTCTTTTTTTCTAATGGCCCTAGTTTGACATTCTTTTCTTTCGAACCTTTCAATAGGGGATTTTTCTTTTGAATGATACTTTTATTAAGAGAATACATTTTTTTTATATGTGTGACCTGGTCTAAAGTAACTTCTCAGGTTGTCTGCGTATCCCAAATATTTATTTTCTCTTTTGGGATCAGGTCAAAACGTAGGTCATACAAGATTTCCCTCTCAAAGTCGGTTGGTGTGGTTTAGAAAGAATAAGCTATTGATTTTTTTTAGAGATTGCAAGGGACTAATGAAGGTTATCGTTTTCTTGGTAAGATAAGAGAATTATTCGACCAAAAAAGGCCTCCTTTGGTGAAATACTACTTGATTTGGTCAAGGTTCTAGGAACTCAATGTCTTGATTGCTCTATCAAATAAGGTCTTCTTTTGAGAAGGAGTAATTTTTAGTATTCTTCTACGAAATTGAGTGTGATTGAGTTATTTGTATTTGACATTGACTTGTTCAATCTATTTCAAACTTTGAAGAAAATCTCATATTTTTTGTGAATGAGTGAAAAACATGATGGATCCCTTCTTGTGGGTCTTAGCACATTTGTCAATGGTTTCAACTGCATCATTCTTGATAATCTTTGACTTTAAAGTTCACTCTCAACTTTATATCTTGATTTATTTGCTGAAATCTATTATGATAAAAGGTAACGTGGTGTTCGTACTAACATATTGTCATAAATTCATGCGAGAACACTTCTGAATTTCTTGAGTAAGTTTATCATTTTCTCATGTTCTTTTAAGGATAATGTAGTACCAATTTGCACTTCTTGAATGTACTCATTAATTCCAATATTTATCAAGTTTGATTAGTAAGCTCTAAGTCAATCCTCATTTTAGATTTTATGTTCACATCATTATTGCACGTATGATAATCAAAAGCTTATTTATTTATTGAAATAAAAAAAAACATAGACTAAGAAACTTGACTAAAGTCCAAAATTAAAAAACTTAATATAGTCGAAATGACTAACTAAACTCAAATACTGATGGAACTGAAGCTGAAAAGAAAACTTAAAGAGAGGACATCATTTTGAATGGAGGGACACAATTTTAGGGTCTAAGCTACTTTGGATATCTTCGATGTGTGACTTGAACTTGTCTATTTTTGCTATCTCTTCGTATTTTGATTCAATCCTGTCATATGCTGAACAAGTCATTGCTTCAGTAATTTCTCTATTCTTCAATTTTATCATTGTCTTAGGGTAGATATGCTCATCTTAGCATAGTAGGAGTACACTATTAGGACCGATCAAGTAAATAAAGGAAATTGGGTCAACTGACTCAGATTTGGATAGGGATATCAGGTTCAAAGTAAGTAAATGATTAGTTTTAACATTGGACGTGGTAGAAACGGCTATGGCGACCTTTTCTTGTTCAATCAAGTCTTGAATAACATGGCGGAGAGTAATACACCTGTCAAGAACATGACCAGGCATCTAATGTAATTCGTAGAATTACCCATTATCCAAGTTTAGATGGAGAGGATTAGGTAAATGCTTAGGTTGCAATGGTGCAGTAATTTTTGAAAGACGATACTAAGGAACATTCCAAGATTGGCGAATTGTCTCCCAAGTTTGACTTGTGAGGATTGAGTGGCTTGAGAAGCTAGTATAAAATAGGTGTTGATCACTTGTAATGAATTGGCACTGGATTTGAAATTTTTGGGTTTTGACTAAGACGAGTTATCAAAGAGACCCAAAGAATAGACATCCTCAATTTGATTTCCAGCCTGAAGGAGAAACTGAAAAGTGGGAAGGTACTGTGACATTACTTTGCATAATTTGGAGTGAGATTCCTGGTGATGATCTTGACTTGTTCATTATCTTGAGGTCAATCCCACAATTGAGCAGCTTTGACTCTCCATCGAGCAATGAACTCAGTGAAGATTTCCCCATGCTTTTATTTAGTCGTTTCTAAATCTCTTCTTGTGAGTTCAATGTTCATGTTGAATGAATATCATCTTATAAACTCCTTTATTAATTTGTGTCATGTTCTTACACGAGATGAGTCTAGTGACATTAACCAATATAAGGCAGGTCTTGTAAGAATTCTTTGAAAAAGTTGATTTATTTGTTCTTTGCTCAGATCTAGAGATTGCATGATATTGACATATACTTTCAAATGAGTCCAAGGGTATCTAATCCCATCAAACTTCACCATGTCTGGCATTGTGAACTTCTCTAACAGATGGATAATAGGGAATAACGTCATCGCTCCTAATCCAAGGACAAGATCATCGGGGTCCTTGATAATCTTTAAGGCAGTTTCAACTTAAGTTATTCGATGAGCTAAGACAGGATCGACAGGTAACAGCCTGGGGTTCTATAACTTCATCTTTTTTTCTTTTCAATCTTCAAGACTTCAATTTGTGTTTGCCCAAAAGTAATAATTTGTACTTGAAAAGATTTCAAAATCTGACGGAGCATTATTTCATCCATGATACTTGTTTCTTCTTGTGGAAGGGGTTGACTACTTGGACTTGACAATGGTACTCTGGAAAGACGACTCTTTTAATGGACCTAAAATGGCATAGATGGTGGTTTAGAACATTTGGAGGCAATTATTACTTGGGTAGAAGTACACCAAGATTAACTATTGATTCTGAAGGTTTGACACTTAACCACAAGATTAAAATTTTGATATAAATTAGCCCAAGTCTGATGGGAAATATCGAGTCCAAATGCACTATAAGTCTATAGTGATCAAGAAGGTGGGAAAGGTTAGTCACGGGTCTAACCCTGATTGGGATTGAACCTTTGATTAGACAAATTAATTTGACCCTAAGATCGAATATTTTTAGTATGAAATGGTTTGAATCTTTGAAAGTAAAACTAATTGGTCTAATAGGTTTGGTGTTGTTCAGTTTGATCCATCTGTCAATTAGGTCAATCAGTTTAATTGGATCAAATTGATTGATACATTTCATAGATTGGGTCGGATCGATATTACGGGTTTAGTTTGAACGATCTGGACTGGTCCGCCCACTTACTTATTGGTTGGATTAAATATAACAACCCAGGAACACCCATATTTGGTTTGGGTCATGACGTATAAGAAGGCTCCTAAACTCTAGGTTTATTATCTGCAATGCAATTTATCTCGTCACCCTTGTCCAAATGCTCCTATATATCTCTCGAGTGCACTCAATTAGACAGTACGTGACGACTTGGTTTGATATACCATACAAGTACGAGTCTGTAGACATCCCATTTTTGTATTCGCCTGATTAATCAACTCGTCAACCCGATTGCAACGGTTCTTATTGATAGATGTTTATTCCAATGCTTTATTTTGTTACCAAATATGTTTCTAAAATCCGGATGAAGTATCTCGAACTGACAAAACTATAGAAACCATACTACACTAGAAAAATATAACCCCAAAAAGATAGAAATCATCATTTTTTCAGACAAAAATAAATTTTACAATAAAAATCACTAAAAAATGATCAAATTATCAAAATACCCCTAATCTCAAAACATCCCTAAAGCCTACATTACGCTTAGGAAAATCCTTTCAAACATATAAAACAACAAATATAAACCAAATAAATCATTTCGTCAATTTTCACAAAATTTGACAAAATAACGAAAATGCCCCTCATAAAACTCACGATCATTCCACACAAAAAACTTCATAAATGATAAAAAATAATATTCCCATTGAATTCCTTACAAAAAATCGATTCTAAAATATCTTGGAACATCAAAAATTGACTTGAAAAGTAAAAGTTCTCTTCAAGGGCAAAACGATAATTTTTCAAGTAAAAAAATTTAAAATTTTGAAATTAATAAATAAAACATTAAATAATGTAAAGTGAAATATTAATAAATTTAATTTAAAATTTTGAAACAAAAAAATCGATCAATCAGGCTCTCAGGCAAAATTGTTGATGGTTGCCTAGATATTTATTAAAGGACCCCTCCATCTGGGGGCCCAAAGAATAAAAGATATAATAAAGGGGGTTTCTCAAAAATCTTAAAGTCAATCCAGTAAGACTAAAGTCAAGAAATTAAAGTCAACCAAGTAAAACTCAAGTCAAAAAAATTAAAGTCGATCAAGTAAGACTAAAGTCAAAATCTTAAAGTCAATCAAGTGAGACTAAAAGTCAAAATCCTAATAGAATCCTAATTAAATAATAATTCTATTTAGTAGAATTTTAATTAATTAATAATTCTATTTAAATTAATCATAATTAAATAATAACTCTACCTAAAACAATTCTAATTGAAATATAACTTTACCTAAAATAATTCTAAATAAACAATAACTCTTTCTAAAAGAATTATAATTAAACACTAACTCTATCAAAACAAGCACTAAAAAAAATTATAAATAGGGGTCCCTACAACTAATTTTCGTATCAAACAATAAATCCTAAGAGAAGTAGGTCAAAAAGCTTCCCTAGCCTCCCATAAACCCTAATTTTGAAGCCCCAAGTCCTTACCTAACACCTATACTTCGATTTTAGCTCGAAAAACACCTAGAAGCCTTTCAAAAATACCTAAAAATCTATAAACAAATTCGAAGAATCCAGATCTAATAATGACATACCTCGCTTCAGAGATCAAAAATCAGATCCGAAGACAGAACGAAGCGATGAGTACTGTATAAGAAGTTACTCTGTCAAATCTGAGATAACGAGAACGTTGTCTTCAAAAAGGTATCTACTCCTTATTATTTTTTTTATTACTTAGGTCTTTTAACAATGTAGTTTATTTGAAAATTAGTAGAGACCGGTGTTTGACGGGCAGGGTTGGTGTCTAACACCTTCCAACCCCGTAATTTGATCCCTGAACTCAATATTTTTTGTAGTAGATTAGTTGTTTCTTTTTATCCGTTTTGAGTCAATATTCGATTCTTAGACCGCAATAACTAGGTGGCGACTGCCAAACTTCAAAGGTCAAAAGTGGATCCACGTACCTCGCGGATCGAGGGTGCTTTAAGTGGCGACTCCGCTGGAGACTATTGAGAATCAAACTTGAAAAATCCTAAGTATGGGAGCATTGCTAGAATAACCTAGACTGTTTTTAGTTGTCAGTTTATCTGTTTTTGTTTTTATCATTCTTTTTGGTTCAATTATTAATGGTATGTTTAGATCATGAATATTCTGCTTTTGCATGTTAGTTTTATTTTTGTTTATTTTATTTTATTATTTTTATGGTTCGATTAGGGGGCATTTGGAATGACTTTAAATAATGCAAGATTTCAATAAGTTAATTAAAAAGGGAATGATAATCGTTGAATCGGGATGTTTTGTTTTGTTTTTTATTTTTTTTAATTTTTTATTATTACTTTATTCATTGGTAAGGTGTGTCAATCTGCCTTTTGGCTGTATTTTTGTTTTTCTAATTTTTTTTTTGAGATGCATGTCGTTCTATCTTCAAACATTTTTTTTAGGTTGGTGCGATCTATTTTTCAACAACACTTTTTTATTTATTTTAAGTGTTTGATTTTTATTTTTTTATTTTTTAGTTGTGCTGTTCATGTGCAGCCCCTCAAATAATATATATATTTTTTTAACATTATTAACAGTAACAGTGTGCTGGTAGTTGGGGTGCCACGAATAAAAGTTCTTTTTATTTTTTTTTCACACCCCCTTAACAACAATAATGTGCTAATGTGAAGAGTGGTGTGCCAATAATAAAATCTTATTTTTGTTTCTTGTATCTTCTTATTCACAAGAGAAAGAAGAGATAGCAAGACAAAGAGATACATCTCTCTCCCTCTCTCTCTCTCTCTCTCTCTCTCTCTCTTTCTCTCTTGATCTTTCTCCATCAAGAAAATCCAGAGAAAAAAGGTAATCGTTTTTTCTTTGTCGTGTGATCTTGGACTGTTCGTCAATAGCTGCCCCTCCAACCGTCACTATCACCCAGTGGCTGAACAACTTGATGGGTTCATGAGGATTTTCGTGGGATTAGAGTTTGGTTGTGAAATTTGCCTTTTTGTGGCGATAATTTGGGAATGTTTTGAGTTTTTAAGACTTAAGTTTCGTTCAATAATGGTTGCCTACTGGTTTCTTTTGTTGGTTTCAGACAATTATTAGTTTTTTTTTAGGATTTATTTTGATAATTAGAAGATCAAAATCTGTACTTTTGAGTTTCGAGTTTCGAGTTTCAATCTTTAGGGATTCTCAAGTAATGGTGGCTCTAACTCTCTCACTTGTTGAAGGGTTCGACACGTCTAGAGAGCTTTGATGCTATTGAAGTTTTGGAGGGTAACATAAAAGGAAAATATTGATTGTGGGTGCTGGCAGCAATCATGCCAACCAAAACCAAAATATATATATATATATATATATATATATATATATTCTTTTATACGCTTGGCAGCCCCGTTATTGCAATTTTTATGAAAATTTGACTTTGTTGAGTTTGTTACACATCATGGTGAGGGACCCACATCCTTTAAAATATGTGTATTCAAATTAGTTGCTGAACAACTTTTTTTGGATTGGGACAAAATTTCTTTTTAACTTAACCCACCAATGTTTGGAACCCAAAGGGTGTGCTTTCCTCACTAATTTAGTAAGATCTCAAATGTTACTAAGAGTCATTGATCTCCCCACGTGGCACCCCAAAAAAAAAAAATTTGATTCAACATCAAAAGCTTGTAGAAGAAGAAATTTTAAGAGTTTTTTTTAAAGGAAAATTTCAAAAAAAAAACATTCTTTATTTTGAATATAATTTTAAAGTTCAATGGTCTTCATTTTCAAAATTTTGGCTCTAAGATAAATTTTTCAAATTTCATTTTATTTTTCAACCCAAGCTTTGTATGTGAAACCTAGAAGATTGTAGTTTTGATGTACTGATGTGATGGTCCACATGAACTCAATAACCCTTAGTAAGGTTTCAAATCTTACTTAGTTGGTTAGGATAGCCTAAGCTCTTACTTAAAAGTTTGGTTGAGTAGAAATCTAATAAAGCAAGGGAATTTTTATGCTAAAAATGTAACAAGTCTACTCGACAAAAAAAAAAAAAAGTCATCTCAACGACTATCAAGCTATCCTCAATTTAGCAATCTTTGAAGTCTCAAATTATTTTGGGGTCACCCATAAGTAACCATTGATTGGACCATAAAAATTATAATAAAAAAATATGTGCCTATTTCAATGTTGAATCTGATCAATTATTCTGTGCTATATCCATTGATTGATTTGCCATGGTCTTACTTGATATATACATATGATGTGCATGCTTTGATTTCGAATTGAATATTATGAATGTGTTTATATTTTGTTCAATATTTGAAATCCATGTTGTAATGATATGCTCAGACCCATAGGCCCATTTATTTGAAAAAGACCCCGGGCACACCCCACCCTGTTTTGCACACACCATATGCACGTTTACTGTTTTACACACTTGCATATCCCAATATAGCCAACGTGGCACTAGTGTGTGGCCTGGTCTCTTTGGAGATGCAACGTCATTCATGAAAATCACAACTCCAATCACGTACCTTAGGGTATATAAAACTAGGGCATCAGTACCGTCTGATCAGGTGACTCTGAAAGGTATATCGATGCACCCAGGCTAGAACGACCTGAGCCTTTGACTTATTGTGAGCCACATAGTCACATGTCCCATTTGCCAACATAGTATTAGTACGTGGTCGGTCCCCTCGTGGAATGCCAAACTATTTATGAAAACTACAACTCTTAACTCATACCCGTAGGTATATCAAAGATAATCCAAGTACATCAATTGCACTTATTGGCCAAAATCGATGCCTAAGCGAGATCCTGCTCTGATGTACCCTACTGCACAAGGGGGATAGACTACGTCTATTCTAGAATAGAGGTATTTAAGTGGGCCCTTTCTCAGCATCGTGCGCCACCTTTCAACTAGGGTTCAAACTGATTGTTTTTTACTTTAGATAAGTGAGTTGGAGTTTTTGATTATCACCTATACGGTATATCAATCCAAGTCACCACGTACCGTCCAATTGAGTACGCTCGAGAGGTATATAGGTGTACTTGGACAAGGGTGGCCAGATAAAAATGCATTGCACATAGTAAGCCTAGAGTCTAGAAACCTCCTCTATAGGTCACGACCTGAACTAACTATAGGTGTTCCCGGGTTGCTCTATTTAATCTAACCAATAGGTAAGTGGGTGGATTGATCCAGACTGTTCAAACTAAACCTACTATATTGGTCTGATCCAATCAGTGAAATATTGATCAATTTGAACCAATTAAACCAATTGGCCCAATTGACAAATGGATCAAACTGATCAATACCAAATCAGTTGGACTAATTGGTTTCACTTATAAAGATCCAGACCACTTTATATAGAAAGATTCGACCTTAGGATCAAATTAATTTGTCTGATCAAAGGTTCAATCCCAATCAGGGATAGACTCGCGTCTAAGCTTTCTCACTTTCTTGGTCACCATATACTTATAGTGCATTTGGATTCGATATTTCCCACCGGACTTGGGCTATTCTATATCATGTGGTTAAGAGTCAAACCTTTAAAGTCAATGGTTAACCTTGGGTTACTTTCAATTAGGTGATAATTGGTCCCAAACGTTATAAACCTCCATCTGTACCACTTTGGATCCATGAAAAAAGTCGTCTTTCCAGAGTACCATTGCCAAGTAATCAATCTTTGCCACAAGAAGAAATGAGTACTATGGATGAAGCTACACTCCGTCAGATTTTAGAATCTTTTCAAGCACAGATTATTGCTTCTGTTCAAATACAAATTGAATCTCTGAAAATTGAAAAAGGAAAAGATAAAGCTATAGAACTTCAGGATGTGTTTGACCTCGTCGAAAATCAAGAAAATGATTAATTACACGTCGACCCTGTCTTAGCTCATCGAATAACTCAGGTTGAAACTACTTTGAAGAATTTCAAAGATCCTGATGATCTTACTCTTGGATTAGGGGCAATGACGTTATTTCTCATGGTCCGTCTGTCAAAGAAGTTCACAATGCCAGATATGGAGAAGTTTGACGGTATTGGATACCCTAGGACTTACTTAAAAGTATATGTCGGCGTAATGCAATCTCAGGGTCTGATTGAAGAACAGATGGCTCAACTTTTTCAAAGAACCCTTACAAGCCCTGCCCTGCGCTGGTTAATGTCATTGGACTCATCTCGGGGTCAAAACATGACATGAATTGATGAAAGAGTTCATTAGTCGATATTCATTCAACATGGATATTGAACTAAAAAGAAGAGACCTAGAAACTACTAAACAGAAACCCAAGGAAACTTTCACTGAGTTCATTGCTCGAAGGAGAACTAAAGTCGTTCAATTGTGAGACTGACCTCAAGAAAAGGGACAAGTCAAGATCATCCTCAGGAATCTCACTCCAAATTATGCCAAGTACTTGATGCCTCAGTACCTTCCCACTTTTCAATCCCTCATTAAGGTTGGAAATCAAGTTGAGGATGCTTACTCTTCAAGACTTTTTGGTAATCCGTCTCAGTCAAAACCCAAATATTTCAAACCTAATGTTAATTCCTTAGAAGTGGCCAACACCTCCTTCGCACTATCTCCTCAAGCTACTCAGTATTCACAAGCTAAGCCTAGGAGATAATTTGCCAATCTTGAAATGTCCCTTAGTGTTGCTTATCAAAAATTGATGAAAAGGGGATTGCTGACACCTTTACAACCTAAACCTTTGCCTAATCCTCTTCATCCAAACATGGATAATGGACAATTCTGTGAATTCCATCAGATGTCTGGTCATATTCTTGACAGGTGTATCACTCTCCATCATGTTATTCAAGACTTAATTAAATAAGGAAATGTCACCATACTAGCTCCTACTGCACCCAATGTTGAAACTAATCCTTTACCTACCTTTCAAAATCAACCCCCTCCTACTTTGAACCTAATATCAATATTCAAACCCGAATCAGTTGACCCAATTTCCTTTATTCACCCAATTGGTCTTAACAATGCATTCGCTCCATGCCAGAATGAACTCAACTATCCTAAGGCAGTGACAGAACTAAAGAACAGAGAAATTATTAAAGCAACGGGTTGTCCCACAGACAGGCTTGAATTGGAATATGAAGAGATAGTAAAAGTAGGAAAGTTCAAGTCATCCATCGAAGATAACCGAAGTGGCATAGACTCTAGAATTGTGTCCCTCCATTCAGAATGATGTTGTCTTTTTAAGTCTTCTTAGTTTTTTTTAACTTCAGTTGCGTCAGTCTTTGAATTCAGTTAGTCATCTTTATTTTTAGGTTTTAATAAGGTTTGTCAGTCTATGTTCCTTTTTATTCTAATAAATAAAGAAGTTTTTGATTATCATGTGTGCAATAATGATGTGAATATAAAATCTAACATGAGAAATGACTTAAAGCTTACTAACCAAATTTGATAAATAGTGGAACTAATGAATACACTCAAGAAGTACAAATTGGTGATACGTTACCCCTAGGAAAACATGAGAGAATAGTAAACTTACTGGAGAAATTCAACAATGTTCTTGCATGATCTCATAAGGATATATGGATGGATTACACAAAAACATAGATCAAGAAATAAAGTCAAGAGTGATTTCAAAGTCAAAGATTATTAGTCAAAAATGATATAGTTGAAAGCATCGAGAAAGACGCTAAGACCTACAAGTGGATCTACCATGTTTTTCACTCAAAAGATGAGAGTTTTCACTCATAAGATAATAAAAGATTTTTTCAAAGTTTTAGAAGAGGTGAATAGTCAGAAAACTCGATCATACTCGATTTCACAAAAGAAGACTAAAGAATATTCATTCTCAAAAGAAGATTTTACTCGACAGAACAATCTAAATATCGAATTCCTGAAACTTTGACCAAGTCGAGCAGCATTCACCAAGGAGGCCTCCTTTGGTCGAACCATTTTCCTATCTTACTAAAAAAAAACCTTTTTTAGCCCTTGCAGCCTCTAAAAAATCAAATAGCCTGTTTCTTTTTAAAACCACGCCAACCAACCTCGGGAGGGAAGTCTAAGTATGAACTATGTTTTGACCTGATCCAAAAAAAAAAAGAAATATTTAGGGTATGTAGGCAACCTGAGAAGTTACTTCAGGTCCGGTCACAAAAAAAAAAATGTATTCTCTTAAGAAAAGTATCATTTAAAAGGAAAATTACCTATTGAAATATTCAAAAGAAAAATAAATACCAAACTAGAGGCATTAAAATAAATTGATAGAAAAAAAAGAGTCAAAAGAATTTACGACAAAGAATGACAAAAAAAAGAGAATATTAGGTTAGGGGCATTTTGGGAAGTCGAACCTTTTATCCTTTCTTTCTAAACCATGTCCTAAGCCCACCTATTAAGTCCTCCTGAATGCTAATTGACTAGGTTAAGGTGTAGGAAACCAAGAAGCTGTCGAGTTGAATATTCAAGATCATTGAGAAAAAAGAGAAGTCCACTAAGTCAAAAATCCAAAAATACGACTTAGGAAAAAGTTATGGCATAACCATAAAAAAAAACCTGCTAGGTTGAAAACCTGAAAAGGCAACCTAGGCAAAAATCAAGACATCTTTAGAAAAAGAAAGAAAATCCACTAGGTTGAAAACCTGGAAAGCCAACCTAAGCAAAAATTAGGACATCATCAAATTAAAGGAAATATCCCATCAAGAAAAAAAATTCAGAAAAAAGCTTGTGCAGAAATTGGGAAATGCAGAACTATTCAAGTCACAACATTCGATGAAAATAAGGTTGAAGTCGAAGAAACTCAGAAGCCATTTTAAACATTGTAGAATATTTAGGAGTATATTTACTTGTTCAAGTGTTCGCCAAAGAAAAATTTAGAAACATCAACCACTTTGAAAAAGAAGATCTTTTATTCTAATATTTATCAAGATTTTTTAAGTCTAGCTCAAGTGTTTTTCAAAAGAAATTTGAAAGAAAATAATCAATCCCTTATTGCACATATGATAATCTTAAGAGTCTTAAATTTATGGGAATGTCAGTTCTTCTATCTGTCATACATCAGAGGTCATATTTTTCAAGCGTAATCCACTCTATCAGTCTCATAGTTAAGTTCTAGTTGAAGCCAACATTGAAACTAGGCGCATTTTTTAAAGTCATTTAATTCCAAAGTTTTGTTCTTAATCACATGATAAAAATGAAAATCTTACTTAAAAGTTCGATGAAGTCCAATGATAATTATGAATCCAGATATATGATAAGCCAATAAATACTCGATCTTTCAAACTTTGAGCTCGATTTTGAATCATAGAATGAATTAATAGGATTGTTTAAGTTCCTATAAATCTAAGCCTGAGAAACGTGGCTTAGTAAGTTCGAGTCTGAGAAACAAGACTCCAACTTTTTGAATCATAAAATGAGTAGATTTTTTGAAGTGCCTACAAACTTAAGTTCGAGTCCGAGAAACAAGACTCCAACTTTTTGAATCATAGAATGAGTAGGTTTTTTAAAGTACCTACAAGCCAAGGTTCGAGTCCGAGAAGTGAGACTCCAACTTTTTGAATCATAGAATGAATAGAGTTTTTGAAGTGCCTACAAACCTAAGTTCGAGTCCGAGAAACGAGACTTCAACTTTTTAAATTATAGAATGAGTAGGCTTTTTGAAGTACCTACAAACCTAAGTTCGAGTCTGAGAAATGAGACTCCAACTATTTGAATCAGAGAATGAGTAGGTTTTTTGAAGTGCCTACAAACCTAGGTTCGAGTCTGCGAAGCAAGACTCAAATTTTTTTAATCATAGAATGAATAGGTTTTTTGAAGTGCCTATAAACCTTAGTTCGAGTCCGAGAAACGAGACTCCAATTTTAATAAGATTGTTTAAATTCCTGTAAATCTTAGCCATAGTCCGAGAAACAAGACTCCAACTTTGTTTGAATCATAGAATGAATTAACAGGATTGTTTAAGTTTCTTAGCCCGAGAAGCGTGACTACAATAGGCTCGAGTCTGATAAACGAGACTCAAACTTTTTTGAAATCTAAAAAATAATTTCAAATAGGATTTAACGAAGTTCTTACAATGTTATGACTCCAATTACCTCATTGTTCAACCTTGCCATGATTGCTTTCGTTGCATAAACACATTTCAATTTTGAATCATTATTGTCAGTGAGAGAAGATATTTATGACCTAACACATTTTACTTAGTAATCATCACACCATTGCATACACGTGCACTTTTGCATTAGTCAAGGAGAATTTTCTAAAATTCAAGGATTTGACACTGTTAGTGAGAGTTCACGCTCAAAGACCTGACAACATTTTTGTTCGGGGAGAGTTTTACGCTAAATAATCCGAACGCCTTGACGAATTGCTAAATCAGGCTACAAAATGAACTGTCATTAGCTTTGACATTCGGATATCGCACTATCTACGAAAATAGATTTGCTATCTAGTTTATTTCAACCCTCTGCCAAAGAGGAGCATTTGTAGACACCCCATTTTTGCATTCGCCTGATTAATCAACTCGTAAACCCGATTACAACGGTTCCCAATGATAGATGTTTATTTCAATGCTTTATTTTCTTATCAGATATATTTCAAAAATCTGGATGAGGTATCTCGAGCTGACAAAACTATAGAAACCAAGCTACGCTAGAAAAATATAACCCCAAAAACATAGAAATCATCATTTTTCCAAATAAAAACAAACTTTATGATAAAAATCACAAAAAAATGATCAAATTATCACAATACCCCTAACCTCAAAACATCCCTAGAGCCTACATTACGCTTAAAAAAATCATCTCAAACACATAAAATAACAAATCGAAACCAAATAAATCATTTCGCCAATTTTCACAAAATTTGACAAAATTATAAAAATTCCCCTCATAAAGTTCACGACCATTCTGCACAAAAAACTTCATAAATGATACAAACTAATATTTCCATTGAATTTCTTACGAAAAATTGATTCTAAAACATCCTGGACCATCAAAAATTGACTTGAAAAGCAAAAGTTCTTTTCAAGGGTAAAACAATAATTTTTCAATTAAAAAAATTTAAAATTTTGAAATTAATAAATAAAATATTAAACAATGTTAAGTGAAACATTAATAAATTTAATTTAAAATTTTGAACTAAAAAAATTGATAAATCAGTCTCTCAAGCAAAATTGTTGATGGTTGCCCAGCTATTTATTAAAGGACTCCTCCATCTGGGGGCCCAAAGAATTAAAGATATAATAAAGGGGGTTTCTCCAAAATCTTAAAGTCAATCTACTAAGACTAAAATTAAGAAATTAAAGTCAATCAAGTAAAACTCAAGTCAAAAAAACTAAAGTCAATCAAGTAAGACTAAAGTCAAAATCTTAAAGTCAATCAAGTGAGACTAAAAGTCAAAACCCTAATAGAATCCTAATTAAATAATAATTCTATTTAGTAGAATTCTAATTAAATAATAAATCTATTTAAAACAATCCTAATTAAATAATAACTTTACCTAAAACAATTCTAATTGAAATATAACTCTACCTAAAACAATTATAAATAAACAATAACTCTCTCTAAAAGAATTATAATTAAACACTAACTCTATCAAAACAAAAAGTATAAATAGGGGTCCCTACAACTAATTTTCGTATCAAATAATAAATCCTAGAGAAGTAGGTCAAAAAGCTTCCCTAGCCTCCCATAAACCCTAATTTTGAAGCCCCAACTCCTTACCTAACAATCATACTTCAATTTTAGCTTGAAAAATATCTGGAAGCCTTTCAAAAATACCCAGAAATCCATAAAAAAAATTCGAAGAATCCAGATCTAAGAAAGAGATACCTCGTCTCGGAGATCAGAAATCAAATTTGGAGACAGAACGAAGTGACGAGTACTATACAAAAAGTTACTCTGTCAGATCTAAGGGAACGAGAACGTTGTTTTCAAAAAGGTATCTATTCCTTATTATTTTTTTATTACTTAGGTCTTTTAGCAATGTAGTTTATTTGGAAATTAGTAGAGACCGACGTTTGACGGGCGGGGTTGGTGCCTAACACCTTCCAACCCAGTAATTTAATCCACGAACTCAGTATTTTTTGTAGTAGATTAGTTGTTTCTTTTTATTCGTTTCGAGTTAATATTCGGTTCCTAGACCGCAATAATTAGGTGACGACTCCCAAACCTCAAAAGTCAAAAGCGGATCCACACACCCTGCTGATTGAGGGCGCTTTTAGAGTCTAAGGTTGTAACTTTAATAAATGGTTTAACGTCCTAGAAGGAGACCGACCATGTACTAGTACTATATTGGCAATCGAGACATGTGACTTTGTGACTTACAATAGGAAAAAGGCTCAGGTTGTTCTAGCGTGAGTGCATTGATATATCTTTTAGGGTCACCTGATCGAATGGTACTGATGCCTTAGTTTTATATACCATAAAGGTACATGACTGGAGTTGTGGTTTTCATGAATGATTTCGTGTCTCACGAGGAGACCGAACCATGGATTAGTGCCACGTTGGCTATAAAGGACATGCAAACATATAATGCAGCGTAATATAAACATGCTAGTGGTGTGTGCAAAATAAAGTGGGGTGTGCCCCGAGTATTTTTCAAATAAATGGGCCCGTGGGCCAGATCAAACCATCAACATATGGATGCCACATAAATATTAATCAAAGAATACAAAACCCATCACAGCAACATTAAGATCAAGGTAAGCACATCAAAAATATATCTATAGAAATCATGGCATATTAGATGGACCATCAATCAAGGTAGTAAAAAGAGAACAACAATGATCGATCAATATAGTACATAAATAACCAATCATTGAGATTGGCATAGAAAACTCTCTTTTTTTTAAATTTTTTGTAAAAAGAACTAGAACAAAAAAAAAATTATGGTCCTATCAAAGATCACTTTGGACAACCCAAAAGGATTCAAGATTTCAAAGAATATTGAATTGAGTATAGAATGATAGTTGTGGAAATGAGGAGTGATGACCTCTTTTTTGTTTTTAAACAAATTGACTTGTTTTTTAAAAAAGAAAGGAAAAAACTAAATGTATATATACATATACACATATAATTTCTTCAAAACTATTAATAATTAGTAAGGAAACCTAAAACAACATCCCTAAACAAAAAATTCTACCGCCACACCAACTTATACATTTGCTATCAAAACAGAATTAGCAAGCATCCAAATGTGGTGTGCTATAGGTAAAAATTGGTGTGACAAATAGAATATATATATACTCATGACTAAAAAAAAAAACCTTTTTTTTTTCTTACGTATGTTGCTGCCTCCCACAACATGTTTTTTTTTTTTAAAACTTGTTGCCACAACATACATTTAAATTTTATTTTTTAAAATATATGTTGCTATTAGCAGCATGCAACTCAAAATTTTTCTTTATACATGTTGCTTCCAGCAACACAAAACGCACTACTTCTAACTCATCTTTTTTTTTTTTATAACAAAAACACAAACCCATGTAGCGCTAATAAAAATTGGTGTGGCCATAACGACTCGCAAACAACATAGAAAAACATTCTTTCTGTCGTAAAGTTGTCCTCAATCTGTAAATCTTTCCATGACTTTATGTGCTTCTCAAAAAGTGAATCAAAATGACTAAAAAGATCAACCCAATGGTGAAAATCCCCCTTATCAAACTCCCAGACCAAACCTTTTCAAAGTTCTTATATATTCTAAAGTAGAACAACGACAATAGCATTGATAACATATCTGATTTTGGAAGCACTTCCAAAACTCTCTTCTTCTTTAACTTCATCTTGAATTAACAGATGAGAGCATTGCTAGAATTGGAAACAAGAGTTTAAAGTGATCGGCCCTATTTTTTCTTCTCGTAAAGATCAAATCATTTGGATGATAAATTTGTGAGACAGAAGATGGACAAAAAAGATAAATTTTTATGAAATTAAAGTTAGGGTTTTTAGAAAATGGCTTCACTTGCTGATTCAATCATGAAGAGAGAGTGAGAGAGAGAGAGACGTCCATCTCCCTTTAATGCCCCTTCTTTGCACATAGACGAGAAGAAAAGAAAAGAAAAAAAACCTCTTTTACTAATGGCACGCCAAGCATACAGCTGATTTTTTTTATGATTTTTTTTAAAACACTTATCATCAAACACAATAGAAAAAACAAAAAACAAATTCTTTTTTTTTTTTTTCTTTTTGACTACTACTAAGATCATTACTCATGCATAAACACAAAAAATTATTTTCATATAGCGCACTGAAAAAATTTCATCCAAAATTATAAAAAAAATCCATGGCTTCTTATTTCAATCTCCATCATTTCATCATCAATTCATTAACTTTTTCAAATCTTAAATTATTTAGAATCATCACAAGTGACCCTCAATTGGATCATAGAACAAGAAAAATTAAAAAAATTTAAAAAAAAACCCAAAAATCAAACAAATGATCCATAATCAAACCAAAAGAATAAAAATATATGAATAAATAAGCAAATAAAAATAAATAAAATAAATAAATAAATAAAAACTTAGTTGATTTGGCAATACACCAATATTTTGGATTTTTCAAATTTAATCCTCAGTGCTTCTTTAGTATAGTTGCCACTAAAAGTGCCTTTGATCCATAAGTGCAGATCCGTTTTTTTTTTATATTTTGGAGTCGTCACCTAATTTTTTGGTATAGGAATCGAGACATGACTCTAAACAGATAAAAAATATTGATCTACAAAAAGAATAGATCCAAGGATCATGTTACGAGATTGGAAGGTGTTACACACCAATCCCATCCGACAAACGTCAGTCTCTACATTTTTCAAAAGTTTTACATTGCAAAAAATGACCTTAAAATTAAAATAAAATAAAAAATACCTTCTCTACCTAGGTGATTGCGACGATTGATTCCCTCAGAATTGACGGAAAGTGTTCCTCGTGTGAGTCTTCTTATTTTGGTCTCCGTCACTATATATACTTTCAATCTTTGAGATGAGGTATTCTCCTCCTAAATCTGAATATTTTGTGACTTTTCGAAGTATTTTTGAAGATTTCTGAGTATTTTTTAGGTAAAAAATGGGGTTTGGGTGTTAAATAAAGACTTAGGACTTCAAATTTAAGATTTTGGGAAGTCTTTGGAGAGTTTTTGACATCTTTTTCCTAAGATTTTTCTTAACCTGCGAATTTAGGTGGTAGGGACTCCTTTTTATAGAGTTTTTTGAAAAATTAGGATTTGATTAGGTCTTTTCAAGATAAGGTTAAGTTGTTTAATTAAGGCTTTGAATCTTACATAGAATGAGAAAAAAATTAGTTTTTAGAGAACTCTTTAATAGAGGATTCTTTATTAAATTATATTTTTAATTCTTTGGAATCCCTAGTGGAGGGTTCTTTATTAAATATCATGTGGGCCCCACTTTAATAAATGGGCCACCACTTAAAATTTGACCTGTGGGATTAATTAATTGATTTTATTTGTTTAAAATTTTTAACTTAATTTATTAAGATTTCATTTTATGTTAATTAATATTTTAATTATTAGTTTCAAAATTTTGAATTTTAGTGTTGAAAAATTATCATTTTTTTCTCAAAGAGGATTTTTGCGTTGAAAGATTATTTTTTAATATTTTGAAATATTTTGAAATTAATTTTTCGTAAGAAATTTAATGAGAGTATCGGTTTGTATCACTTATGTGTTTTAGGCATGAAATGATTATGGATCCTATGAGGGTAATTTTGTAATTTTGTCAAATTTTGTGAAAATTGGTAAAATGATTTATTTGGTCTTAATTTATTGTTTTATATATTCGAAAGGATTTTCCTAAACGTAATGTAGGTTCTAGGGATATTTTGATGTTAGGGGTATTTTGGTAGTGTGATCATTTTTTATGAATTTTCTTGTTAAGCTTATTTTTATCCCAAGAATGATGATTTATATGCTTTGGGTCATATTTTCTTAGAAGTAGCGTAGTTTCTAAAGTTTGCTTGTTTGAAATATCTCATCCAAATTTTCGAAACACATCTAGTAACAATAAAAAATATTAAATATTCATCTATTATTGGAAACCGTAGCAATTAGGTTGACAAGTTGATTAATTAGGCGAATACGAAAATGGGGTGTCTACACACTTGGCCTAGAATACATCGGCCTCTTGGCCAGATTTGATCTGGGAAGAAAAGAAGTATGGGGTTGGCTAATTGCCCCTTAGAAATCTATAACTCCATTTCTTCTCACTCAACCCTCTGAGCTCGACTTACCGTATCTCTATAATTGGTGGTCTCAATAATTGGCATTCTAACCCTTAGGTAGGGCTGCAATCCTCTACAAAATCTACGGGCCTTCTGTAGATTTTGTTGGAATAAGTCAAACGCATATCGTGACAACCTAATGAACTTTAGCTCATAATCGGTAATTGATAGGTTGTCCTATTGAAAACGCCCTTGATCCGCGGGGTGCGCGGATCCACTTTTGATTTTTTAGATTTGGGAGTCACCACCTAGTTATTACGGTCTAGGAATCAAACATTGACTCTAAAAGATAAATAACACTAATCTACGAAAGAAAATATGGGTTTGGGATTCACGTTACGGGGTTGGAAGGAGTTAGGCACCAACCCCACCCGGCAAATGCCAGTCTCTACTTTTTTCAAATAAAACTACATTGCTAAAAGACCTAAATGAATAATGAAAAAATAAGAATGAAAATTACCCAGATGATCACAACGATAGTTCCCTCAGAATTGACGGAGAGATTCCTTGCTTCATTTCTGTTACTAGATCCGCTTCGGATCTCCAAGATGAACTATCTTTTTCTTAGATCTAAGTACTTCCTAATTTTTGATTGATTTCTGGGTGTTTTTGAAGAATTTCTGGGTGTTTTTTGAGCGAAAGTTGGGGTTTGGTGTTAGGTAAGGGGCTAAGGCTTTAAGATTAGGGTTTTGGAAAGGTTGGGGAGCCTCCTTGACTTACTTTTTCTAGAGTTTTCTCTTGGATACGAAAATAGGTTGTAGAGACCCCTATATATAGATTTTTTAAGAGCTTTTTAAATAGAGTTAGAGTTAGATTATGTTTCTTTTAGATAGTTTTATAGTTTAATTAGAATTCTTTTAGATAGTTTTAGAGTTTAATTATGTTTCTTTTAGATAGTTTTAGAGTTTAATTAAAATTCTTTTAGATAGTTTTAGAGTTTAATTAGAATTCTTTTAGGATTTTGACTTAAGTCTCACTTGACTAACTAAAATTTAGGGTTTTGACTTAAGTTTTACTTGATTGACTTAATTTTAGGATTTTGACTTAAGTTTTACTTGATTGACTTTATTTAGGATTTTGACTTAAGTCTTACTTGATTGACTTTAATTTTAATTAGGATTTCACTTTACATTAATTAATATTTTAATTATTAATTTTAAAAATTTTAATTATTAAAATTGTAAACTTACCGTTTTGCTCTCAGAGAGGACTTTTTACGTTTTAAGTCATTTTTCAATGTTCTAGGATGTTTTGGAATCAATTTTTCATAAGAAATTCAAAGGAAATATTTTTTATATCATTTATGAAATTTTTTGTACAAAATGATCATGAACTTTATGAGGGGCATTTTCGTAATTTTGTCAAATTTTGAGAAAATTGGTGAAATGATTTATTTGGTTTCAATTTATTATTTTATGTGTTTAAAAGGATTTTCCTAAGCGTACTGTGAGCTCTTGGGATGTTTTGATGTTAGGGGTATTTTGATAATTTAATCATTTTTTAATGATTTTTATTGCAAAACTTATTTTTGTCTATAAGATGATGATTTCTATGTTTTGAGATTATATTTTTCTAGCGTAATATGATTTCTACAATTTTATTAGTTTGAGATACTTCATCTGAATTTCTGAAACACATCTAGTAACAAATAAAGCATTAGAATAGTCATCCATCATTGTGAATCGTCGTGATTAGGTTGACGAGTTGATTAATCAGGTAAGTACAAAAATGGGATGTCTACAGATGCCCCTCTTTGGCAGAGGCTTGAAGCAAACTAGATAGCAAATCTATTTTGATAGATAATGCGATATCCGAATGTCAAAACTAGTGACAGTTCATTTTGCAGCCTGATTTAGCAATTCGTCGGGACGTTCGGATCCATGAGGGTCAAACTCTCCCCGAACAAGTTTGTCAAGTCCTCGAGCTTGAACTCTCACTGACAGTATCAGATCCATAAATTTTAGAAAATTCTCCCTGACTAATCAAAAAGTGCACGTGTGTGCAATGGTATGATGCTTATTGAGTATTATATTGGATCATTGAGAATAAACTCTCTTCGATTAAAAGAATGTTAGGTCCTAGAGATCTTTTTTCACTGACAATAATGATTCAAATCGAAATGCATTTTATGTAATAAAAACAATCATACAATATTGTAGGAACTTCATTAAATTCTTTTTTCAGAGTTCGAAGAGCTTGAGTTTCGTTTATCGGACTCATGCTTACTGGAACTACGCTTCTTAGGCTGAGGTTTGCAGGAACTTAAACAATCCTGTTAATTTAATATATGATTCAAACAAAGTTGGAGTCTCGTTTCTCGGACTCTGACTAAGGTTTACAGGAACTTAAACAATCCTATTAAAATTGGAGTATCGTTTCTCGAACTTGAACTAAGGTCTACAGGAACTTAAACAATCCTGTTAATTAATTATGTGATTCAAACAAAGCTAGAGTCTCCTTTCTCGAACTCTAGCTAAAGTTTATAGGAACTTAAATAATCCTGTTAAAGTTGGAGTCTCACTTCTCGGACCCTGGCTAAGGTTTACAAGAACTTAAACAATCCTGTTAATAGTTGGAGTCTTCTTCTCGGACTCGGACTAAGGTTTATAGGAACTTAAACAATCCTGTTAATTCATTCTATGATTCCAAAAAAGTTAGAGTCTCTTTTTTCAGACTTAGATTTATAGGAACTTAAAAAAATCCTATTAATTCATTTTATGATTCAAAATCGAACTCAAAGTTTAAAAGATCGGACCTTTATTGGCTTATCATGCATCTAGATTCATAATTATCATTGGACTTCATCGGACTTTTAAGTAAGATTTTCCTTTTTATCATGTGATTAAGAACAAAACTTTATAATTAAATGACTTTAAAAAATGCCCCTAGTTTCAAGGTTGGCTTTAATTGGAACTTGACTACGAGACTAATAGAATAGATTACGCTTGAAAAATATTGACTCTGATGATTGATAGATAGAAGATCTGACATTCCCTTAAATTTAAGACTCTTAAGATTATCATATGTGCAATAAGGAATTGATCATTTTCTTTCAAATTTCTTTTGAATACTTGAGCTGAACTTAAAAAATCTTGATAAATATTAGAATAGAAGATCTTTTTCTTCAAAGTGGTTGATGATTCTACATCTTCCATTAACGAACACTTGAACAAGTAAACATACTATTGAAGATCTTACAATGTTCAAGATGACTTCTGATTTTTTTGACTTCACCATTGTCTTCGTCGGATGTGAGCTCTTGACTGAAAAAATAATGTTGTGACTTGAATGATTCTGCATTTCCTAATTTTTGCACAAGCTTTCTTTTGAATTTTTCTTTTTGATGGAACCTTTCCTTCCATTTGATGATACCCTAATTTTTGTTTAGGTTGCCTTTCCAGATTTTCAACCTAGCGGGTTTTTTTTTTTTTTCTAATGATGCCTTAATTTTTGCCTAGGTTGCCTTTTTAGGTTTTCATCCTACCAGCCCTTCTTTTTTTCATGGTTATGTCATAACTTTTACCAAAGTTGCCCTTTTGGCTTTTCGACTTAGTGGGCTTTTTTTTTTATGATCTTGAATAATCAACTCGACAACTTCTTGTTTTCCTGCACCTTAACCGAGTCAATTAGCATTCAGGAGGACTTAATAGGTAGGCTTAAGACATGGTTTAGAAAGAAAAGGTAAAAGACTCGACTTCTCAAAATGCCCCTAGTGTAATATTATCTTATTTTGTTATTCTTTTCTATAAATTCTTTTGACTCTTTTTTACTAATGCCCCTAGTTTGACATTCTTTTCCTTTTTGTCAATTTTTTCTAATGCCCCTAGTTTGACATTCTCTTCTTTTAAACCTTTCAATTAGGGATTTTCCTTTTGGATGACACTTTTCTTAAGAGAATACATTTTTTTACGTGACCAGGCCTAAAGTAACTTCTCAGGTTGCCTACGTATCCAAAATATTTCTTTTTCTTTTGGGATCAGGTCGAAACGTATTTCATACTAAGATTCCCTCCCAAGGTTGGTCGGTGTGGTTTAGAAAGAAAATGCTATTAATTTTTTTTAAAAGCTGCGAGGGGCTAAAGAAGGTTATCTTTTTCTTGGTAAGACAAGAAAATGGTTTGACCAAAGGAGGCCTCATTTAGTAAAATGTTAATTGATTTGGTCAAGATTCTAGGAACTCGATGTCTTGATTGCTCTGTCGAGTACGATCTTCTTTTGAGAATGAATATTCTTCAGTCTTCTTTTGTGAAATCGAATATGATCGAGTTTTCTATATTCGACTATTCAACTCTTCTAGAACTTGAAAAAATCTTTTATTCTTTTATGAATGAGAACTCTCCTCTCTTGAATGAAAAACATGGTAGATCCACTTGTAAGTCTTAGCACATTTGTCGATGGTTTCAACTACATGATCCTTAACCGATAATCTTTGATTTTAAAAATCACCATTGACTTTATATCTTGATATATTTTAGTGCAATCTATCAATATATCCTCATGAGACCATGAAGGAACATTATTGAATTTCTCAAGTAAGTTTATTATTCTCTCATGTTCCCCTGAGGATAATGTAGTACCGATTTGTACTTCTTGAGTGTACTCTTTAACTCTAATATTTATCAAGTTTGATTAGTGAGCTTTGAGTCATTCTTTATGTTAGATTTTATATTCACATCATTATTGCACGCATGATAATCAAAAGCTTCTTTATATATTGAAAATAAAAAAACATAGACTGACACACTTGATTAAAGTCCAAAATTAAGAAATAACTAACGTAACTGAAGTAACCAATTGAATTTAAAGACTGAAGAATACTGAAGCTAAAAAAAAGACCTAAAGCGAGGACATCATTTTGAATGGAAGGACACAATTCTAAAGTCTCTACCACTTTGGATATCTTCGATGTGTGACTTGAACTTGTTTGCTTTTGGTACCTCTTCATGTTCAGATTTGAACCTGTCATATGCTGAATAACTCATTGCTTCAATAATTACTCTGTTCTTTAGTTCTGCCACTGTCTTAGGATAGTTGAACTCATTCTGGCATGGAATGAACGCACTGTTAAGACCAATTGGGTAAATGAAGGAAACTGGGTCAACTGATTCGGATTTGGATATGGATATTAGGTTCAGAGTAGGAGAGGGTTGATTTTGAAAGGTAGGCAAAAGGTTAGTTTTAACATTGGAAGTAGTAGGAGCGGGTATGGTGACTTTTCCTTGTTCAATAAGATTTTGGATAGCATGATAGAGGGTAATGCATCTATCAAGAACATGACCGGACATTTGATGGAATTCACAAAATTGCCCATTGTCCAAGTTTGGAGGTAAGGGATTAGGTAAAATCTTAGGTTGTTGTGGCGTCAACAATCTCCTTTTCATTAATTTTTGATAGGCAACATTAAAGGACATTCCAAGATTAGAAAATTGTCTCATCGATTAGTTTGTGAGGACTGAACAACTTGAGGAGATAGTGCGAAAGAAGTATTGGCCACTTGTAAGGAATTGACACTAGATTTGAAATGTTTGGTTTTGACGCAGACGAGTTACCAAAAAGTCCAAAAGAGTAGGCATCCTCAACTTGATTTCCAGTCTCAATAAAGGACTGAAAAGTGGGAAGGTATTGAGGCATCAAGTAATTGGCATAATTTGAAGTGAGATTCTTGAGGATGATCTTGACTTGTTCCTTCTCTTGAGGTCGGTCCCACAATTTAGCGGCTTTAACTCTCTATCGAGCAATGAATTCAGTGAAGGTTTCCCCAAGCTTTTGTTTAGTAGTTTTTAAATCTCTTCTTGTGAGTTCAATATCCGTGTTGAATGAATACCGACCAATAAACTCTTTCATCAATTCATGCCATGTTTTTACTCGAGATGAGTCCAATGATATTAACCAGCGTAAGACAAGCCCTGTAAGGGTTCTTTGGAAAAGTTGAGCCATATGTTCTTCACTCAGACCCTGAGATTGCCTTATGCCGACATATACTTTCAAGTGAGTCCTAGGGCATCCAATCCCGTCAAACTTCTCCATGTCTGGCATTGTGGACTTCTCTAGCAGACGGACCGTAGGAAACAAGGTCATTGTCCCTAATGTAAGAGTAAGATCGTCGGGATCTTTGATATTCTTCAAAGCAGTTTCAACCTGAGTTATTCAATGAGTTAAGATAGGGTCGACAGGTAATTCATTATCTTCTTGGTCTTCGACGAGGTCAAACACAACCTGAGGTTCTATAGCTTTATCTTTTTTCTTTTTAATTTTCAGGGATTCAATTTGTGTTTGGGCAGAAGCAATAATCTGTGCTTAAAAAGATTCTAAAATCTGATGGACCGCAGCTTCATCCATGGTACTCATTTATTCTTGTGGCAAAAACTGACTACTTGGTAATGGTACTCTGGAAAGACGACTTTTTTTACAGACCCAAAGTGGTACAGATGGAGATTTAGAACATTTGGGACCAATTATCACCTGAGTGGAAGTACACCAAGATTAACCATTGATTCTGAAAGTTTAATTCTCAACCATATGATTAAAATTTTGAGATTAGCTTAAGTCCGATGGGAAACATTGAATCCAATTGCACTATAAGTCTATAGTAACTAAGAAGGTGAAAAAGGTTAGTCATGGGTCTACCCCTGATTGGGATAGAACCTTTGATCAGACGAAATAATTTTGACCTTAGGATCGCATTTATTTGGTATAAAATGGTCTGAATCTTTGAAAGTAAAACAAATTACTCCAACCGGTTTGATGTTGATCAGTTTGATCTATTTGTCGATCGGGCCAATTGACTTGCATTTCACACATTGAGTCAGACCGATATTACAGGTCTTGTTTGAACGGTCTGGATCGGTCCTTCCACTTATCTGTTGGTTGGATTGATCAGAGCAACCTGGAAACACCCATAGTCAATTTGAGTCGTGACCTATAGGAAGGTTCATAAACTCTAGGTTTATTACGTGTAATACAATTTATCTGGCCACCCTTGCCCAAGTGTACCTATATACCTCTCTAGCGTACTCAATCAGACGGTACGTGGTGACTTGGTTTGATATACCGTATAGGTGATAATCTAAAATTTCAACCCACTTCTTTGAAGTTAAAAGCAGTCGGTTTAATCCTCAGTTGAGAGGTGACGCACAATGCTGAGTAAAGGCCCTTTTAAATACCTTTCGTTTAAAATAAACGTAGTCTATCCCCCTCGTACAGTAGGGTACAGCAGGGCAGGATCTTGGTTAGACACTGATTTTGACCAATAAGTGCAATTGGTGAACTTGGATTATCTTTGATATACCATATAGGTACGAGTCTAGGGTTTGTAGCTTTCATAAATGGTTTAGCATCCCACGAGGGAATCGACCACGTAATAGTATTACATTAGCAATCGGGACATGTGACTGTGCGGCTTACAATAGGACAAAAGGTTCAGGTCGTCCCAATATGGGTGCATCGATATACCTTTCAGAGTTACCTAATCAAATGGTACTGATGCCCTAGTTTTATATACCCTAAGGAACGTGACTGGAGTTGTGGTTTTATGAATGACGTTGCATCTCCGAAGATACCGGGCCACGCACTAGTATCACGTTGGCTAGAAGTGACATGCAAGCGTGCAATGCAACAAAATAAACGTGCTAGTGGTGTGTGCAAAATAGGGTGGGGTGTGCTCGGGGCATTTTCAAATGAATGGGCCAGATCAGATTATCACAACAAATATAAGCAACATCTATAATATTCAATTCAAGATCAAATCATGCACATCATAAAGATATATTAGATCATGGCATATCAAATGGGTAATCACAGAATATTCAATCAGATTTAACATTGAAACCGGCATAGAATGAATCAAAATAATTTTTTTTGTTTTATCTTTATGGTCCAATCAAAGATCATTTTGGACGACCTTAAACAAGTTCAGATTTCAAAAAATATATTAAGTTAAAAATGGAATGATAATTGTCGAGATAATAAATTATGATCATTCTTAAAAAAAATTATTTTTTATTATTTCTTTTAAGAAAACAAATTGATTTTTATTTTGTTGAGCAACACAAAAAAAACTTCTCTCTTATTTGAAGAAATTGATTTTTTTTTAATAAAAAAAACTTAAAAGAACTATTTTTTTTTATTATATGTTGCTACCAGCAACACACAATAGCACAACAGTAACAACAACACACAACAACAACATTCAGAAAAACTGAATTCTGTTTTATATAAAAAAAATATATTTTGTTTATTTTTTAAGAAATAAAGAAAAACTGAATTCAGTTTAAAAAACATTGTTCATATATTTTTTTTAAAGAGAAAAATCGAATATTGTTTAAAATAAAACATTTTGAAACAAAGAGAAATTTATTTATTTATTTTTATTTTTTTTAACATTTTTTTAATTATTTTTTTTTTAAATTACTATCAAAGAGCATGTATCGTAAAAAAAAATTAAAAAATAATAATAAAAATAAATAAATAAATAAATAAATTTATTTTTAAAAAAAATCTTTATGATTCAACAACCTTCATTCCATTTTACCTCATTATTTTCCTCTAAACCATTAAATTATTTGGGAGTCTCCCCAATTGACCTTTAATTGGGACCACAAAAAAAAAAAACATCCAAGAATATGCTCTCCAAACTTTTACAGTCAATTTCAGCATCATCCCATCCTCAATTCATATGACAATTTGAATCTTTCATTATTTAGAGTCACTAAAAAGTGACCCTCAATTGGATAAAAACATAAACAAAAATATAATATCCAAAATCCAAATAAATGATCCACAATTAAACCATAAAAAAATAAACAAATAAATAAATAAAATAAATCGAACTAAATAATAAAAAAAAAACTAGGTCATCTTGGCAATGCTCCCATACTTGGGATTTTTTAAGTTTAATCCTCAATAATCTCTAGCGGAGTCGTCACAGAAAGCACCCTCGATCTGCGGGGTGCGTGGATCCACTTTTGATTTTTAAGGTTTGGGAGTCGCCACCTAGTTATTACGGTCTAGGAACCAAACATTAACTCTAAAAGATAAATAACACTAATCTACGAAAGAAAATACTGGTCTGGAGATTACGTTATGGGGTTGGAAGGTGTTAGACACCAATCCCGCACGGTAAACGCCGGTCTATACTTTTTCCAAATAAAATTACATTGCTGAAAGGCCTAAATGAATAATAAAAAAATAATAATGAAAAATACCTAGATGATCACAACGATAGTTCCCTCAGAGTTGGCAAAGAGATTCCATGCTTGTGATTCTTTGCTTCGTTTCCATTACTAGATCCGTTTCGGATCTCCAAGATGAAGTATCTTCTCCTTAGATTTAAGTGCTTTCTAATTTTTAATTGATTTCTGAGTGTTTTTGAATGGTTTCTGGGTATTTTTTGAGTGAAAGTTGGGGTTTGATATTAGGTAAGGGGTTAGGACTTCAAAATTAGGGTTTTTGTAAGGTTGGGGAGCCTCATTGACTTACTTTTTCCAGGATTTTCTCTTGGATACGAAAATAGGTTGTAGAAATTCCTATTTATAGATTTTTTAAGAACTTTTTAGATAGAGTTAGAGTTAGATTTAGATTATGTTTCTTTTAGATAGTTTTAGAGTTTAATTATAATTCCTTTAGGGTTTTGACTTAAGTCTCACTTGATTGACTAGAATTTAGGATTTTGACTTAAGTCTTACTTGATTGACTTGATTTTAGGATTTTAACTTAAGTCTTACTTGATTGACTAGAATTTAAGGTTTTGAATTAAGTCTTACTTGATTAACTTAATTTTAATTAGGATTTCACTTTACATTAATTAATATTTTAATTATTAATTTTAAAATTTTTAATTATTAAAATTATAAAATTATCGTTTTGTCCTCGGAAATGATTTTTTGCATTTTAAGTCGTTTTTCAATGTTCCAAAATGTTTTGGAATAAATTTTTTGTAAAGAATTCAATGAGAATATTGGTTTGTATCATTTATGAAATTTTTTGTACGAAATGGTCGTGAACTTTATGAGGGGCACTTTCATAATTTTGTTAAATTTTGAGAAAATTGGCGAAATGATTTATTTCGTTTCAATTTGTTGTTTTATGTGCTTGAAAAGATTTTCCTAAGCGTACTGTGGGATCTAGGGATGCTTTGATATTAGGGGGCATTTTGATAATTTGATCATTTTTTAGTGATTTTTATCGTAAAACTTCTTTTTATCTACAAGATGATGATTTCTATGTTTTGGGGTTATATTTTCCTAGCGTAGCATGGTTTCTACAGTTTTATTAGTTTGAGATACTTCATCTGAATATCTGAAACATATCTAGTAACAAATAAAGTATTAGAATAGTCATCCATCATTGGGAATTATCGCGATCAGGTTGATGAGTTGATTAATCAAGCGAGTGCAAAAATGGGGTGTCTAAACCTACACCAACCGAAAAAATTCCTAGTACTTAATTTCTTGAATCGTCTCGAATATAAATCTATGGAAAGCCATCCTCTCAAAGTTGGCCTACTCGAACGGTCCATTTTCCAAGACATTCTTCTCAGAACGCTACCAATGATTGACATTCCCGTCTAACAGAAATGTAGCCACTATCACCCATTGATCTCTTGGGCACTGCATGTAGCTTAGAATTTCTCAGGTCTTCAAAACCTACTCCTCGACCTCAATTGGATTGAAAGTACCCCCATAGCTCGGTGGACATAATTGCTAGAAATTTTGCAACCACAATCCCCGATTTACTTGTCATTTGGGTGGAGGAATTCTCTCATTCCTCGACTGTAACACCCCGGATTTTCAACTCATATCTCGAGGAAATTAAATGGTGAGATTAGGAAGAAAATATCGAATGAGAGACTTAGAGTAAAATACTCGGATCTTGTTATGATTAATTTCGAGGAAAATCAACTTCGCCATTAGATTCAAAAGGATCGAAATATATACATTAGCCTGTAAGCAAGTCTGAATTCGAATTCGGATAGAGAAGTTATAGAATCCTCGAATTTCGTGTTAAGTGGGACCCAAAACAGTGGAATTTCGTTAGAGCGAGAATCGAAAAGATTTGATGACACCATTAGATCCGAATCGAAAAATTATTCGAAATGGTATATTCGTTTGTCGTTTTCCGAGTCCGAATAGTTAAGTTACGATCGAAACTAGAAATAAGGGGGAAATTACAAGTATGCCCCTCAGCTTTATTATAAAAAGGAATCTGATTTCTTTTATTTCATTTTTCCTCTTCTTCTCTAAGAAAATCCCAAACGACAGCCACTTCTCCACCCTAGGGTTTCGACCCATTTCCGTCAAGTTTGTGAGCGAACGAAGCCGAGTTGAACCTCGACGAAGAAGACAAAGTTGTCGGCCACGTCGAGAGCTACAACTTCACCATCTTTACTTACCCATTCTTGTTCATTTTCTCCATCCTCCATCAAAAACCAGCCGGGTAGCTCGAGTAAACCTCCACATCTTCCGTCCGAGGGCTTCATCGAGTTAGGAGCTAGGTCTATACTTCATTGTAGAAGCGAAGGAGAACGTCATTGTCGGATACCTTGCAAACCTTCGCTCGTTTCGCATCCAAGTCAGCCCAACCTCGACTCTTGAGCCATCCAACCTTGAGTTGTAGTGCTAACTTGTACCCGTGGCGTTCACAAACAAGTAAGGGACTTCCAATTCTTATTGGTAGCTTTAGATTTCTGAAATGTGCATTTAGGGTTTTGAAACAAAACTTATTGTTTGCATTTAAATCATAGAAATTTGTGTTTGATTTCAAATTCATGGTAGAGGTGGGTGTTTTGCTTATGTTTGATTGAATTTTGATAACAAAATCGTGGGTGGGTCGAATGGTTCGAAGAATGGAAGAAGAAATCGAAAAAGGGATCGAAAAACTCAAAAATCGCGAGTGAGGTTCAGGTTGTAGGTGGGAAGGGTCGGTGCCACCGGCACCTACCGAAGGCATTCTGTCGGTCCCACCGACAGAATGTTGCTTCTGCCACCAACGAAATCAAGAAGCCGCCGAAAACTTTGTTCTGTCGGCAGGACCGTCGGTCCCACCGACACCTGCCGATGTGTATTCTGTCGGTTCCACCGACAGCATCCTGGTTCTGCCACCGACAGCCGTCGACAGACACAGTTCTCTTCAGAACAGTGTTCTGACTCTTGGTTTGACTTCCTCACACCTTATACACTATTTCTCACCCTTTATTTCATTAAAAACATTTAAGTAAATGTCCTCTTTAATTTTTAACTTTAAGTTCTTTAATGAAATTAAGGTTTTACCCCCCATTTCGGAACAATGGGAATGGTTTTAAGATCCAAATCTCAAAGGATCAAAATCCGAATTTTGGTTTCAAGAACAAAACGTAATTTTCGACTTTTTCGGCAAGTTTTCAAAATGAAATAACTTTCGCGTTTCTTTGAATTAGATTACAAAAACTATATGGTGTTGAATCTCATGATCGAGACTTTCATTTCGAAAAACCCATTTTCAATTTCGAAAACTTTGAAAAATTGAGTTTCTGACACTTAGCCAAATTTTCACCAGCTTTCTCTATTTTTAACAGCTTTGGTCCCGAGCATCGCTGGGACCTTGTTTTTGAATAAACTTCGGTGATTTTCAATGGAAAGACCAAAAGAATGAATTTGAAAGATTGAAAATGAATGGTTGATTTGAAAGGATGAAAAATGAGAATGTTGAGAGAATGGGAAAAGGGAATGAATGGTAAAATGTCAGAATCACACCCAAGGGGTGATGTCTGCATTTTACATTGTATGTTGTGTGTAGGTTGGTGAAAGGATATCCAGGTTATTAATGAAAGGGTTGCATGTTTATTTCCGATTATGTTAGCGCTTGCGCTGAGTACTGTTATTTATTTTAGGCCGATTGGCCACGGTTGCATGGTAGGAACTGGATATTCGTTCTCAATCCTGTTCTGTTAATTTCTCTTTTGTTTTAAATGAAAAATCATATATGTACGTAGCTATTTTGTGAACTGTTAAAGGGTTTGTGAATGCCTGAAGGGATAGTGTGTCACATCATCCGGAGGGGTACACTATCCTGGGATGTACGGTAGGGACCACCAAACTCATACGTGGTATGGGACGCGTATGAGAGTGGAGTCACAACTGGAATCCGGGTCCATTCCTTTCTTATCTTTACCAGTGAACGTGTATTGTAAAGGTGGTCGTATACGAGTGGAGTGTCATTTGGGAATCACATGCACGCCTGATAGGCATAGACGAAGATGATTAGTCAGTGATCACTAACAATCTAGTAGTAGTCGAACGTTCTGACACATCGAAAAGAGACCCATTGCTTACGGTCACGTCAAACGGCCAGCCTGAGCCGGATAAATGGTCACCAGTGTGGTAAGCGCAGCGACCGGCTACAAAATCAGGAACTAAAAGCCAGATTTATGTTGTAACATCATGTCCCGACTGGGAGCGATCCAGTCGTGAATCCCAACTCTTTAATTCCAATACTCCACCACTTGTATTATGTATCTGTTGTTATATTTCGAATTATAAACTGAAAAGCATGTCTATCGTTTTAATGTTGTCAACGGTATTTGCATAGAATGGAAAATGTATAATAAGTATGGATGATTGATGCCATGTGTAATCTTTAAACTGTTTAGTTGCTCATCCCTGGCTATATGTACCAATTGACCGTATTTTATCTTGTAAAACCTTGCATGTATTAAAATGTTCAGTATGCTTTATTCGATCATACTTAGGAAGGGTTATTAGTAGGAATTGGCTGTGGACTTACTGGGTAACCATTGTTACTCACCCTTTCCTTCCTATTTTTTTAGTTTCAGCACTTGCAGCTACCGAGACAGGTGTAGAGTCAGTATTGGAGGAGTATCTGGTCGATCAGATCGACGATCAGAGTTTATTGCCTGGTGAGCACTAGGGCCACATCCCTTAGCGTTGTCAGTTTCATCCAGGATGTGTGTAGTTTTTGGATTGAGAGTTTAGGCCTATGTTAGAGTGAGAATGTTTTGGTAAGCCTGTATATTGATAAATCTTCCGCACTCTGATCTACTTACATGTTAGATGTAATTAGTCTTCCGCTGTTATTTCCCTGTATCTACATTTTTATATACAGGTTTTGTTATAGATTGGTTTATCAGGTTTGTGTTCCGTGAAACGCTGACATAAACAGAGGAGACCATGCCAAAATTTCGAGGTGCCACCTAGTACCTTGGGATTGGGCCTTGGGATTTGTGTTAGCGTTTGGCGGGGCGCCACATCGACCCTAGCTTGTGGCAGTAGTTCATGTGGTTGAACCTGGTGTGGAATAGTATTTGCTCATTGTGAAGAAGTTTGGCATTCCTTCAACTCAATCTCCTCCTCGACTAATCTAGCTTGTGACTCAAGCATCTCCTCCCTGAACTTATTTTGAGACTCAGATATCTGTCTTATAAATGACATTAGTTGCGCTATCGGATCAGTGGTTTGATCCGAAACCTATCCCATTTCTACTATGTCTTAGCCTCAGCATTTGGTTTATCTATTTATCTCACTTCCATTTATTAGCAACAAGCCACTTATTGAAGTAAGGCCAAAAATTGTTATTATGCAATTATTAATTATTACCTTAACCTATAATATAGTAATGGACACCATTTCCATTACTAATAGAATGAACTTAAAATCTTATCATAGGCTTACTAGGCTTTACGAACTTCTAGACACATAAAAGCTCGTAATCCCAATATGGAACTACTAATGAGCTCGGATATCGGATTCCTAATATCACTTTGGTATCTATGGTATCAGTCACTTCTCCAAAACATAGCAGATCAGTATACCATACGAATTTAATGTGTAGACACCCCATTTTCTATCTCGCCCGATTAATCAACTCGTCAACTCGATTGCAATAGTTCCCAATGATAGATTAATATTCCAATGTTTTTTAATTGTTACTAAATATATTTCCAAAGTTCGGATGAGATATTTAAAACAAGCAAACTTTAGAAATAATGCTACGCTATGAAAATATGACTCAAAAATATAGAAATTATTATTTTCAAATAAAAAAAGCCTAACGAGAAAAATCATAAAAAATGATCAAATTATCAAAATACCTATAATATCAACACATCCCTAGAGTCTATATTACACTTAAGAAACTCTTTCGAATATATAAAACAACAAATTAAAATCAAATAAGCTGTTTCGTCAATTTTCATAAGATTCGACAAAAATTATGAAAATGCCCCTAATAAGGTTCACGATTATTTCATGCCAAAAATCCATAAATAACACAAATCGATACTGTCATTGAATTTCTTATGAAAAATTGATTTCAAAACATTCCAAAACATTGAAATTTTTTTGAATTAAATTAAAAATATAATTTAATAAAGAGCCCTCCATTGGTGGGTCTCCCAAAACTTAAACTTTTTGAACAAATAAAATCAAGTAATTAAGCCCACGAGTCAAATTTTAAGTGGGGCCCACATGATATTTAATAAAGAACACTCCATAGGGGGTCCTGAAAAATTAAAAATATAATTTAATAAAGAACCCTCCATTGGTGGGTCTCCCAAAACTTAAAAAAATTCTCATTCTACGTAAGTCAAAATTCAAATAAAACATAATTAAAAAAACTGAACCTTATTTTTAAGAGCCCTAATAAAAATCCTAATCTCCTAAAAGCTCTTTAAAAAGAGTCTCTACTACCTAAATTCGCAGGTCAAGAAAAATCCTAGGAAAAAAGGCCAACAACTCTCCCAAGACTTTCCAAAATCCTAAATCTGAAGTCCCAAGTCTATACCTAACACTTAAACCCAATTTTTTTTACCTAAAAACACTTAGAAACTTTTAAAATATCTTGAAAAGCAAGAAAATATTTAGATATAAGAGAAAAAAATCTTATCTCGAAGATCGGAAGCAGATCTAGTGACGGAGATAAAAGCGAGAAGATTCACACAAGGATTGTTCTTCACTAATTTTTGAGGGATTCGACTATCACAATTACTTAAGTAAAGAAGGCAATTTTTTATTTTAATTTTTAGGTCGTTATTCTTACAAAGTAAAATTTTTGAAAAAAGTAGAGACTGACGTTCACCGGACGAGATTGGTACCTAACACTTTCCAATCCCGTAAAGTGATCCCCGGACCCATAAGTTCTTATTTTTTAGTAATTCAGTATTGTTTATCCGTTTAGAGTAAATTTTTTATTCCTAGACCATAAAACTAGGTGGCGACTCTATAAAAAATGGATTTGCACAAACAGATTGAAGGCACTTTCAAATGCTATGCTCTGATACCATCTGTGGTACCCCCGAAACACTAACATAAAATCCCATGTCAAATCTCGAGGTACTTGGTAGCACCTCGAAATTTCAGCATGGTTTCCTCTATTTATGTTAGTATTCTAAGGCACTCAAATACTTGTTTCACCTGATAAATAATATACATAATATTTTGTATATATATATATATATATATATACAAAATAGAATAAAAGTAAAATCCTATATACATCTAACAATGTAGGGTAGATCAGAGTGCAGAGGAAGTAAATAATATATAGGATTCTGCAAAAACTCCTCTTTCTATCACAATCCTAACGTTTAACCAAAATCTATAATATAACCTGGACGAAACTGGCGCTGCTAGTGGTTATAGTCCTAGTACTTATCAAATAAAAGACTCTAGTCGTCTATTTGACCTACTAGATAATCCTTGCTACCGTTGCTTTAAACTAGTTTCGTCAAGTGTAGAACCTCAAACTAAGAAGAATGAAAAGAAAATGTGAGTAACAATGGTTATCAATAACCTCTCTCAACGTGAACGAGTAAGCATTCTAAATTCTTTGAACGCACACAAAATTTTATAGAATAAATTACGATTAACTGGTACATATAGTCAATGATGAACAACTAAACATTTTAAAACTCAAATTATATTAATTAGTATTACTCACTATAACATTTTCTTTTTATACAAATCTAATTGATAAAATTGAAACAATAAACATGTTTTTTATTTTATAATTCAACATAAGGCAAGAGATACATAATATATAATGGTAGAGTAGTGGAATTTATGACTGGATTATTCCCAGTTGGGACATGATGTTACAATATTTTATTGGCTTTTACTTCCTGATTTTATGATTGATCGATGACGTACCACACTTGATTAACCATTTATCAGGCTTAGGCTGGTCGTTCGACATGACAGTAACTAATGGGTCTCTTTTCGATATGTTCGATTACTCTAGATTGTTAGTGATCACTGAATAATCATCTTCGTTTATTCTTATCAGGCACGCATGTGATTCCCATTATACAATCTCATTTGTGTACGACCACCTTTACATTTCAAGTTCACTAGTAAAGATAAAAATGAATAAACCCAGATTCCAATTGTGACTCCATTCTCAAATGTGTCTCATACAACGTATGAGCTTGGTTGTCCCTATCGTACATCCTAGGATAGTATATTACTCCGGATGATATGATAGACTATCCCTTCAGGTATTTACAAACACTTTAATAGTTTACAAAATTGAGAATTGATATCTAGTTTCCTACCATGCAATTGTGGCCCAACGATCTAAAATAAATAATTATATACAACGCATAATCATAAATAAACATGCAAATCACCTCATGACAATAGAAAGTAAATTAACCCTAGATATTCGTTCATCAACTCACACATAGTATTAAAATGTAAAATACAAACATCCCTCGCGGGTATGATTTTGACATTTGATCGTTTCATCCCTTTTTTCCCCTTTTTCGATTATCACACTTTTCAATTTTTCAAACACAACATTCATTTTCTGATATTCATCTACTCAATATGAGTTCATTGAATATTTAATCAATTTTTAAATTTTGAAATTTATTTTTATAATTTAAATTAAAAAATTACAAAAATTTGATCAAAAGGAGGTTTGAGTAGTGCCCAGAACCAAACTGGTGGAAATAATCTAGTGATATGTCCCACCCACGTATAATTTATAATAAAATAAAATTAAACACATCAAACATATATAATTTTTTGAATTTTAAATAAATAACAAAAATTGTACGTTTGAAATTAAACCGAAAGATTTATAAAAATCCTTAATACATTTTTGAAAATCTACGATTACCAGTAAGAATAATAAGCTCCTAACACTTTTTAAGCATTTGAATTGAGGAACGTGCATGGATATCCAGGTGATGAACACATAAATACTCACAAATTGATCATGTAGATGGTTGAATTTTTAATCAGACTCGGTGGTTTCAAAGGTGTCCACGACGATGTTATTTTTCCCTTTTATAGGGGATAATGGTTTGGACTCTAAGCAGATCAAATCAGAGGTTGAAAAATTGAAACTCTTGTATCTTATATGACTGATTTTTGATAAAATACGAAGAAAGATAAGAGAAAAATAAAAAGAAATGGGAAGGATTTATAGAGTCAATGTCATGAACTTTTTTTCCTTCTTCACTCAATGTCAACGGAGACACGATCACGATGGATCTTGAGTTTAAAGTTGGTTGAAACCAATAATTTAAAAACAAATGTCTCTGATTGGTTTTAACAATTTTTTTTTGATAAATAGCATTTCATTAATAAAAAGAGAGCCAGAACGGATGAGATCACCAGCCTGGCAAGACCATACAAAAATACGTTATTCATGCAAACAACAACAAATCCCATCACAATTGTACAAAAAATCCTTGAAGACAAATCCCTAAGCTCCTTATAGACTTAGGACCAACAAAAAATAAGACCCAAAATGGATATAATCGTATCTGAACAATTTTTATGTTTCCCCTCAAATATACACCTATTCCTTTCAAGCCACAGCCCCCAACAAATTGCGAATGGTGTAATACTCCACAACATCTTTTTTGCGCCGCCAAACGAGTACCTAATTGACAACTACCAAGTGAAGAGGTCCCTTACTGTGTTAGGAAGACATGTTCTTGAAGTTCCAAATCATTAACGTCTCTCCGAAATCCAAATTCCCATGCCCATTCTCCGCTCAGAGCTAGTTAAAAAGAAGTGATTGCAATCCCTTTTTTTTAGGATATGGAATACAAAGTTGGAAAATACCTCCATTAGGGGTCGATTGCCGCACCAAGTGTCTTCCCAAAACCTTACCCAGTTGCCTTGACCCACCTTGAATTTGATTCTTTAAATAAAAGAATGATCTTCATGATGCCTTTCCACATCCCGCATTCATGATGATGTCTAGTTGATCCGCTTTCCCACCATGTTTGCGTGCTCCGTACTTGCCATTTATATCTTGTCTCCATGACTCAACTTTCTAGACTCCAAAAATGACGAATGAATTTTTTATTTTCTATAAATTTTCGTTACGGATCTAATGGTGTGGTCGGTTCTACAAATTTTCACCCTAACAAAAATTCACTTTTTCAGCCCGATCAGACCTGAAAATCGAAAATTTCAATTTTGACGATAATTCTACTTTTCGGACTCCGAAAGTGATGAGTAAATACTCTATTTTCTATAAAAAAAAAATTTTACGAAACCAATGGTATGATTTGATTTTAAAAATATTTTCTCTAACAAAAATACATTTTTTTAACTCGATCCAACTCGAAAAATAGAGGATTTTGTAATTTTTTCGTACAAACTCATAAATCTATTATGTGGTCAATAACCTACTACACCCTGAGTCCCCTAGGTAGCATGGATAATATATTGATAAAGCTCATAAATCTATGAATCATTCTGAGCACGTGCATATGTCTGAGTGAGAGCTAACCAAAAAGATGGGATAGTTTCATTGTACATAAACAGAGTGTAGATTCACTGCTCGTTAGAATTAAACAACCATCCTAAGATAGTACAATAATCAATTTCCCACTATTCAGATTTGGGATCAGGAGTAGGTGGCAAGGTATTATTATCCAAAAGCCATCCAAATTTGTTTCGACTTCTCAAATAGAGTCTCACAGATCAAGACCAAGATTGAACATTTCGACCATTCAAAAAAATAGTAGTAATACGTTGGACTGAGGAGTTGTACCCAAAAAAAGTACTTGATTCCGTGTTCTCTTGATTCGATGACATAACTTCGAAAGATAAATGAATAAAAAAAGAGCAAGAAGAAAGTATAAAAAAAACTACTCGAGATTTTTAGAAAACTGAAGAACTGAACTCACAGTAGCCTAAAAAAGTAGAAGTTATCCACAAATTAGAAAAACAAATAAAAAAAAATACTAGAATATTTGGCTTGAAGGGAAGTCGCATGCAAACCAAGGTCCAATGAAATGAGGAAATGGACAACACTAGTCCATAACAGCCTGACAAACTTGCTAAGTATTGTCGCAAGGTTACACACCCCTGTCTCATAGCACAAAACTATCACATACCAACACAAAAAAACTAGCAAAAGCACAGACCTATCACACAGCCTTGTCACAAGAGGCTAACAACCCAATCACAATCACACAATCCTATCGCAAGGCCCTCAAAACTGATTTCTAGCACTTAGTAAAATAAGAGTATTTATTATAATAATAATAAGGCTCTGATGGGGTTCTAAGGCTCTGATACCGAGAAGAGTAAAAGAAAGAGAATCATCCCACCACAATGAGGGCTGGGAAGAGTATTTATTATAATAATAATAGTGCAAAGACATATATACCCTTAGAAAGGGAAAAAACCAATATAACTAAACATAAACTGATCCTAACATATTCTAATAAATATATGTAAGTTTTTTTGCTTCTATGCTTTTTTACTTGAAGTGGTAATGCATTGTCTTGTCAAAGAATGTGAACATCATATTTCATGTCACAATGTTCTACTCATTTCTCAGTTTTTTTTTTCTTTTTGTAGGTTACTCTTTAATCCTAGGATTAACAATGGGGTCATCAATCTTTGAATTTTTCTTGTCTTCCTCATGTTTTCAAATTTATGGTGAAGCTAGACATTGTTGATTTTGAAGCTTTGTGTCTTTTGTGTTTTAGAAATTATGTGGTCAATATGTATTAGAGTTTAAGATCCCATCAACCACCGCAAACTTCATTTCTCAATTTTAAGGGAAGTATGTACACCTATCGATACAAAAATTTAGTAGTAACGTGGTTAAAAAATGTCTCAACTATTTCAGTGAAAAGAACCAATCAAGGATCATATATGAATTGCTTTCAACATATGAATTTGAACAATTACTACAAGACCCATTTGCAAACTATGTCATTCAAACTACTCTTGATGTTTCCAAGGTTTGGACCTCAACCAATTTCAAGTATTGAGGATGAGATTTTGATTTTTGTCAAGTTTTTTTATATTATTTTCTTCTCTAATTGTATTCATCATGAAACTCAGGGTCCTTTTGTGCATCACTGGTTGAAGCCATTTGATCCCATGTGGGAGCCTTGAGAACCTGCCCATATAGCAAGAAAATTTACTAAATGGCCCTTTTAAGGAAATGATGTGCATTCTTCTTTGTGGTAAGAATGAACTCACTGTTGTTGTTCATGATGTCTACTTTTTTCTCTGCCAGTAGTACTATATGTAGGTACTAGTTTTTAGAATTTTGAACTTAATGTCTATTGGTTATAATTCCAAAAAAGACTCGGTGGCTCAAGTTCATGACATGGTACCCATGCTTCATGAGCTTTGTTGAATGTAAAAAATAAGTGTTTTTACTCCAATTGCTTAAGTGTCGATTTAATGTATTGTTGTTTTTGTTATTATCATCTCTCTAACGTGGAATAGGCACTGTAGAAAATTGTGCAGCATTGAACAACATATTTTGCTTTCAACTGCTTTTATCAAATGTATTATGTCGTAATTTTTTTTATAAAAATGTTATTATTGAATTGTCACATCTACAATTAATAATAAATGAGCATGGTGTAAATTGTCTCAAAATGTTTTGATTGAGACAAAAATGAAACATTAACACCCAAAAAACTATTTTTTAAAATTATAAAAAAATCTGAGCAAAACACATCCAATTTTTTCTTTACATAAAAATTCAGAAAAACCACTACCATGTATAGTTTTTTTATGGTGACTGTCAAACACAGTCATTTTTCATGACAGTTTTCCTACTAACCTTGTCAGACGCATTTGAAACTTAACTCCTATTAGACTGACTGCTCCAACGACAGTCAGAGCAATCGTTCTTTTTAAAAACTACTGTCCATGAAAGTCGATTTTTGTGCAATATGTAGTGTACTTGCAATAGTAAACCATTCCTTGTCGGGCAGCCTCGTGAAAGTTTTTTACCACAATATCTTTCTCCTTCTGCAGCAAGGAGATCAATTCTTCAATTTAGAAAGGGCGGCTAGCCCATCCTTCATCTCAGTCAGGGTAAAAATATCTACCAACATCATATATTTTTCACAAACCCAATTAGTCAAAATCAATCCATACCTAACACTTGGATAGAAATATTATCAACATCTTACTAGTAAAAATATTGCAAAAGTGTTCTCCTAACTAAAATGTAAAAGATCAAACTAGGTGATCCTTTATTCAGAGGCAAGTGTTCATCATCATGGAGAATGCTTTATACAAACCAACTATTTGAGTTTTTCATACTTTGATTTAAAATGATTAAAAATGCAAGGAAATAAAATAGCTAGAGCATGGTTGCCTGATTGGAAATATGGAGCCCATGGTAGTACAAAAAGCATTGTTTGATCAATGCTCCATTTTAAATGTTAAGCCACCTCTTTGATTGCCATAAACCATTTAGTGTTATTTAAACAAATTTTTAACCAAAAAATATCTAAATATCTAACCCTCACCTTAGTATTTAGCAATATGTCTATTGTTTCCAATATTGTGAGATTGTTCAGATCATGTATATGCATCTTATCTTGCAATAATACAATAAGATTGCATTGAAGAGAGGTTATATTTCCATTAGATGAAAAATAGAAAGGGATTGAAGTCCCCTTGGGCCTTGATAAGGAATGGTATTGTTAATATTTGATATTAGTCGGATAAATGTGAGATTTATCCTAATATTTGAATAGAAGTGGAAGTGAAAGTAAAAGTAAAAGCAAAAGTAAAAGTAAAAGTTAAATTGAAACTTGAGTGGCTTGTTTGTAAGTTGTCGTGTAATATTTTAGTCCCACATTGGATAGAAACAACTAAAGAGTGAAATTCTTATATAGAATCTCTCACATAGTGTAGTAATTGTGAAAGAGATATGGGTAAAGCCCACACACATATGAGGGCTCATGGGTTCTGAAAAGAATTTGGACTCATTGGTCCAAAAAACCTTAGTACGCATGTGCACATGTGATGTGTGCGCAGGGGAGAGGGGAAAATCTTCGAATTTAAGTCTCACGTGTGTGTGTGAAAGGCCCACTTTTGCTAAAAGTTAATGGGTTTTTTACGTAATTTAATTTATCCATTGAGTTGAACTCAACGAGTTACAACTTGTGACTATTCTAAGAAACACAAGTGGTATCACAACCCAAGAGATATTTTCAATAGATATATGTGTCTTTTTGAACAGTCACAACTCAAAAAAAAATGTCACTAGTCTTGATGACTGTCCAAAAAGACACTTCTACTTCTATATATTCTCCTTTGTTATTCTTTTTGCATTATTCAATTTTTTGAATTTTTATTTATTACATTGCACCTTCTATTTTTTGAGATTATTCGTGAGTACTTGAGAATACAATCATAGTACAAATTTGATTGTATGTGTATACTTGGAGTGCTGCCTTGTACATGTGGGGAGCATTGTATTTTAGGAGACAGACGTCCAAAGACTTCTAGCACATTGTAAGGGCAAAATATATTTTAATGCTATTGTATTCAATACAAGTCTTGTTCTATTCAAATCAATAATTGTGTCTAATCGATAGTTCTTTGTTATTCATTGTTTTACTGTTTTATTTATTTTCTATTTATTTTTTTTTATCTTAACAACGTCTAGTTAACAATTACAATGGTACATAATTAATTTAAAAAGGTTTTTTAATAGATGACTATAATGTTAGTTTGAAAGCACACATGGAAAGATAAATGAAGAATTGACGTTTCTTTGGAAGAGTGACATTGATCCTAAATAAAGAGCCAATTAATCTTGTGGCACACCCATAACACTAACAAAAAGCCTCATGTCAAATCTCGAGGTACTAGGTGGCACCTCGAAATTTCAGCATGGTTTTCTCTATTTATGTTAACATTCCAAGGTACCTAATAAAAATTATAAATTATATTGCGCATATATATACAAAATAGACTGATAGCAAAAACCTATATACATCTAATAATGTATGATAGATTAAAGTGTGGAAGAAGAAATTAATATACAAGATTATATAGAAACTCATCACTCTAACAAAAGTTTTACTGCCCAATCCAAAATCTATAATATAACCTGGACGAAACTGATGTTGCTAGTAGTTATAGCCCCCAATACTCACAAGGTAAAGGACTTTGATTGTTTATCTAACATACCAGATAATCCTTGCTAACGCTGCTCTACACCAACCTTGTTAAGTACAGAATCTAAAACTTAAAAAAAATGGGAAGGAAACGGTGAATAACAATGGTTACCTAATAGGGAAGCAAACAATTCCTATTAATAACCTTTCCTAACATTAACGAATAAGGATACTGAATCATTTCAATACATGCTAAGTTTTATAAAATAAACTACAATTAACTGGTACATATAGCCAGGGATAAGCAATTAAACATTTTAAAAGTCACATTACATTAATTAATGGTACTCACTATATTATTTTCTTTTTATACAAATATAATTGACCAAATGGAACATTAAACATGTATTTTATTTTATTTATCAAAATAAGGTAATAGATACATAATACACAATAGTAGAGTTGTAGAATTAAAGAGTTAAGATTCACGACTAGATCGCTCCCAGACGGGATATGATGTTACAATACGTCATTGACTTTTAGTTCTTGATTTTATGATCGGTTGATACAATGTACCATGTTTGATTGACCATTTATCCAACTCAGGCTGATCGTTTGACATGACCGTAAGCAATGGGTTTCTTTTTTATGTGTCAAAATGTTCGACTACTATAGATTGTTAGTGACCACTAACTAATCATCTTCGTCTATGCCTATTAGGTGTGCATGTGATTTCCAATATACAACCTCATTCGTATACGACCACCTTTACATTACAAGTTCATTAATAAAGATAGAAATAAATAAACCTGGATTCTAATTGTGACTCCATTCTCTTATGCATCCCATACCACATATGAGCTTGGTTGTGCCTACCGTACATCCCATGATAGTATATCACTCTGGATGATATGACAGACTATCCATTTAGGTATTCACAAGCTCTTTAATTCTTCATAAAATATCTATATAGATATATCATTTTTCTTTGAAAAAAGATAAGAAATTAACATTGTAGAGTTGAGATTGGATATTTAGTTTTTTACTATGCAATTGTGGCCCACCGGCCTAAAATAAATAACAATACAAAAACGTAAATAAATATGCACATCATCTCGTAATAAAAGAAAGTAAATTAATCCAAGATATTCGTTCATCAACCCACACATAGCATGACAATGTAAAATGTAGACATCACTCCTCAAGTGAGATTCTGACATCTTATCATTTCATTCCCTTTTTCTCTTTTTTAGATTTTTATAATTTTTAATTTTTTTAATATAGCATTCATTTTTCGATATTCATCAACTCAATATGAGTTTATTAAATATTAAATCATTTTTTAAACAAAATTCATTTTTATAAATTAAATTAAAAAATTGTAAAACTTGAATCAAAACGGGGTCCGAGTAGTGCACAAGACCCAACTGGCAGAACTAAGTCGGTGAAATGTCCTACCCACGTATAATTTATATAAAACACAATTAAATCTATCAAATATGAAGATCTTGATGAGAATTTGAAGTAACAAAAAGAATTCTACATTTTTTTAAACACATTACAAATTTTCGTTAAAACTCCTAAATGTAATTTTTACAATTTACAATTATCAATAAAAATTGAGAGTCCCCTACCAATCTCTATGTAATAGAATTGAAGTGCGTGCAGAGAAATTGATGTAATCGACATGAAAATCGAGATGGATCTAGCATCGAGGTGGCTGATTTTTTAATTAGCCCGGTAGTTTCAAAGATCTTGATGACATCGTCTTTTCTCCCTTCTGCAAAGGAAGATGATTTGGGCTCGAAGTAAATGAAATCTAAGGTCGAAGGGTCGAAACTCCCATTATATTTCCAATTTTTTTCAATGAAATGGAAAGGAAGAGAAGAGAAAAATAAAAGGAAATGGTTGGGATTTATAAAATTCGATGCTACGAACATTTTTCCCTTCTTCATCGGGCATCGATGGCGACCCGTTTGCAACGTAGATCAAAGTTAGAGTTGGTTGAAACCAACATTTTTTTGAGAAATTTCGAAGGCTGTTATTGGTGCGTTTGGGAAGAGAATGAATAGTTAAAAATTTTAAAATTCTTTTATATAACTTTGCAGAACGAAATCGATATTTTCAACATTATTTTATTTGACAATAACTTGACTGTATTGACTCCAAAAGTGATGAATGAAAACTCTATTTTCTATCATTTTTCATTACAAATTTAATAGCAAGGTTAGATTCTACAAATTCTATCTCTAACAAAAATTCACTTTTACGGTCCGATTGGACCCGAAAATCTAAGTTATTTTTGTTTTTGAAGATAATTCAACTTTCTGGACTCCAAAAATGACGAGTAAATACTCAAGTTTCTATAATTTTTCGTTGTGAATCCAATGGTCTAATCGGATTTTAAAAATTCTTGCTCTAGCAAAAATTTATTTTTTGACCTGGTCGAACTTGAAAATCGAGTATTTTGTAATTTTTCTGTTCGAACTCGCATTTGAGCGTGCTTACAAGCTAAAATATTTTTTTCGACCATTTTAAATCCAATGATGAGGTCAGATTTCATTAAAAATGACTAGAAAAGTCCTAAAATTTTACCTTAAGTCCTACTTTCAAATTTTTTCAAAATTTCAATATTTATTTTCTTCGAAATACGAATCCAAACCTCGGGATTTTACATTCTCCCCCTTAATAAAGATTTCATCCTCGAAATTTCAACATCATATCTTATTCTTCAAATAGTCTTTGTGATGATATTCATATTGAATTCAACATCTCTACATCTCGTTCGATATTTTACTTATCGTGATATTTCCTCAAAACTCTTGTCATAAATCTTATGATTTAAAATCTTACTCATGATGATAGTTCCTACATCCCAACTTTTTATCAATCATAGTCTTCCAATGCTATATACAAGATCTGCTCATATCAACTCATAAATCACAATATACATACTACAATCAATTAACTGTAATACAATGGACTTTCTTTTACTAATACAATAGAATAACACTATATGAATTACTTTACTACTTCCACATCACTTATAAACATATTACAACTATCTTTGGTTGTTTTATGATAGCACGATTGCAACTTTGGAAGGGGTCTATTGCAATCCCTTCACTTGATACTACATGCCCTAGGAACTTCACCTTACAAAATCAGAATTCACACTTGCTGAACTAGGCATATAGCATATGTTCTCATAAAATCTATAGTGTGATTCTTAGGTGTCTCTCGTGATTCTCCATCAACTTAGAATAAGATCCATAGATGTCATTATTTCATAGATGACATCCTGTCGAGGTCCTTCCAAAATTTTTGATACATAAGATCCATAAATGTTGTCGGTGCATTCATCAGACCAAAAGGAATCACTAGATACTCAAAGTGTCCTAGCCTGATCTAAAATATAATCTTCGGAATATCCACCTCCCGGATTCTCAACTGGTGGTATCCAAATCGTAAATTGATTTTAGAGAATTACTGAGCACATTACAATTAGTCAAACAGACCATCAATGCGCGGAAGGGGTTATTTATTATTGATGATCACTTGATTCAGCTTTCAATAATCAATGCACAATCGAAGCAACTCATATTTCTTCTTGACGAACTAAACTAGTGATCCCCAGGGTGAGGAACTCGGTTGGATAAATCCAAACCTCGTAAGTTCATCAATCTACGCTTTCAACTCTTGGGTTTCTATCGGGGCTATTCGGTATGGTGTAATAAAAATAGGCCCCATACTTGGCATCAAATCAATCGAGAATTCTATCTCGCGATATGGTGACAAACCCAATAATTCTTCTGAAAAAACATCTCCAAATTCCTGAACTACGTCTACCATATCAGATTGAGATCTCTGAGGCTACAGGAACTAAAAAAGAGCTTGAGAATGGAAACCCTAAAGACTTTGGACCCATTTTTATGGTCTCTTAATTGAAAAGGGCCTTGAAACGCATACTGAAGCTACGTCATCACATGATGTTTTACGAGGCTATATTCATTTTTTTCTTAATCAACTTAGGGAAATCTACCACTTCCTTATCCATCACTTTCTCATTTTTCTCTACTTGTTTGATCTACTCTTCTGTGATGACTATCTTTTCCTTTCCTTCATCATTTTTCTCTACCACTATTTCTTTTACTTTTGTTTTAGCTACTTTTTATTTGTTGACTACCTCATATGCTCTAATCAATATTTCTAACTGGACTAATGCTACTTTTTGTCGACTATAACCTTTGATTCAACCATCTGTTCTGACTACTTTACTTGCTCAGTATAAACAACTAACCTTTTGTCGGTTGCCTATTTTGTACCCTTAGTCTATTCATTTTGTACCTATTTTCTGTTTTGACCAACCTTTATCGCTATTTGCTTTCCCTTTTCTTTCTCAATCTTTTTCTTGTTGTCTTTCTCTTTCCATGTTATCCCATTTTTAGTCATTCTCACCACTCTACCTGTCCTAGTAATGTGGTCTACATCCTTGGGCTCTTCTTCTTTCTTCGATTTCTTAATTTTTTCTATCTCCTCAACTTTTCCTCATTCTTTTAGGAATATTAACCCAGTCTCATAATTTCAAGACACTGCCTTATTGGATATATAAGGGAAGGGTTTGGAAGTTTTGAAAGTTAGTTGAGGAAGTTCTACTTTAACATGAGTGATGAGGGGTGGTAGTTGTATAGTAGATAAAATGGACGTGTGAATGATGAGTGATGACAGATTTGGAGGTAGTAAAAGTAGTGTGATGTTGGATGGAGTGATGGTATTTGAGGTAAGATGAGGGGTAGTGGGTTTGGAGAATATGGTAAGGGGTTTAGGATGAGGCCTCCAAATTGGGTGGTGATGCAAATGGGAGTGTTATTTTGACTTTGAGAGATAAGGGTGTTGAGTGAGGTGTTCGAGGTCTTGGGCTTGAGGTAAACTCTAACTTTTGTCCCCAAAGGAATGATCAGCTATGGTGGATCAAAATCTAATTCTTGATCAAAGATTGTATTCAGTGCATTTGCCAGGCCTACACCATTTTCGTTATCATTATCAACTGGAAGGGGATTTTCGTTAATATTTTGTTGTGTTGGTGCGGGATCTAGAACAATAAGCTTCTTATCTATAAGGATCTAAACGACATTTCTTAATTGCTAGCACCGGTTTGTGGGGTGGCTGGGAACTCCCATATGAAACTCGCAATTTGTGGTAAGTTCGTACTCGAATGTATTCTCAACTTGTGGATGTGGTTGTCTCAGTGTAACATAACCTCCTTTGACAAAAGTAGGCAAAATCTCTGACAATTTCATCAGTAACCAAATAAACACACTTCTTCTTTATTGTTGGTTGTTGTTGTTGTATTGATGGTATTGTTGTTGTTGTGGTTGTGCTTGAAACTGAAATTGTTGTTGATTATTGTATGGCCTTCATTTGGGGTAGTTGTGCTTGATACAGACGGTTCGATGGTGCTTGAAAAGTCACGTGTGCTTTCAATGTTGTAATTGGGAAATGAACTACAACTTGAGCTGGTAGCACATAATAAATTTGCCCTTCATCTTTCTTCTTCATCGCAGCTACCGGTTTCTTATGTATTGTGCCATTAGGCAAAATACCTTGCTGCGTAGCTAAACAATCTATAATCATCCTTGACTTCAAACTATCCTTTGTCTTATCAGTAATCTAAACTAATGAGAAAAAATTGGACGCGATGTGCCCCACGAAATTAAGGGCTTGTATCGTGTCTAAACCTAGAGGGAGGGTGAATAGGTTAATTAAAATTTAAGTCTACAAATCACCCCACGAAGTTTCAAGTTTCTCGATTATACTAAAATGTATACAACTTAGAGATGTACAAGAATCATCTCTTATGAGTTAAAGCCTACATCATACATCATACATCACAAGATAAGCATTTTATCAAGCATTTGATAAGCAAGTAGTTGCATTCATATAAACTAACGCTTAAAGCATAATCGTAAAGGAAACACACGATTTATAGTGGTTCGACAACTTGCCTACATCCACTACCAAGTACCCTACTCTCAGGTCTTGGGTTCAACTATCAAAATGGAGGTTTATGGTTCACCTTGAAACCTTACACAGAATTTTTTAAGCCTAGAACAAATTCTAAACCTTAAGATCGAGAAAATGACTTTCTCTCGAAATGGGATTTTTCTATCGGTAGAATCCCCAAATCGATTTGTTCAAATGAGGTACCACCTCATCCAAACACTAAGTTTTGTTCTTTGAAAAACTTAGAATCTTGTTCTCTTGAATAGAGTCCTCAACTCTTCTCAAGAGCTTGGTTTTAGGATGAAACCAAGAAACTTCTTTTTGGTTGAAGAAGAAAAGAAATCTAGCAATAACAAATCATACTCACAAGGACTCGACTCAATGGATCGATCTACCATGATGTAGCGTTGAGTTCTTTCATGTCCTTGAGAGTAACATCTTCATCTTGTTGTACTCCTTGCTTCAAAGAGATGCTTCAAGCTTCCTTTTGGGTTCACCAATGTGTGCACAAGCAAAGGTGTTGTTAGATGAAGAGGTTCACCATTGAATAGGCTTGGATTAAGATTGTTCAACTAAGTATGTAGCCTATTGAAGCTTTTAGAGAGCATGGGGATATAGATATGAAATGTGAGCTTTCTCTAGGGCTAGAACCATCAGAGAAATGAGCCAAAAATGTCTTTTTAAATTAATTTTCAAAGTTCCAACGATTCTTTTGGTGGAACCATGCTCCAGCAATGTTCTACCGTACTCAAATGGCAGTTGCTGCCAGTGCCACCATGCTTAATGAACAATGCCACCGTGAAAATTATAGAAATGCCATTAGAGGGGTATTTTGGCCATAACTTCCAAACGGTAAGTCCGTTTTGCATGCCGTTCGGGGAGGTGATAGATCTTACTATGTAGAACATCCCCAAATTATATCTAAGAATGATGAGTGAAATGATTAAAATACCCTTTTTACCTTTTTGGGTCAAATTGGGCTTCCGGGAAGGCCGGTGCAGAAACGGTTCTAAGGTGTACTAGATATTATCTATATAATTCCACCTAAAAAGCACCAAGGTTAGAAAATAGGATTAGGATGCTTAAATCGTTAATGTCCCCTCTATAGCCCTTTTCGGTTCTCGAAAAAGCCTTTTTACCTTTTTGGGTCAAATTGAACTATCGGGAAGGTTGGTGCTGAAACGGTTCAAAGGTGTGCTAGGTATTACCTATATAATGAAACATATAAAGCACCAAGGATAGAAAATGGGTTTAGGGTGGTCAAATCTTTAATGTCCTCTCTATGGCCATTTGGTTCCCGAAAAGTCTGATGATAGAATGGGTCGAAGAACGAGTTTCCCTAATAATTATTGGTCGACCTATCATTCATCTAAATATTGGAAAACGGTCTTGAGTGGTCTCATTACCTTTTGGGCTTCTTGTACACACAATGGAGGTTTTTATCGAGTCACATGTGGTTGAGAAGCTTTACTAGAGTCTTCATTAGTCTTCAATGGTAAATCGATTCGACACTCAACATATGTCTTGTAATTGATAAAATATAGAATTATCAATCTCCCCCTTTGTCAATTACAAGACAAAACCTTAAAGTAGACCAAAAAGACTGGGAAACATTCCCAGATTGACCAACACGACTTACACCCGATTAGAATCTTACAAAAGTGTTTAAAAATAAAAACCTAAGATTCTACCTGCTTCGCTCCCCCTTTGGTACTGCTCCCCTTGAATGTTTTACCTGTAAAAGTCAATTGAGACAGTACACTCAGGTGAAAATAATATTCTCTCCCTTTTTGTCAATATTTGACAAAGGGCGTAATCAACCCAATACCGATACAAAATATTTACCAATAAGCATAGGGGATAATATACATGCACGCAATTAAAATGACTAGTAGAGCAAGATGCATGGCGGAAGCACATATAGACATGCCAAAGATAGTATGACTATGAAGCATGGGCATGGCATGATAAATGACACTAAAAAAAACATATATAACTAGATAGAGCCGTGTCAAAACATGCATATGTGTGTGTGCAAAATAAATGATATGTTCGCATATGACGGGGTGATTCTTGAATGCAATACAACAAGAGAGATAATGTGCATACTCCGGTGATGTCTCCTTCCGATTCCGAGGCATCATCAAGAGATGGTGAAGATGAGGGCGGTGTAGGGGAGCGACGAGAAGAAGAAGCCGCGGTCTTTGCTTTCTTGGCCCTTGATGAGGGTCGAGTAGGTGGATTTAGTGGATTAGTACCTCTTTTGGCCATCCAGAGGGTCACTAGGGTGATGGAACAAATGGAAAGGAGAATCCATATGAAGAACATGGTGTGAATATGATGATGGAGAAGAGGGAAATGATGAAAATGGATAGAGAGAGAGAGAGAGAGATGATACCTAGAGAGAGTAGCTAAGGAGGAGGAGTGGAAAGGAAGTTGAGTAAGAAAAAATGAAGATAAAACAGCAAAAGAGGCACTTTATAGAGTGTTGTGGGTGCCACCGTCACTGTAGCACGGTGCCGCCGTGAGCTGCCATACATGGGCATGGTGCTGTCAAGGTGAAAAAAAATGCCCCTAATTTTTTTTTATAGTTTTTTTGCATTTCCCAAGGTGTTTACTTAGAGAAAAAGGCATTGTACATCCCCCAACTCTCGTTCGTTAAGGCTAGAGAATTTTTACAAAAATGTCGTGCGACGAGATTCGGTCAAAAAATTGAAAGATAAAGCATTTGCAAGATAATTTTCAATGAAGACGACAAAGGTGGAAGAACCAACTTATGATGGGTCTAGGAACTCAAATATACCAATTTTCATAATTTTGTGAAGATTCAAGCGACGATGCCTTTGTCTGACCGACACTCCCAAAAAGCATGTGGCGACAAGGAGAGGTCAAAAACCTTGGATGTAACTAGTAAGCCTCAAAAATGAGTCATAGGACTCAAAAGTGCCCATAGTGGGTGAAAATTCAGAAATTTGAATTTTCGGGAGTGCTATCAAACACTCTTCCAAAATCTCGAATCGGGGGCTCACAGGGAGCACACCACAATGGAATTTCGAAGGTGTTCAAACCGCATCGAATCCAAAGATTTTGTGAGAATATCGGCAAGTTGACGCTCGGTTGGAACATATTCGAGAGATATAACGTGATCTTCAACAAGTTCACGTATGAAGTGATGACGAATGTCGATATGTTTAGTCCGAGAGTGTTGGACAGGGTTCTGAGAAATATTGATGGCACTAGTGTTGTCACAAAACAAGCTCATCATATCTTGAGGGAACCCATAGTCCGAAAGCATTTGCTTCATCCACAGAAGTTGTGCACAACAGCTTCCGGCAGCAATGTATTCAGCCTCAGCGGTGGATAGAGAAATGGAATTTTGCTTCTTGCTTTACCAAGCAATAAGACAGTTACCAACATAAAAACAACCACTACTAGTGGATTTTCGATCATCAACATTTTCAGCCCAATCGGCGTCAGAGTACCCAGCTATAAGAGAGATGAATCAAAAGGGTACCAGAGACCATACTCAGAGGTGCCAGTTATATAGCGAATGATCCGTTTGACAGCCGTGAGATGTGATTCCTTAGGATCGGCTTGAAAACGGGCACAGGCTCCAATAGAATAGGAAATGTCTGGTCGACTGGCTGTTAAGTAGAGGAGACTGCCAATCATACTCCTGTAGAGGTACTGATCCATACATTTACCAGATAGATCTTTAGAAAGTTTGAGTGTGGTGCTCATAGGGGTGTGGTGAATTCGTCTAGACTGAAGACCAAAACGATCTATCAATTCTCGTGCATACTTAGTTTGGGACACAAACATACCATCCTTGAGCCATTTAACCTGCAACCCCAAGAAGAAATTGAACTCGCCCACCATACTCATTTCAAATTTAGATTGCATCAAGTGGGCAAACTTGTGAGCCATCTCTTCATTTGTAGATCCAAACACGATGTCGTCCACATAGATCTGGGCAATAAGAGTGTGACCCTTGACCTTTTGAACTAATAGTGTTTGATCAACACTACCCCTAGTATAGTTATGGTTGATCAAGAATTGAGTCAACCGTTCATACCAAACTCGAGGGGCTTGTTTAAGGCCATAGAGTGCCTTCTTTAGTCTAAAAACTTTGTGAGGATGCTTAGGGTCAATGAAACCCTTGGGTTGTTCAACATATACTTCCTCATCTAAAATGCCGTTCAGAAACGTACTCTTGACATCCATCTGAAACAGTTTAAATTTCATGGAGCACGCTATGGACATCAAAATCCGAATCGACTCTAGTCTAGCAACAGGGGCAAATGTTTCATCAAAATCAACACCCTCAATCTGAGAATATCCCTAAGCTACTAGACGAGCTTTGTTTCGGACAACATTGCCAAGTTCATCAGACTTATTCTTGTATATCCATTTGGTTCTGATAACATTCTTGTCAGTTGGCCTTGGTACTAAGTACCACACCTGATTTCGAGTAAACTGAAGAAGTTCCTCCTGCATGGCATGAAGCCAATATTCATCAGTGAGGGCTTCATCAACATTTTTTGGCTCCATCTTGGATGTGAAGCAGAGATGACTGTTCAACATCTCAAGTTATCTCCGGGTCTTAACACCTATTTAGGATCTCCAAGGATTTGACTGGTAGGATGATCCTTGATTACAAGTAATGTTTCTGGAACCTGAGATGTTGAGGGAGGTGTGGATGGAGTTGGGAATATACCCTTGTCCTCAACTTCTGGATCAGAAGGACCATTGTCTTTGATGGGTTGATCATCGATTACCTTATTTATGGATTCTTAGATGGAGGAGGTCCTTTGATTAAAGACTCAAAAAGCACGACTATTTGAAGAATATCCCAGAAAGATTGCTTGGCCGCTCTTTGAATCAAACTCTCCCAAGTGTACGCAATCTTTTAAGATATAACATTTACTATCAAAGACTCTGAAGTGCTTGACACTGGGAGTTTTGTCGTTCCACAGTTCATAAGTTTTTTTATTTAAGCCTACTCGAAGATACACTCAATAATTAATGTGGCAGGCAGTACTTACAGCTTCAGCCCACAGATTTTTGGGAAGTTTTTACTATACAACATGACTGTGACCATTTCCTGAAGAACGCGATTTTTCCTTTTAGCAACTCCATTTTGCTGAGGGGTCTTAGGAGCAAAGAATTCATGTCGGATTCCATTTTCATCACAAAATTGTGTAAACCAACTATCCTCAAACTCTCTACCATGATCACTTCTAATTCTACCTACGACAGATTTTTTTTCTGTTTGGATACGCTTAATAATCTTTTTGAATTCATCAAAAGTATCAGATTTTTCTCTTAAGAAAGCAACCCAGGTGAATCTCGAGTAATCATCAATTATCACCAAGAAATGTCTCTTACCACCTAGACTTCGTACTTTAGTGGGGCCCACAAGGTCCATGTGTAAAAGAGCTAGGGATTTTGAGGTTGCAAGAGTCGTTGTCTTTTTGTGAGTACTTCGAATTTGTTTACCAATTTGACACTCCCCACAGACATCTCTTTCTTGTTTACCCTACTTGGGTAATCCTCTAACTAAGCCTTTTGAGGCAAGTTGAAACAAGTTCTTGTAGTGAACATGACCGAGTCATTGATGCCATAACTGGACTTCATCAACTTGAGCCACGTAGCTCACACAGGAGACGGTGATTTCTCTTGTATTTTCGATATCATAAAAGTTATCAAAAGTGCGAAGGCCTCTCATAATAATTTTACCATTAGGGATAGAGATCTCGCAGACTTCACGATTGAAACTCACCGGGTGGTCTTTGTCGCATATTTGGGATACGCTAAGAAGATTATGTTTCAAACCATCAACGCACAACACATTTTCCATCGTGGGCAATCCAAGACCACTGACAGTTCCTCGCCCAATAATCCTAGCTGTGCTACCATCACCAAAGGTGACTAACCCTCCCTCAAAATCAACCAAGTGGCCACATTGACTTCGATCACCTGTCATGTGTCGGGAACAATCGCTATCAAGGTACCATCACGAAAGATTTCCAGCCTTGAGGGCTATGTGAATTACAAGGCACTTGGTATCCCCATTTTTGATTTTTCATTGTAAAGTCATCTTGGGGGGTTGATGATTACATTTAGGAGGGGAAGGAATTTTTCTTTTCAACTTAATTTTCTCCTGAATAGGTGAGTTTTTCTTAGGGGACCTACTCTTCTTGGGTGATCTCGAAGGTGAATTTTTCTTTGGATACCTTCTTCCACCTTGATTGTCTCTACTTGATTCAGCAAGTTCTTTAGCTTTTAGGTTCAGACGAGCAATCTGTTTGAAGATTTCCCCAATATTGTTATTTTGTTTGGGAGGTGATGAATTATTTACTCCCTTCCACTTTGAAAACTCTTCTTTCTTAGCATTTTCAACTTTGTTTTGCAGAGGAGACTTTCCTTTATCATGCTTCTTCTTTTCAACTGATAATGATTTGCTAATAGGGGTCTGTAAGGTTGTTTGGTAGATGGTCTTGAACTCGATGCATTCAAATTTCATGTAACCCATTCCACCACAGAAGTTGCATGTGATAATTTTCTTTGAGTTTTTCTTAGTGTTTGATGACTCTCCATGAACGAACACAGTGGGAGATGGAGGTAATGTAGAAGTATACCTATCATAGCCCAGGCCTCCTTTATCCCCATAGGATTTTTGAACTCCTAGAAGTTTTTGTAACTCCAAGCTTCCGTGAGTGTAGTTATGCTCAAGTCTAGTCTTTTGATTTTGCAGTTCATTGATGTCAAACTTAAGAACTTTGTTGTCATCACAAAGATTTGCTAATTCTAAGTTTTGACGGGCTATTGTGGAGTTGGCCATGGAAATAAGATTCTTGAAATGTTGAAGATTTTTGAACATCTCATCCTTCTCATTCGAGGTTGTCTCAGACACAGAGAGCATGCTAGACTGTTTTTCCAAGGCTGTTGCGAGTTGAATCTTAATGTCTTCTAATTGAAGCCCTAGGAAGTATTTTTCCTCACAGACTTGATCATATTTAATCTGTCACTATTCCTTTTAGAGTTTTTCTTGACCGTGTTTCTTGGTCAGTTTTACATGACTGATGAACAGTTGATCAAATACTGATTGAAGTTTGAGTTCATCGTCATCCTCATCTTCTCTCTCCTCATCAGAGGAAGAGGCATCTTGAGGGTGATTCTGATTTCTAGAATCTAGTCCCTCTTCAATTTCATCCTCAGCTGGGATGGAGACTGTGGTGGAGGTCATAAAGATTCGAAGAGTTTTATAGTCTTCAGAATCCGATGATTTTTGTTCCTTATTTTCTGATTCATCTGAGTCATCATCCCACGTGGATTTTGTAGCCATGATTTTTCCCTTAGACTTAGGTCTTTGTATACCTTTAGATTTTGGTTTGGAGGGACAAATAGTGGAATAATGCCCTTTTCCACCACAGTTGAAGCACTCGGTATCTTCCTTGGATTTAGACGACGATTTTCCTATAGTTGGTCGTCTATCCACTGGATGACTCTTTCTATTAGTGATATGGGATCCTTTCCTCTTGAAAAATTTATTAAATTTTGAGGCAAGCAAGGCCAAGTCCTCTTCTTCAAGGTCACTCTTGTCATCTTCCTCATACACTATTTTACTATTGTCTTGGGAGGAGGATTCGATAAAATGACGAGAAGACCATTTAGATGGATCGTTGGATGAAGAGGTCTTAAGGACCGATGTCTTCCCTTTATAGGGAGGACCTTCAAGATGGAATTCAAAGGTTGTCAGTGAACCTATGAGTTCCTCAACAGTTATGGTTTCCACATCTCAGTATTCCTCGATTGAGGTAACTTTAGAGGCGAACCTATTGGGTAGGGATCTAAGAATTTTGGCACATATCCTACTCTGTGGGACAGACTCTCCCACATAAAACATGGAATTGCATATGTCACTTAACCGTGCATAGAATTCCTGGACAGTCTCACTTTCCTCCATCTTAATATTTTCAAATTTAGTTCGGAGGAGTTGGAGTTTGGACTTCTTAACTATACTAGTTCCTTCATGTGCGGCCTCTAAGATTTTCCATGCTTGTTTGGCCGACAAACACATGCATATCCTTTGATACTCATCATTGGAAATAGCACTAGTTATAGTATTAAGTGCTTTAAAGTTATTACTACTGTCAGTTTTGTCTTGTTCAGACCAATTCTTTGATGGTCTTGGAACAGTAGTGGAGATACCATTAAGTTATATGGTGTCCACAAGAGGTTTCTAACCTTCCTCAATCATGTTCTATACACCCTACTTAAGGAGTTGATGTATATCATCATTATATTTTTTCAGAAAGCATATTTAACACCATCAAACATGGGAGGTCGAGTGGGTTCAATTTCTCGAACTTAGACATGATTCAAAGCAAATAGGATCAACTCAAGGTCGTTAGACCCTTCAAGAGCAACCAGCTCTGATACCAATTGAAATTATAGGCTTTGTATCGTGTCTAAACCTAGAGGGGGGGTGAATAGGTTAATTAAAATTTAAGTCTACAAATCACCCCACGAAGTTTCAAGTTTCTCAATTATACTAAAATGTATACAACTTAGAGATGTACCAGAATCATATCTTATGAGCTAAAGCCTACATCATACATCATACATCACAAGATAAGCATTTTATCAAGCATTTGATGAGCAAGTAATTGCATTCATATAAATTAACGCTTAGAGCATAATCGTAAAGGAAACACACGATTTATAGTGGTTCGGCAACTTGCCTACATCCACTACCAAGTACCCTACTCTCGGGTCTTGGGTTCCACTGTCAAAATGGAGGTTTATGGTTCACCTCGAAATCTTACACATAATTTTTTAAACCTAGGATAAATTCTAAATCTTAAGATCAAGAAAATGACTTTCTCTCGAAATGGGATTTTTCTATCGGTAGAATCCCCAAACCGATTTGTTCAAATGAGATACCACTTCATCCAAACACTAAGTTTTATTCTTTGGAAAACTTAGAACCTTGTTATCTTAAGTAGAGTCTTCAACTCTTCTCAAGAGCTTGGTTTTAGGATGAAACTAAGAAACTTCTTTTTGGTTGAAGAAGAAAAGAAATCTAACAATAACAAATCATACTCACAAGGACTCGACTCAATGGATCGATCTACCACGATGTAGTGTTGAGTTCTTTCATGTCCTTGAGAGTGACATCTTCATCTTGTTGTACTCATTGCTTCAAAGAGATGCTTCAAACTTCCTTTTGGGTTCACCAATGTGTGCACAAGCAAGGGTGTGGTTAGATGAAGAGGTTCACCATTGAATAGGCTTGGATTAAGGTTGTTCAACTAAGTATGTAGCCTATTCAAGCTTAGAGAGAGCATGGGGATGTAGATATGAAGTGTGAGCTTTCTCTAGGGCTAGAACCATCAGAGAAATGAGTCAAAAAAATCTTTTTAAAGTCATTTTCGAAGTTCCAACGGCTCTTTCGGTGGAACTGTGCTCCAACAGTGTTCTACCGTGCTCAAATGGCAATTGCTGCCGGTGCCACCGTGCCTTTGGAGGGGTATTTTGACCATAACTTTCAAACAGTAAGTCCGTTTTGCATGCCGTTCGGGGAGGTGATACATCTTACTATGTAGAACATCCCCAAACTATATCTAAGAATAATGAGTGAAATAACTAAAATACTCTTTTTTACCTTTTTGGGTCAAATTGGGTTTCCGAGAAGACCGGTGCAAAAACGGTTCGAAGGTGTACTAGATATTATCTATATAATTTCACCTAAAAAGCACCAAGGTTAGAAAATGGGATTAGGATGGTTAAATCGTTAATGTCCCCTTTGTAGCCCTTTTCGATTCTCGAAAAAGCCTTTTTACCTTTTTGGGTCAAATCGAGCTATCGGGAAGGTTGGTGCTGAAACGGTTCAAAGGTGTGCTAGGTATTACCTATATAATGATACATATAAAGCACCAAGGATAGAAAATGGGTTTAGGGTGATCAAATCTTTAATGTCCCCTCTATGACCATTTGGTTCCCGAAAAGTCCGATGATAGAATGGGTCGAAGAACGAGTTTCCCTAATAATTATTGGTCGACCTATCATTCATCTAAATGTTGGAAAATGGTTTTGGTGGTCTCATTACCTTTTGGGCTTCTTGTACACACAATGTAGGTTTTTGTCGAGCCACGTGCGGTTGAGAAGCTTTACTAGAGTCTTCATTAGTCTTCAATGGTAAATCGATCCGACACTCAACATATGTCTTGTAATTGACAAAATATGAAATTAACATCCCATGAGATGAGTATAGTAGTACTGCCCTAATATTGAGATAAATTTTGTATTCATCTCAATTTTTTTCATGGGTAGCTTTACTTAAGAAGCAGACTTTCTCCATCGCTGAGCATATTCTTGGATGGTCTCTTTGGGCTTCCTTATCATCTTGGCTACACCTTGTCTGTCAAGTGCCATATCTATATTGAATTTGTAGTTACCCAATAAGGCGGTGGCTAAGTTTCTCTAGCACTAGATTTTGTTGTGGTCCAACTGAGTAAACCATCATTGTTCTACCCTAGTCAAGCTCCTCTGGAACATTTGCACTAGGAGCTTGTCATTTCTTCCTAATTGACACATAACACCACAAAACAGTTTTAGAAAGGTGAGAGGTCATCTAATTCCTTTGTACTTCTCAAACTTTGGATACTTGAATTCCATCGGTGGTACGAAGTCCGGATAAAAACATAGATCATCAAACCCGAAGCTATCTTGGGAATCTTCCCCTTTAGTCGGTTCAACTCTTTTATAATCGTGTCCATGTGACTTGATAGTTTATCCTCAGTGTAGTTCCTTTCATGTTTCTAACCCGATTTGATTCTCCCTCATGTGTTATCTTGGCATGTTGGGGAGGTGGTCATTGAGTAAAGATGAGGAGAGGGATGTTTATGGCTTGAATTGGTGTTGACATTGGTGATGACACATTATTTTGAGCTTGTGTTGACGTAGGATCAAGAGTTGATGTCATTGAAGGAGGTACTGCTATCGAATTGGCTGTTATGGAGGTCTACTGACTAGACTGTCCTAAACTATTTGCTTGATTCTGAATAGCTTGAGTAACCCATGAAATCTGAATCAGTGCTGACAGCATGTTCCCGATTGATGCCACTTGATCATTCAGTAGTGTTGCCTTACTAACTGGTCAACTGCCAATCAGATTATTTGTAAGAAATGATTTTTATAACTAGATAGTTAGTTTTGTCTGTTGGCACTAAGATAGTAGTCTTAGACTTAAGATGATATTGAATATGTGTTGTAGCCCCTCTTTTTAGTCTGTTGCTCTTTAAACGCCCAATGTTTGCTCTAAAACGCAGGTATCTTGGGTAAAGAAAAAAATACAATTTTATTTCTAGGAATCCGGTGACTTTATTATTATTATTATTAATTTTTTTTAGTTTTTTTTTTGTCTTAGGTCAATACCAAGCCTCCCTCATTGTAGATTAGATGAGGTCCTGAAAAAATTAGGACAAAGGATGACCTAGTTGCAACCCTTTATAGTTTCTCTATTTTTTTTATACCTAAAGGAATGTGGAGGAGCTATACTAGAAGAATCTAAGACATTCTACTAAAGACCCTTAAGCGATAAAATAAATGAAAATGAAGGAAATGAATGCTAAGGTGACCTATAAAAGGTCCAAAAATCTTTAAAAGACCTGATCTATAAAAAGGAAAGTAGATTAATTTGACCTTTATTAGGCTCGAAAGTCTTTGAGAGATCCGAACTACAAAAGGAAATGCAACTAATTTGACCATTAATAGGCCTAAAGGTCTTTGAGAGACCAGCACTACGAAAGAAAATACGACTAATTTGACCTTTGAGAGGTCCAAATGTCTTTACGAGGCCCAATTAATGGAAAGGAAAACAGACTAATCTGACCTTTAAGAGGTTCAAAGGTCTTTTAGAGACCTGAACTACGAAAGGAAATATAACTAATTTGACTTTTAGGAGGTCCAAAGGTCTTTAAGAGATTTTATCAATAGAAAGGAAAGCAAACTAATTTGACATTTATGAGGTCAAAAAGACTTTGAGAGACCCGAACTACGAAAGGAAATACGAGTAATTTGACCTTTAAAAGTTTAAAGGTTTTTTTTTTAATCTTGAACTACGAAAGGAAGTACGAGCTAATTTGACTTTTAAGAGATCCAAAAGTCTTTGAAAGACTTGAACTACGAAAAAAATACGAATAATTTGACCTTTAAAAGGCCCAAACGTCTTTAAGAGACCCGGTCTATGAAAAAGAAAGCAGACTAATTTGACCTTTAAGAGGTTCAAAGGTCCTTGAGAAACCTAAACTATGAAAGGAAATGCGACTAATTTGACCTTTAAGAGGTCTAAAGGTCTTTAAGATTCTCGATTTATAGAAAGAAAAGTAGACTAATTTAACCTTTAAGAGGTGCAAAGATCTTTGAGAGACCCAAACTATGAAAAGAAATGTGAGCTAGTTTGACCTTTAAGAAGTGCAAAGGTCTTTAAGAAACTTGATCTACAAAAAAGAAAGTAGACTAATTTGACGTTTAAGTGGTCCGAAGGTCTTTGAGAGACCCTAACTATGAAAGGAAATAGGAGATTGTGAATTTGAGCTATAAAAATGAAAACAAGTCCCCGTCCAAACCTTCTAACATGAAAACTTGATTTATGGTGACCTTTAAGAGGTTCAGAGATCTTTAAGAGATCCAATCTACGATCTAAAGTGACCTTTACTTGAATTATGAAAGGAAATGCAAGCTAAGTCAACCTTTAAGAGTTTCAAATGTCTTTGAGAGACCCGAACTACAGAATGAAACCTACTATGTTGACCTTTAATAGGTCCAAAGGTCTTTGAGAGACCCAAGTTACGAAACGTACTAAGTTGACTTTTAAGAGGCCAAAAGGTCTTTAAGGACCCGATCTACGAAAGTGTTTTGAATGTAGGAGATACAAAGGAAAAGGTCCCTTGTATGGATGTTATGCCTAGACCTTTGGATTAGGTGCCTCGAGTGTATGAAGTAAACCCAAAAGATCTTAAAGAATATTCATTGTATAGGGTTGCTTTGCCCTTGAACCTTAGGAATGGGTATCTTGCATGTATGAGATTTAAACACGAAATGTCTTGAAATAGACTTTGTAGATAGGGTCATTTTACCCTTGTACCTTAGAAATAGGTTTCTTGATTGTGTGAGATTTGAACCCATGAAATTTTGAAAGGATTGCACGGCCCTTGCCGACAAAGTTCATGGTAACCTACAAGTAGGATCGAGCCCAAAGATTCTAACAAACCTACAATAGATGAGGATTGGTTGTATGCATGATATTTGTCAGCGAAAGATGATTGGGGTGACCCACAGGTGGAGTTGAGCTTGAAGGTTCTAGCAAACCTAAAACAGATAAGGATTTGTTGATTTAGATCCTATAAGATTTCCTAAGATATCTAAGGAAGAATTGAATGATTCTTGAGGGGTGAATGTGAAATGATGGGGTGGAAAACTTTTCACCTTCCTTGAATCAAAAAGCTAAGAAATTTGGAGAGCCTAACTTGGATTTATGAATTGGGATGAATTTGGCGAGATCTAACACCTAAACCTAAGAATTTAGTAGACATGGAATACCACACTTAAGTCTAAGGTTGGGCATATATTCTTATGGATAGACATTTAGGGTTGGACATGACCATTAATTCTAGGTTCAATTTTGACCCTAAACCTTAGTGGAAAAAGTAACTCGAGTGTGTTATAGGTAGAGGTTGTGAGAGTCAAGTGGGGAAACCCCAGGTTAGAAGATCTTGGGATAAAAGTACACTAATCTTAAGGGGTTTAGAACCTATTCAGAAAAATATACCTTATTGCTAAGAAAATTCCTAAAGGAAACACTACTTTCGAGACTCGATGAATTCATCTCCTAACCTACACTCTGAGATTATTTTGAGAAAGTGAGAGTGAACATGCTAGGAATTTGGGTGGACACCATAAGAGTTGCAAAAGGGGCAAAGGGGGTTTCTATTCATAGAACAACACCCAAAGGCCAAATAAAAATGACCTAGCTGAATGTGAGAGGAGATAGTACCAAAATCCACCTTTGGCCATAACAGGGGGTATTCCAGGCTAAAACTTCGCCTGGTCGTATGGCTCTTATGGTCAAGGAAAAAATTCCTTCTAGTACTCAAAAAGGTATGACCATGGTAAAAATACCCTGGCTGTATGGATTGTTATGGCCAGGAAAAAATTGCAATGACCTTCGCAAAGCTATGGCCAAGGTAAAAGTCCCCTGACCTTCACAATGTTATGGCCAGGAAAAAATTTATGCTCCCCACTAGGTTGGTATGGCCAGCCAAAATGCTTCTAGAGATAGTTTTGCTTCCAGTAGGTATTTTGCTCACATTTTACTTCTAGGAACATTTTTTCAACATTGATTTTCAAGAAATTTTTTCTCATTTTTGATTTGTGACTTGTAAACCAACTTTAAAAAAATGTTCAACAAAGGAAAAAACTTAAGAAAGCTTGAAAGTGAAGACCCACCCCATACCAATTAAGGTATGAATGGGCACCATAAAATTGTTTCAAAATTCATTTTTCTTGGCTTATAATGACTCTCATATCAAAAAGGATAGGTAAGGGCCTACCTAGAGATTCTAAGTAAGGGAGTTTGATTGAAGAATAAAGAATGTGTTAGGCACCTTGTCCCTCCTATCCAAAGATGGTTACCAATATCACCATAGATGAAGCTTTTAAAATTGATTTTTTGATGTTTGAAGATAGTTGAAGTTATAGAGAATTTAAAGGAAAATTGACAATAATTTTTTTATAAAAAATTAACAAATTAAAATGATGAGCAAGCCCCTGCTAGAAGTAGGTACCTGCTAGATTTTTTTGTAAGCCAAAGACTTTGGTGGGAATCCACTTGGATTCCACTATTTTGAATCTCAAAACTTCAAAACAAGATTATATACTTACTTGGGAGTAATTTTTTATTGGTTTACTCTTTTTGAGATTTTCATGGGAATAACACCACCATTGGAAAGATTAGGACCTTCATGGATGAATTGTATCCCTTTTGAGGCTATCTTTTTGTTGGTTTAGAAAGTTAGGTTATGATCTAAAGAGATCATCACCTTGACTTTTAATCCTTTTGTAGAGTAAAATGTGGTGTGTGTGGGAATGTGTATTCATAGGATGGACTTAATAAGAGAAAATTACCTCCTAAGAGGGTTTACTCTCTAACTCTATTGCCATCAAATAAAGCAACAAAAAAAAAATCCATTATTCCAAGAAATTTAGAATGTAAGAAAAATAAAGAAAATAAATTATCTACACTATGAATTTAAATTTCCTAAGTAAAGAAATTAAAGACAACCTATTATAGTGCTTTCAAAGAGCTTATTGAGGATTTATTGGGGAAGATCACCTCTAGGAGGGATTACTCTCTACCACCAAGCCTCTAGACTAAAGACTAGATATTTACATTATTAAATAAACATAAATGAAAGTTTGAAATTAAACAACTAAAGTAAAGGATGGAAAGGTGAGGATGGAGGATTAGAAAAAGGGGTTGTGGTAGAACTTATACCACCTTGTTCTTCTTCTTCTTCTTTCTCTTTCTTAGGTTTTTTTTCTTGAGATAATTTGAAAAAAAAAATTGAAAAGGCTTAGGAACTTTGAGAAAGGATTTTGACAAAATTTTAGAACTTTAATTTTTTCTTCTCTTTTACCTTGAATGGGTCTCCTATTTATAGGACTTTGGGATACCCTTGGAGGTAAACTTGTCCTAAAATCTTAATTCTATAAATATTCTAGGAAAAATCTTCATGAAAAGAATCAATTCCACCTTCTAACCTTAGCCTTGAGGGTCTTTAACCTCTTGTAGAGTTACATCAATCTTGATGATCAAGGGATAAGATAGTTTTTGCACCCAAAGATCTAGAGAATTCTTAGTGGGGGTTAGAATAGTCCTAGACCTTATGTTTTGGGTCAATTGTGAGATATCTAGGCCAAATGTCATGTAATTTAATGTAGTATTTTTGTCATTTTTGGTAGCTTCCCCAGGCTAACTCTCTAACAAACTAGGGATACAAAGGTCTTTGGAAACAAATTGTAAAGACTTCTTGAGGGTGGATAAGATGGTCATAAAATTTGAAAAGTAATCAATTTACTTGAATGCTATGGAATCCTTTTAAGATTTGAAAAATGTTAGAAGGGTATAAGAGGATTTTGACCCTAACGTGTCTCCAAAAACCAAAGTTAGAAGAAGTAATTAGCCTTGAGTAGGGACCAAGCAAGACTTTTGGTCAAGTTTAAAAGAATAAGATGATTATTAAAAGATCCTTAGTGGGGGAGATTTGGAAATTTAAAGCATGGGTAGAAAGGGAATTAGGGAGGATTTTCTTGGAGAATAAGTCATTATGAGAGGGTTTTAAAGTATCATTTCCTATGGAGAATCTCATGCACACATGGGCTCTCTAACTACCTAACTAAATTGGATTTACCCTAGGTACGGTCAAAAGGAATTAGGCCTGGCAATACATGAGGTAAGGCCAGTGCAATTTTAAGCCTGCACATCACAAGGGTAAGGTCAATATAAAAAATGGCTTAGCCATATGATCTATACGGCCATACAAAGCTATGTTTGACCGTATAGGCCATATAGCAAAGAAAATTTTGATTTTAATGATCAAAATTGATCATTTTTTATTAGTCCAAGTGGGTTCCATTGTTTTGATCAAAACTCTCTCGATTTGATCCTTGATACATGGATTCGAACGAGTTCTCTGACTTATTCAATCAATTGGGGTGTCTACACACTTGATTCTTAAGCTTGAATGATGGTGAGATGACTTCACTTGAACTCGATTCTTGTCTTTAAGTCTTCAGAGTTGAAAGTAAGTGATGATGGAAGTGAGTAAGTGTGCGAGAACTTGAGAGTCGAGAATTGATAGTGAATGATAGTGATTAGTCAGTGAAAGATTAAGAAGAGTTGAAGAGAGAAAGATATTTGAGCATAAAGAAGGTAGTAGAGAGTATGTAGTAGAGGAAGTATGAGGGTAGGAGGGTGGTATTTATAGGAAAAATGGTGGTTTAAAGTAAACAAAACAAAATAAAAAACAATTATGGGTACAACGATCATATTTCTGACAATTGGAAAGTACACCATCACATACTACAACATGCGTCACATACTTTCCTGGACAACATATTCATGTATAGCGAGGGTGACATATGCGATTATTTATTTGGATTTCGCATATACGATGGCATTTGACAACACTAAGTGTGATTGATATTCACAGGGATCTTAGTTAAGAAGCACCAGCCCAAGAAGCATGAAAAAAGCTGTGCACACAAACGGTAGTGACCCTAGGTCAATTTTGGATCCCCATACAACTTGATTCAATCAAACCCTATGTGGTCATACATTTTTGAATCTATCAAAGGCTCAGATCCTTACTGAGACTACTCAAGTGGCATCCAAGGTAATCAAATTGTGCATTAGTCTGATTTTAGCTCAGATTTACCTCAAGCTCAATCTAAGGGCATCTAGCATAATAAGACAAGAAATTTAAAGAGATCAGAGGTCTCCCTACAACCGATCCATCCATTTAATTCAATATCTTGAAGCACTTACTAAAAAGATTTTAGAAAAGACATTCTCTGACTAACCTACCATCGAATAGTGATATCTCACCAGCCTTACATTAAATACACTGAGACACTATTAATCTAAGATTAATGAGGCATGACACAATTTCTAATGGTAGAGTCAGTAGCCCCCACCAACTCAACAACAATCTAGCAAGTGATGTGGATCTATCATGTGGCGACAATTGCCCCTTGAATTTCAATTTTAAGAAACTTTCTCAAAGTCGTGAGGGAGTTCAAAACCAGAATTCTCTCTACATCCTCTTACATATTTCACTATTTACAATTCCAACTATTCATATTCTTCTTCAATCTCTCTCTCTCTTTCTTTCATTTTCTGTTGCTAACTTTGCTATCGGAGGTTCATTGGCATGCACCACGCTAACATCTCCCCCTTTTATCCTTCTTCCATGAAACAATCTCTAGTGACCACGAGAGCAAAGTAGCATAAAAAAATTACTAGCCGATGACAAGGAATGGAAAGCCCGAAAAAACCTCCACAACAACTATTTGATGGAAGCTCAATTTGATTAATATGTATAGTTTCGTGAATGTTTCATTAAAAATTTGGGAACATTATGGGTTTATACAAATAATATTTGGATTTCTTATCAAAATCCATTTTCTTCAAACTTATCGAAAACCCTATATTTTTATTGAGAATTGAACGTTGAAGAAAGTAAAATTTTAAAGTTGAAAGGTAAAAAATATATATAATTAAATATTTTTAAGACTTTATTTTCAGAATAATTTCAACTTTATTACCTCTTCTCTCTTATTTTCATAAAAATATCCTGTCAATTTTTTTGCCTTTACCCTTAATTATGTGTCCTTTTTTAACTTAAAAAATTTATCAAAACATGAAGCACTATGGAATTTAATTCAAAAAATGGTAACTTATCGTTTTCAAAATTTGTTTTTTACCAAAACGGTAAAAAAAATATGAACAATAAATTGGTAATTTTTTATTACGAAAATACCCTTTATTTTTTTTAAAATAGCGTTATTTGTCGATGGGATCCTTTTGACACTATACAAAAATAAATTCTGATCTCATGTCAAGAGGATCCTGTTGACATTGATAAATTTTTTATTTTATTTTTAAATTATTGTGTCAATGGAATCCTTTTGACAATGTACAAAAATCAATTCTGATCATGTGAAAGGGAGTTTTAAATATAAAAAATTACCTATTTCATGTTCAGAAATTTTTTACTATTTTGGTAAATAAAATTATTCTGAAAACAATAATGTACTGTTTTTGTAAATAAGTTCAATAGCACTCCATTTTGGGAATTAATCCAAATTGGTGCTCCATTTAGGTTATTTTTTCTTTTCTACTTCATTGTATGTCTTTCCTCTTTTACACCCCTTAATGCAAATGCTACTATTACATATGCAGTGATTAATTAATAAATTTCCTGATTAATTCCTCGATGCACAAATTAAATCTGTTAATCCCTTATTCTTAGAATTTTATGAATTTTCAAAAGATACAACTTTTTTTTTTTTTTTTGTGACAATGACCATGACAACTTGCTGAAGTCTTCTCAAATAAGATACAAGTCGATGTGTTGGATAATTAATATTGATAATCTTTCCTTCGAGACTAGGAAAACTTACTTGAGTCGAATAGTTTTTAAAAATTAACATCTCATCCTCTGGTGATCGTACCATTGATCTGATTTAGAAACAAAATTAATCAAAAAACTTGTATTTTTCATGTAGATCCATGTCTTTTAAAATAAACGACTACTAAACTCCCCAATTTTAAGTGTGAGATCTAACTTTATCGGCTGATGTGGCATTCTTTCAACTGTTGAAAATGTGCTACAGAGGATCCGCTTCCATGTAAATCATGCCTATGTGTACCTTCCACCCAACAACACGGCAATGATAAATTGTGAGCAAGTGCTCAATTTAATGGTTACGACTTGACTTTGACTACGACGACTTAAGATTCTGCCTTTCTCCTTTTCTTTTTTTCTTCCTCCCTTTCACATGTCAGTCCAATTACTTCATGGTGGCAACAAATTTAAAAGTTTGTTGGGGTGAAAAAACAGTTATGTGGCATCATTCCCTTTAAAAGTTTCCATCCATGTCTCGTCTTAATATACCAACACACCCAAATTTAATATGATCGGTGATTAGGTAGTTTTTAGTTTTTATCTAAGACTTTTTCTTCTTAAAAAAATAATCATAATAGTTCATAGACCAAGAGTGAAATATGATAATATTTTAACCCTTCACCTTCAAAATTTTATTATCTTTAGCTTTCAAATCTATACACCCACGATAGCTTTCAATTATTTTTTTTCTTTTGTAAGAAACACAGAAATATTACTTGCATATCCCAATTTTTTTTCCTATTTTTATTAAATTTTCCTAAATTCATTCAAATTAACCGAATTGAAGATAGACTGAATCCAAACTTTGTTACCATGGTTTTTACAAATTGGATTTGAACCATTTTATCTTACTAAGAATACAAGAATCAGAAATCATTTATGGAGTGAGCCAAACATTAGCTTGTTCGGTCACCCACATCCAAATGATGCCTCACTTTAGAGAATAGAAGCTCAATTTCTCTCTTCCATGCTTGGATTGACAGGAGAGAACTTGGGACAACTTTGAAATTTAAAAATATCTTAAAAAAGATCTAGGGGTAGAGTTGGCATTATAAAATATTTTAAAAGGTTTGTTTCCATTTCTCTCCTCTTCTCTTCCCACTTAACAATCCAAACAAGAGAAATGGAGAGAAATGGAGAGAAACTCATTTATTTTCTCTAATCTTTTCTTCCCTATGGAGAGAAGGGAAGAGAAGAGAAGATTAAAGAAAATAAATGAGTTTCTCTCCATTTCTCTTGTTTGGATTGTTAAGTGGGAGAGAAGAAGAGAGAAAAAAAGGTAAGTTTTTTTTCTCTCCAAAAGTAGAGAGAAGAGGAGAGAAATCTTTATAAATATTTTATAATGCCAACTTTACCCTTAGATCTCTTTTAAGATATTTTAAAATTCCAATGTTGTCCCAAGTTCTCTCCTATCAATCCAATTATGGTAGAGAGAAATTGAGTTTCTCTTCTCTATAGTGAGGCATCATTTGAATGTGTGTACCCTAACAAATTAATGTTTGGCTCACTTCATAAATGATTTCTAATTCTTGTATTCTTACCCAGATAAAATGGCTCAAATCCAATTTGTAAAACCATAGTAACAAAGTTTGGATTCAGTCCAGGCTTCAATTCGGTTAATTCGAATCAATTTAGGAAAATTTCATAAAAATAGGAAAAAAAATTGGGATACACAAATAATGTTTTTGTGGTTCTTACAAAAAATAAAAATAAAAGCTATAGTGGGTGTATAGATTTGAAAGGTAAATAAAATAAAATTTTGAAAGTGAAGGGTTAAACTATTATCATATTTCTCTCTTTGTTGATGAATCATCGATTAATTCGCTAGTCTCTGACTCAAAGAATTTTAGGATTTTTTGAAGAAACAAAATATCTAAGAACTTTGCCACCGTGATAAAAATTAAAAACTACCAAATGACTAATCATATTGAATTTGGGTGGTGTTGGTATATTAAGACGGGACATGGATGGAAAAATTTAAAGGGAAAGATGCCACGTAACTTTTTTTTCACTCCAACAAAATATGATTGAAGTGATTGGACTGACATGTGAAAGCGAGGGGGAAAAAAATAAGAAAGAAAGGCAGAATCTTAACTCGTCCAGTGAAAGTCACCATTATGCTAAGCACTGGCCCACAATTTATGGTAGCTGAGATGTTGAGTGGAGGGTACGCATAGGCATGATTTACACGGCAGCGGATCCCTGTAGCACACGGCTCCTGTAACACACTTTCAAGGTTGAGAGAGGGCTACATCAGCTGATAAAATTAGATCTCATACTTAAAAATCTGGGGAGTTCAGTAGCCATTTATTTTAAAAGACATGGATCTACATAAAAAAAAACAAATTTTTTGATTAATTTTGTTTCTAAACCAGATCTATGTCATGATCACAAGAGGTTGACATGTTAATTTTTTATTTTAAAATAACTCTCTAAACCATTTAAAGTGTGCTATAGGGTTGCCATAGGAACCATGTGTTATAGGGGACTCGCCTCCGATTTACACATGTTCACATTTGGTTTAAAGTTGGCCGCCTCAAGTAAGCTTTCCTAGTCTTGAAGGCAAGATGATTAATATTAATTATCCAGCACAGTGACTTGTATTTTATTTGAAAAGACTTGAGCAAGTCGTCATGGTCATTGTCACCAAAACAAAATTTGTATCTTTTGAAAATTCATAAAATTCCAAGAATAACTCTCTCAACCGTTTAAAGTGTACTATAGGGTTGCTATAGGAACCATGTACTATAGAGGACTCGTTTCCGATTTACACATGTTCACGTTTGATTTAAAACTGGCCGACTCAAGTAAGCTTTCTTAGTCTCGGAGGCAAGATGATCAATATTAATTATCCAGCACATCGACTTGTATTTTATTTGAGAAGACTTGAGCAAGTCGTCATGGTCATTGTCACCAAAAAATTTTGTACCTATTGAAAAATTCATAAAATTCCAAGAATTAAAAAACTTGTTTTTTATTTATTTATTATGTAGATCCATGTCTTTTAAATGAACGGCTACTGAACTCCCCAGATTTTAAGTTTGAGATCTAATTTTATCGGCTGATGTAGCACTCTCTCAACCATTGAAAGTGTATGCTAGAGGAATAGTGTGCTACAGAGGATCCGCTTCCGTGTAAATCATGCCTATGTGTACCCTCCACCCAACAACACGGCTATGATAAATTGTGGGCTAGAGGATCCGCTTCCGTGTAAATCATGCCTATGTGTACCCTCCACCCAACAAGAGGATCCGCTTCCATGTAAATGATGCCTATGTGTACCCTCCACCCAACAACATGGCTATGATAAATTGTGGGCCAGTGCTCAGCGTAATGGTCACGACTTGACTTTCACTAGACGACGTAAGATTCTGCCTTTCTTTCCATCCATGTCCCGTCTTAATTTACCAACACACCCAAATTCAATATGATTAGTGATTAGGTAGTTTTTAGTTTTTATCATGGTGGCAAAGTTCTTAGATTTTTTGTTTCTTCAAAAAATCGTAAAATTCTTTGAGTTAGAGACAAGCGAATTAATCAATGATTCATCGACCGAGAGAGAAATGCGATAATATTTTAACCCTTCACCTTCAAAATTTTATTTTCTTTAGATTTCAAATCTATACACCCACCATAGCTTTCAATTTTTGTTTTTTTTGTTTTTGTGTTTTTTTTAAAAGAAGCACAAAACCATCATTTGAATATCCCAATTTTTTTTCTTATTTTTTAGAGATTTTCCTAAATTCATTTGAATGAACAGAATTGAAGCCTGGACCGAATCCAAACTTTGTTACTATGCTTTTACAATTTGGATTTGAGCCATTTTATCTGGGTAAGAATACAAGAATTGTTGGGGCACACACCCAAATGATGATTCACTTCAGAAATTTTGTAAACGGTACAACAGTCCTCTTACATGTTTTTAACGTGGTGTTCTTTTTTTAAATTTTTTATTGATAAGCTGGGATTGAAGCGGACCCCTCGTAGAAACAAAATAATCACAGCGTAAGTCTTCAATAAACATGCTCGTACTTTTCTTTTACACGTTAGACTTTATTTATTATTATTTTTTCTTTTTTCTTTTAACTCACCCACTTTGTTTAAAAGGGATTCGAAGTAAGATTATAAGATACCATTGCCCACAATCCACAACCCACAACCCACAAGCATGGCCTATATTCAGTATTACTTCTCCCTTGCATTGTTACTTGTATTCTTTATGTTAGTTTCCTTCAAAACAGAAGCAGCATTTCAATCTGAATCTGAAGCTCTCCTTAAATGGAAAGCCAGTCTCCGAAGTCAAGCTGTTTTAAGTTCATGGACAATAGATCAAAACAGTAGTGCGTCAAGCCCATGCAAGTGGCTTGGGATAGCTTGTAACAAAGCTGGAAGCGTAGCTAAAATTAAACTTTCGAACTTGGGTTTACAAGGTAAGCTCAACCGCTTAAATTTCTCTTCCTTACCAAACCTTGTCTATCTAAATCTAAGTGATAACGAATTCACGGGTACCATCCAGATGCAAGTTGGTACACTTTCCAAACTCACTCACCTTGATCTTTATCAAAACAATTTATCTGGTCCATTCCCTTCATTTTTTTTCAATTTGAGCAAGCTTACCAATGCCTGCCTTGGTCGAAATTCTCTCTCTGGACCAATCCCTTCTGACATTGGTACTTTGAAGAACTTAGTCGATCTGCGCCTTTTTGAAAATCAATTTTCTGGTCCCATCCCTCCATCTTTTGGTAATTTGAGCAAGCTCTCAACTCTGGCTCTTCAAGTAAATTATCTTTCTGGATACATCCCTCCTAACATTGGTGCTCTGAGGAACTTAGTCGGTCTTTTCCTTTCTAGCAATCAATTGTTCGGTCCCATCCCTCCATCTTTTTGTAATTTGAGCAAGCTTTCCAATGTATACCTTCATTTCAATTCTCTATCTGGATCAATCCCTCATAACATTGGTGTTTTGAAGAACTTAGTCGATCTCCGCATTTTTGATAATCGATTATCTGGTCCAATCCCTCCATCTTTTGGTAATTTGAGTAGGCTCACGACTCTATACCTTCAAACGAATTCTCTTTCTGGACCAATCCCTCATAACATTGGTTCTTTGAGGAACTTGGTTGATCTGCGTCTTTTCAAAATCAATTATCTGATTTAGTACCTCAAGAAATTGGAAATCTTTCATCTCTATCTGCACTTGGTTTGAGTGATAACAGCTTCTCGGGCCACTTACCACCACAAGTATGTAAAGGTGGATCATTAGAATATTTCTATGCATCCAACAACCATTTCATAGGACCCATCCCAAAAAGCTTGGGAAACTGCACAAGCTTGGTCCAAGTCCGACTTCAGGGAAATCATCTCCATGGAAATTTATCTCTAGATTTTGGATTGTATCCAAATTCGATATATATTGATTTGAGTTACAATAGATTGTTTGGTGTTCTCTCACCAAATTGGGGAGAATGTCAAAATCTGACAGCGCTAAAAATTCGTGGTAACATGATTAGTGGTAGTATACCAAATGAATTAGGCAAGTTAACTCAATTACGAGTGCTCGATCTTTCTTTAAACCAACTTGTTGGGGAGATACCAAAGGAGTTGACTAGGTTGTCTGTTCTGTTCAATTTGAGCCTGAATGATAACCAACTTTCGGGCAAAGTACCATTGCAAATCGGAAGATCATCCAATTTGGAGTTCTTGGACCTCTCGATGAACAAGCTAGGTGGAAAGATTCCAGATAGATTGGGCGATTGCTCAAAATTGAGGTATTTGAGTTTGAGCAAAAACAATTTCACTGGAAACATCCCATCTCAGATTGGCAATTTGGGAGCCTTACAAGAGTTACTAGACCTTAGTCTAAATTCACTTACTGGGGAGATATCACCACAATTGGGAAATCTTATTATGTTAGAAAGCTTGAATATTTCCCATAATAAACTCGTTGGTTCCATTCCTCCTTCCTTAAGTGCTATGGTTAGTTTGTCATCCATTGATTTCTCGAATAATGAGTTAGAGGGCCCTCTTCCTGATAGCAAAGCTTTTCGAAACGCTTCACCGGAGGCATTCAGTAATAACAAAGGTTTATGCAGTGAATTTGGCTCATTTCCGCCTTGCAATCGACCTAGAAAAATGGATGCGCGAAAAAATAAAAATAAGCTTCTTGTCGTCATTGTTGGTTCATTCCTAGGCACATTGCTTCTTTGTCTAGTGGGACTCTTCTGTCTTTTTTGTCGACAGATAAATCTGAGAAGGATAAAGAAGACCGATATTGCATCAAGAACTGGAGATATATTTGCAATATGGAATTATGATGGAAGGATTGTATATGAAGACATCATCGAAGCCACAGAAGATTTCGATGACAAATATTGCATCGGGGTGGGAGGACATGGCCGAGTTTACAAGGCAGAGTTATCAAGTAATGTTTTAGCTATAAAAAAACTTTGTACGCAGGAAAGCAAGGAGTTAGACGATATGAAGAGTTTTGCGAATGAAGTACAAGTTTTAACAGAACTTCGACATCGAAACATTGTGAAACTTTACGGGTTTGTTCTCACAAACAACACATGTTTTTGGTTTACGAATATATGGAAAGGGGAAGCCTAAATAAAATTCTCAACAGTGAGGGAAGAGCAATGGAATTAGATTGGGTTAAGAGAGTGAATATTATCAATGGTATTGCCCATGCTCTGTGTTACATGCATCATGACTGCACACTGCCCATCATTCATAGAGACATCTCAAGCAAAAATATTTTATTGGATTCAGAATTTGAGGCTTGTATCTCTGATTTTGGCATTGCAAGGATTTTAAAGATCAATTCATCATTACAGACTACAGTTGCAGGCACATATGGTTATCTTGCTCCGGGTAAGTTTCTACTACAAACTCTCTTTTCTTATTTTTTTTATAGGTAAAATTGGTAGTATTTATCATTAGTTAGAACACTCTATGCATTTGGGGTATTTCGAGGAGATTTATCCAATATTGAACTTAAAAAAATAAAAAAATCTCAATTACACTCACAGTGTCATGTTCACAACTTTTTATTGTCTATTTCAAATTTTTATTGTCGAACTCACCAGTTAGTATTGAGTTCACCACTTTCTATTGTCTAGTTTAACATTTAATTACTATCGAGTTCGATGGTTTTTTTTTTTAAAGAAAATATTGTCAAGCTTGCTAGTAATTAAATGTTGAGCAAGACAATAAAAAGTGTTGAACTTGATACTAAGTTGTGAGTTCGATACTAAGTAATTAAATGTTGAAGTAGACAATAAAAAGTGGTGAACTCGACACCAAGTGTTGAGTTCGACATGAAGTAATTACATGTTGAAGTAGACATTAAAAAGCGGTGAACTCAATACTAAGTGGTGAGTTCGACAATAAAAATATTAAACTAGACAATAAAAAGTGATGAACTAGATACTTTAATGTAAAGCAGATTTTTTTTTTTTCGATACTTGATAAATCTCCTCGAAATACCCAAAATGCATATATCATAGCTGGGGAGCTCGATACTAAGTGTTGAGCTTGACCACTAAGTAATTAGATGTTGAACTAGACAATATAAATGGTGAATTCAACACCAAGAGGTGATTTTGACTCTAAGTAATAGATATTGAATTATACAATAAAAAGTGGTGAACTCGACACTATAACGTGAATCAAAATTTTCTTTTATTTTTTATTTTTCAGACTTTGATACTTGATAGATCTCCTCGAAATACCTAAAATGCAAATATCATAATTGAAATTTTAAAGTTACGATGTAATCACAAAAAAAATTAGAATCTCAACTTCGTTCTTCATTATTTTAAAAGAATCATCGAAATAAATAAAAATACATTTAAATGTTCAAAATTAAAAGAATATCATTCTTCATTCATCATTCATGATCAAAGATCGTTGAAAATGATCGCAATCGGCATTGGAAAACTTAACTAAGTGAAGAAGATGAGAAAATGGTAGTTTGGGTATTTCAAAGATATGATAAACGTGAGATCAGGTCCAGAGCCTATTAAAAAAAGAAAATTTTATTAAATGAACTATCAAGAGACCACCCAAAATTAGGGACTATTTAGAAAAAAATACCTCTACAAAGGTCCTTTAAGTAATTTTTCCTTGTTTTTAAAACAAAATATTTAGCATAGAGGGGGTAAATATCTATGCAAAGGGTATAAAAGGTAAATTTAAATAAATATAAATACACCTAATAGCTTGTTTGGTAAATAAACAATTCATTGCCATATATTGGATATTCCCAATCTTCTAAATATTTTAAAACAAGTGCAGCACAATAACTTCGGATTCTTGCATGACATGTTTTGTACTTCTAGTCCAAGTTTTAATCGAAAATTAAATACATATCGTTGGGTTTTAAAACTACTAATACATAACCATTGACTTCGATATTCCATTTGAGATTGACAAAAAAAAAATTAAAAAAACCCTCGCCTTCAACAACTTTCCAAAGAACCCTTGATTTTCCCAAAAGCCATCACCCTGGTTACAATGCCAAAAATCTCTTTGATGACATTTGGGTACCATTAGAGCCTTTGAAATATCTTGGTTACAAGTATTATGTCATCAGTTTGATTACCCCAGTGAAGACTATCTATAAATTTCACCAAAAAGGGTAACTCATAATTACCCAAACATTACTCGATCTTGGATCAAGTGGACATCCAACCAAACAATTACCATAACATTCTCTGTTGAAGGTTGATATGACCATTTCAAATATTACAAAATTGGATATAAAAACATTTCCAAAACTGGGTATAAAGCCATTTTTGTAAATAACTTTTTTTGCTATTTTTTTTTTTGTTTGTTTGTTTAAAAGAGACAAAATCTTATACATTGCTATTCTTGTATATGCTTTTGATGTAGTTCGTGAAGATCTATTATGTTGGAATAATGCAACGGTTCAAATATTCTTATTATTGTATTTTGGGAATTTTTACCATGGTTTTAAAACTCATTTTGATGTCCCGTCTCGTCCATGAACGAGACTGAGTCATCTCAGACAAGTTTTCAAATCTATTTGAGTCATCTCGAACAACAATGAGAAAAATGAACCATGGTTTTAAATCTCGTACGATATGCTTGACTTGTTTATTTGTCTTGTTAGTGGACAATACTGAGACGTATGGGACGAGTCATCTTGATCTCGGTTGAGATTTAAAACCATGGTTTTAACTAGTTTTGGGCATAATTTCACAATTATCTAAATAAATTTCAATATTCAAAGAGTAGTGAAGAAACCACCATTTAAAAGCAACAAATTCACGATTTTTTTCATTTTAGTAAAAAAGGGTTATTTAAGAAAATGGCATATATACCTTATTCTGTAAAACTTTATAAGTTCAATATAAACACCCTTTTTTAATTATTTTAGCTTAAATACTTTTTTTTGGTGTGTGTGCAGAGCTTGCAAGCACAATGGTTGTGACTGAAAAATGTGATGTTTATAGTTTTGGTGTATTGGCTATGGAAGTGATCATGGGGAGGCATCCCGGGGAATTTATAACAACTTTGTGGTCTGCAAGTGATCCGACAATAATGCTAAAGAATGTGTTAGACTCGCGCCTTTCACCTCCTACTGATCCACAAGTTGAAGACAAACTTGCTTCTATATTGATTCTGGCTCTTGCTTGTATAAATGTTAATCCACAATCTAGGCCAACCATGCATTCTGTTTCGCAGAATCTACTTTCTATGAACTAAGTTTTTCATAGTTTCTTTCTCCCAATTGAATTAGTCAAATAATTGATCACCAAACAGAAGTTCAATGGGCAAAAATAATCACCCACTCAACTCTGTCTCCAGATCCTTTATTTAAGACTTCAGTTGGGGGGGGAAAACAAAGAAAAACCTTGTTCACTAAATGAATAGCACAAAGGCCCTTATTTTTGTTGTTATTTAAGGAATATGATGTTATTAGTGTGAGGAGAATGGCTCATTTATGAGCCCTAGAAGGATATTTATATGAGTGGTTATATATTATGGTTCTATTCACAACAATAATATTTCTTATAACCAAAAATAATTGAACTATATGCTTGAAACAAATTGAATTTGAAAACTTATCTTGAAAATGGATTATTGAAATCCAAAATTGAATTGAGTTGAAAGGAAACGTTTTGTGTTTTGTGTTTTGTTTTTTGTTTTTTGTTTTTTATTTTAGTGGCTTAGTTGAGATAAAAATCTTTCTAAACTTGAATGGCGGATTATTTATTAGTTAAAGCTTTCAGATGAATGTACATACCATAACATTCTGCCCCAACAGCTTTCAAAAACTATAATAATAAAATTCTTGAAACCATGACAAGTTCATAATTTAAATTTCAGACCTTAATATGAAAAATCAATGCTACTATAGATGTTAATTCGAGCCACAAATATCAGGTCAGGTTGGCATCTTAAAGAAGATAAAGGACAAACATTGTTTGGTGTCGAACTATTTACTAAACAATGTGTAGACACCCCATTTTCGCATTTGCTTGATTAATCAACTCGTCAACCCGATCGCAACGGTTCCCAATGATGGATGTTTATTCCAATGCTTTATTTGTTACTAGATATGTTTCAGAAATACGGATGAGGTATCTCTAACTAACAAAACTGTAGAAACCACGCTATGTTAGGAAAATATGACCCAAAAGCCTAAAAATCATCATTTTTCAAATAAAAAGAAGCGTCATGATAAAAATCACTAAAAAATGATCAAATTACCAAAATACCCCTAATCTTAAAACATCTCTAGAGCCTACATTACGCTTAGGAAAACCCTTTCAAACACATAAAATAACAAATTGAAACCAAATAAATCATTTCGCTAATTTTCATAAAATTTGACAAAATTACGAAAATACCCCTCATAAAGTTCACGACCATTTCGCACAAAAAATTTCATAAAATGACACAAACCAATATTTCCATTGAATTTCTTACAAAAAATCGATTCTAAAACATCTTGGAACATCAAAAACTGACTTGAAAACAAAAATTCTTTTAGGGGCAAAACGGTAATTCTCCAATTAAAAAATCTTTAAAATTCTGAAATTAATAAATAAAACATTAAATAATGTAAAGTGAAACATTAATAAAATTAATTTAAAATTTTGATCCAAAAAATCGATCAATCAGGCTCTCAGGCAAAATTGTTGATGGTTGCCTAGATATTTATTAAAGGACCCCTCCATTTAAGGGCCCAAAGAATTAAAAATATAATAAAGAGGGTTCTCCAAAAAAAAATTAAAGTCAATCAAGTAAGACTAAAGTCAATCAAGTAAGACTAAAGTCCAAATCTTAAAGTCAAAACCCTAATCTAAATTAATCAAGTCAATTTCATAAGATTAAAGTCAAAAGTCTAATTAAAACCCTAATCAAGTTAATCTCATAAGACTAAAGTCAAAATCCTAATTAAAACCCTAATAAGAGTAAGTCAATCTTATAAGACTAAAGTCAAAATCCTAATTAAAACCCTAAAGGAAACCTAATTAAACACTAACTCTACCCAAAAAAGTTTATAAATAAGAGCCTCCACACCTTATTTTCGTATCCAATAATAAATCCTAAGAGAAGTAGGTCAAAAAGCTTCCCTAGCTTCCCATAAACCCTAATTTTGAAGTCCTAACTTCTTACCTAACATCCATACCTCAATTTTAGTTCGAAAAACACTTAGAAGCCCTTCAAAAATACCTAGAAATCTATAAACAAATCCAAAGAATCCAGATCTAAGAAAGAGATACCTTGCCTCGGAGATCAAAAATCAGATTCGGAGACAAAACGAAGCGAGAAGTACTATACAAGGAGTTACTCTATCAGATCTGAGGGAATAAGACCGTTGACTTCAGAAAGGTATCTATTTCTTATTATTTTTTACTTAGGTCTTTTAGCAATGTAGTTTATTTGGGAATTGGGTAGAGACTAGTGTTTGCTGGACGGGGTTGGTGCCTAACACCTTATAACCCCGTAATGTGATCCCCGGACTCAATATTTTCTGTAGTAGATTAGTTGATTTATCCGTTTAGAGTCCAAGTTCGATTCCTAGACCGTAATAACTAGGTAGCGACTCTCAAACCTCAAAGGTCAAAAGCGGATCCGCACACCCCGCGGATCGAGGGCGCGTTTTAGAGGCGACTCCGCTGGGGATTATTGAGGATCTAACTTGAAAAGCACCAAGTGTGGGATGCATTGCCAGTATGACCTTTTTTTTATTTGATTTTTAGTTATTTGTTTATTTTTTTTTTTTATCATTCTTTTTTGCTTAATTATGGATCAGTTGTTTGGATTTCGAATACTTTATTTTGGCACATTTTCATGGAATGACCCTAAATAATGCAGGACGTCAATAGGATAATAGTGTGGAAAAAATGGTTGCTGAACCATTCTCATTATTTGGTTTTATTTTATATTTTTGGGCTGTATTATCTTTTCTTGGCATTATTTGGATTGATTTGGGTATGTCCTTTTGGAGTATCACTTTTTATGATTCAATCTAGGATCATTTTGGGGGTGACCCCTAAATAATGAAATATTCAAATTGACATAAATGTGATGATGGAATGATGGTGGTTGGGATGTGTGTTAATATATTATATATATATATAGATATATATAGATATATATAATATACTTTTTTTTTTTTAAATTTTGGATGAATTTTTTTTTTTTTTGCACGTTACTGCATTAATTTTTTGTAAAAATAAATTATTTGTGAGTGATGTGGAGGTAGGAAATAAAAAATTGTTTTTTTTTTAATGTGTATTCGTGATGATAAGAGAATTCAAAAAAAAATGTTAAAATTAAAAAAAAAAAAAAAACGTTAAGAAAAAAAATTAAAAAAAAACCGTTAAAAATTAAAAAAAATGTAAAAAAAGAAAAAAAGAAAACCTTTAAAAAAATAAAATAAAACAAAAATAAAATAAAAAATAAAATAAAAAATATATTAAAAAAACGTTTAAAAAAATTTAAAAAAAGGTTAAAAATTAAAAAAAAAAAAGTTAAAAAAATTAAAAAAAAAGTTTAAAAAAATAAAAAAAACTAATTAAAAATTTATAACTTCTCCTCTCTACAATTATCAATCTACCATTAATTTAATGTTCACCGACCTCTCAAATTATTTTGAGTCACCCAAGTGATCCCCAATTGGACCATAGGGAAAATTTTGCCTATCTCAATGATTGATATTATTTCCATGCTATTCTAATTGATTGATCATCATTCCTCTTTATTTCACTTCCCCGATTGATTGCTATTAGATATGTCATGATCTTGATTATTATACACTTGATGTGCGTGTCTTGATGTGGATTTCGATGCTATGGATTTTTCTAATATCCATATTTTAATGATGTGATCAGGCCCATGGGCCTATTTGTTTGAAAAGGCCCCGGGCACACCCACCCTGTATTGCACATACTACATACACGTTTACTGCTTTGCACGCTTGCACGTCCCATATAGCCAACGTGGCACTAGTGAGTGGCCCGGTCTCTTCGGAGATGCGATTCATTCATGAAAACCACAACTCCAGTCACATACCTTAGGGTATATCAAACTGGGGCATCAGTACCATCTGATCAGGTGACTCTGAAAGGTATATCGATGCATCCAGGCTGGAGCAACTTGAGCCTTGAAACTATTGTAAACCATACAGTCACATGTCCTGTTTGCCAACGTAGTACTAGTACGTGGTCGGTCCCCTGTGGGATGCCAAACCATTGATGAAAGCTACAACTCTTGACTCGTACCTATAGGAATATCAAGGATAATCCAAGTACATCAATTGCACTTTTTGATCAAAATCGGTGCCTAAGCGAGATCCTACCCCGCTGTACCATACTGTACGAGGGGAATAGACTATGTCTATTCTAGACGAGAGGTATTTAAGTGGGCCCTTGCTCAGCATCGCACGCCACCTCTCAACTGGGGATCAAACTGACTGTTTTTGACATTAGAGAAGTGAGTTGGAGTTTTAAATTATCACCTATACGGTATATCAAACCACGTCTCCACGTATCGTCCGATTGAGTACGCTCGAGAGGTATATAGGTGTACTTGAGGAAGGGTGGCTAGATAAAAATGTATTGCACGGAGTAAGCCTAGAGTCTAGAAACCTCCCCAATAGGACATGATCTGAACTTATCGAGGGTGTTCCCGGGTTGTTTATTGAATGAGACCTTGTGAATAATAATGTCTGTGAATGATGAGATCAAAATGTATGTGAATGTACAGTTTTGTCCTCAAGGATCAAATCTTTTTGTTTAAACCCGATTTGAAACTTCTGTATTACTGGATGCACCAACCCAATAAAGAATCATTCAAATGTAGCAATAATTCATAATGACCCAGTCCATCTCGATCCAACGATCATGATGGGCCGGGCCATTTAAATCAGAAGGGAAATCAAAGTTTTTTCTAAATTCGAGTTTCAACTCATTTAAAAAAAAAAATGTTTTTCCCAAAAGAAAAAAAAAATTTTAAAAGATCTATTTTTTTGCGTGGAATTTGGAAAATTACTAAAATATGCTTTCTAAAGGAAAAAATTATTTAAATCAGATATTTGATAATTCAGTAAGGTTATTTTTCCTTTTAAAATGATCATTGCATAAATGAATTGTTTAATGACTTGGTGCACAAAATTCAATAATATATCAAGGTTCATTTAAAATGTTATCAAGGGGATAGTACTGGAATTGATCAAATTCACATTTGATAGGGTCTCAAGGTTATCATTGCACCTAAGATCAATCGTTCATCGTTTTGTTAGGGTTACTAGTCCGGTCAGTTGGAACAAACGTCAACGCCAAATCAATCATTTAGAATATCTTAACATTTCCCAGTTGTTCCTTGAAGGTCACAATATTTCAGTCGTGCCGGTTATAAGCAATGTCTCGAGTCCTCAATCCATAATCAAGCCCGTTGTGGTTACTTGTCTTGAGTTTTCATAAGTCATTTGGGTTAGCTCGAGTCCATTTTTTTTATCAATCCATCAAGGTCATGTCTTCTTTAGGTTGAGTCTATTATTTTCTATGAGTCGAGTTCGTTTGCCAAGTCTAAAACGACGTCTGTCGCCCCATTTGAATAAAGGAAATTTTTGAATACCTCGAGCGCATTAACAAATTAACTACTAATCTGGCTTCAATGATAGATTTCATTCCTGAGCAAGAAGATAAGAGTGGGACTCAACTTTTAATCAAGAAAGCACAGGTCATTGACCTCGGAACGAAAAATAATTCCTAAAGAGATTCAAATAGAAATCATCATATCCCTAAAGGAACATGAGGGCATAATGAATTTACTTAGAAATTTCAAAAGACTTATTCGCGTAATCTGATGAAGATATGTTAGGTGCAAGCTTGGGTGTTGTTCAACACGGAATAGATACTCGCCTGATGAGATGAAAATATCGATAGAGATGTTATAAAATGTATCAGTGCTATCCTCACTACATCTTGAGTTGCAATCACATATTATCAGTCGATATGGGGGTACCTTTTGAACTGATCTCTGATGATGGGTCATACTTCAAAGTCAAGGATTACTCTGTGTTCAAAGTTTAAGATCCGGCATCACAAATCATCCCCCTATCGTCCTCAGATTAATGGAGCGGTTGAAGCAGCTAGTAAGAGTCTCATGATAATCATCGTGAAAATGTGTCAATCGCACCAAGATTGGTTAAAGAAGCTATCATTCACACTTTTGGTGTATCGTACTTTAATAAAGTTTTTCATATGGAAGTAATCTTACTAGTTGAAATGGAAATCTCATATCTCAAGGTCTTGATGGAAAGTCAATTGTTAAAAGCAGACTAGGTCCATCATGGGTACGAAGAACTAAACTTAATTGAAGAAAAACAACTTAGAGTTATGTACCACGTGCAAACTTATCAAAGAAAAGTCAACGCTTGACAAGGAAGTCAAAGTTTGTTACCTACAAGCCAGGGATTTAACCATCAGACTTCACAAAAAATTGAGCACCCCTCCTCGACCATAGGAGGAAGTCTGAACTTAATTAGAGAAATTCATCCATTAGCAAGGAAACACTACTTTGGAAAACCATTAGATTTCAAAGAGAATCGAGTATTTATTTTTGACCCCAGAGGGAAGTTTAAACCTAATTGGAGAGATTCATTCATTAAGAAAATACTGCCTTAAAAAATCATCAGATTTCAATGTCATGATAGAATTGAATTACCAGAGTCAACCAACCTTGACCAGATCAAACGGTACTACGTTTAAGGAGGCCATCTTTAGCCGAATCAATTTTCTTGCTACCTAGTTCAATATCTCCTTTCTCAGCCTTTGCAGTCTTTTCAAAAAAAAAATGATGTCTTTTCCTTTCTCAGCCCGATCAGCTAACCTAGGGGAGGGAAAATTCGAACTACGTTTTGGTCTGATCCCAAAATTCTCGGGTACGTAGGCAACCTGAGAAGTTACTTTAGGTCTGACCACATCAAAATGAAAAAATAGATTCCCCTAAAAAAAATCCAAAAAAAAAAATATTGTCAAAGTGGGGAAGAAAATTAAAAAAAAAATTTAAATAAATGCCCACAAGGGACATTTGGGTTTTTGAGCCTTAGAATTCCTTTCTTTTTATGTCCAATCTTAAGCCTACCTATAAAAGTCCTCCTAAGTACCGTGTGAAAAAGTCAAGGAAGATATCAAAGCATGATCAGACAGCAATTCCAGAAGTTCAAAAAAAAAAAAAAAAAAAAAATGGGGCCTACTAAGTTGAAAACCCAAAAGGGAAACTTAGGCAAAAATTAAGGCAAGCTCGCAAGGTTGAAAATTTGAAAGGACAACTTTGGCAACAATTAGAGTAAAGAAAAGAGAAAAAAATATAAGCTCGCTAGATCAATAATCGAAAAAGGTGATCTAGGCAAAAGCTAGAGCATGCTCGCTAAATTGAAAACTTGAAAAGGCAGTCTAGGCAAAAATTAGAGCAACCAAACAATAAAAGAAAATCTCCGTTGAGTTGAGAAGCTGAAAAGACGGTCCGAGTCGAAACATCAAAAGTCTGAATGATTAAGTTTCAATATCCATTTTGAACCAAATATAGACTCAGTAGATACAAGTATCTCATCTATGATTGATCTGAAGAGTTTCATGTCCCTAAGCGAACCGACGGGGAGAACGAACAAATTCTATGATGAATTTCAGAAAGAAATATTTTGTTCTAATGTTTTTGAGTCTGACTCAAAATCTTTAATATAAAATGTCGAAATTAAAAGTTGAATCTTTATTGCGTTTGTGGTAGTCAAATATTTCAAACCTTCATACAAGGGGCATTTTCTTTCTTTTCTGATATGTAGTTTCCTCCTTATACTAGAGGCATTTTTTTGTTGCAAGATATGTTCAATACAATGTTTCCTGTCAAACTTTGCGCATTTTTTACTTCAAGCCTGATCAATGTTAATCCTAAAAGATAATGGGAACCTTAAACTTAAGGTTACCCTCTTGATAACAATTTTTCGAAAACCCTTGTGGTTCAAAAGAAATAAAAACTCAGGTTTCAAATTTATAAAAGTTTTGAAAAAAAAATCCTTAAGGGTCAAACAAAAAGTGTTCTTGATATCATATTTTGGTTTTTTAACTCATTTACCTAGAATAGAAGATAGGGCATTCTTTCGTTCTCAGATTCATTAATCATTTTTCAGATCTATTCATTCCTAGATTCGATCATTCTCTTTCAGATTCATTATCTTCCAGATTTATTCATTCGTTCCATGATTCAATCGTTATTCTCCAGATTCATTTTCAATCACATCCAGATTCATTTTAATCATTCTTCTCCAGATTCATTCTTCCTTCCAAAATTCTTACATTCCTCAACCAGTTTTGCTCAGTTGCCGCCAAGGATTATCTTGGATTTTGCTCAGCTTTCGCCAATGGTTTTCTTGGATTTTTCTCTCAGATGCCGCCAAGGGTTATCAAGGATTTTTCTAGATGCCGCCAAGGATTTTCTTGGATTTTGCTCAGTTGCCGCCGAAGGTTTGCTCAAATATGCTCAGCCAGTTATTACCAAGGGTTTTCTTGGATTTTGCTCAGCCAGTTACTGCCGAGGGTTTGCTCGGATTATACTAAGTCAGTTGCCACCGAGGGCTTTCTCGGATTATGCTCAGCTAGATCCCATCGAGGGTTTTCTCAGATTTTGCTCAAATTTTACTCAGATAGTTCATTACTCTTTCACCCTAAGTAGGTAGAGTAGAACTTCCAAAAAATTAGTTCATTACTCTTTCACCCCCGAGTAAGTAGAGTAGGACTTCCAGAAAAATGGGTTCATTACTCTTTCACCCCGAGTAGGTAGAGTAGGACTCTTAGAAAAATGGTTCATTACTCTTACACCCTGAGTAGGTAGAGTAGAACTTCCAAGAAAATTAGTTCATTACTCTTTCACCCCGAGTAAGTAGAGTAGAACTTCCAAAAAATAATTCATTACTCTTTCACCCCGAGTAGGTAGAGTAGAACTCAAAAAAAAAATTAGTTCATTACTCTTTCATCCTGGGCAGGTAGAGTAGGACTCCCAAAAAATTAGTTCATTACTCTTTTACTTCGAGTAGGTAGAGTAGAACTTTAAAAAAAAAAATTAGTTCATTACTCTTTCACCCCGAGCAGGTAGAGTAGAACTTCCCAAAAAAAAAATTAGTTCATTACTCTTTCACCCCGAGCAGGTAGAGTAGAACTTCCCAAAAAAAATTAGTTCATTACTCTTTCACCCCGAGCAGGTAGAGTAGAACTTCCCAAAAAAAATTAGTTCATTACTCTTTCACTCCGAGTAGGTAGAATAGAACTTCCAAAAAAAAAATTAGTTCATTACTTTTTCACCCTAGGCAGGTAGAATAGGACTCCCAAAAAATAAGTTCATTACTCTTTCACCTAGGGTAGGTAGAGTATAACATTCAACTTTTTCTAAACTTTTGTTCAAATTTGTCTCAAATCTCATTCAAATTTTCTCGATTTTGTTTTACTCAGATTTTACTCAATTTCACACAGTGCACACACTTGCACATTTGTTCTTTTAGTCAAGGAGAATTTTATAAAATTCAAGGATCTGACACTGTCAGTGAGAGTTCTCGGTCGATGACCTGTCAGTGAGAGTTTTACACTCAAGGATCTGAACATCCGGACGAATTGCTAAATCAGACTGCAAAATGAACTGTCAATAGCTTTGGCATTCGGATATCGCATTATTTACTAAAATAGATTTGCTATATAGTTTGCTTCAACCCTCTGCCAAAGAGGGGCATCTGTAGATACCCCATTTTCGTATTTGCCTGATTAATCAACTCGTCAATCCGATCGCAACGGTTCCCAATGATGGATGTTTTTCCAATGCTTTATTTGTTACTAGATATGTTTCAGAAATCCGGATGACGTATCTCTAACTGACAAAACTGTAGAAACCACGCAACATTAGGAAAATATGACCCAAAAGCCTAGAAATCATCATTTTTCAAATAAAAAGAAATTTATGATAAAAATTACTAAAAAATGATCAAATTACCAAAATACCCCTAACCGTAAAACTCCCTAGAGCCTACATTACGCTTCGGAAAACCCTTTCAAACACATAAAAAATAACAATTAAAATTAAATAAAGCATTTCGTCAATTTTCATAAAATTTGACCAAAATTACGAAAATACCCCTTATAAAGTTCACGACCATTTCGTACAAAAAAAATTTCATATATGATACAAACCAATATTCCCATTGAATTTCTTACAAAAAATCGATTCTAAAACATCCTGGAACATCAAAAACCAACTTGAAATGCAAAAGTTCTTTTCAAGGGTAAAACGGTAATTCTCCAATTAAAAAATCTTAAAATTCTGAAATTAATAAATAAAACATTAAATAATGTAAAGTGAAACATTAATAAAATTAATTTAAAATTTTGAACAAAAAAATCGATCAATCAGGCTCCTAGGCAAAATTATAGATGGTTGTCTAGATATTTATTAAAGGACCCCTCCATCTAGGGGCCCAAAGAATTAAAAATATAATAAAGGGGGTTCTCCAAAAAAAAAATTAAGTCAATCAAATAAGACTAAAGTCAATCAAGCAAGACTAAAGTCAAAATCTTAAAGTCAAAACCCTAATTAAAACTAATTAAGTCAATCTCATAAGACTAAAGTCAAAACCCTAATTAAAACCCTAATCAAGTCAATCTCATAAGACTAAAGTCAAAATCCTAATTAAAACCCTAATAAGACTAAGTCAATCTCATAAGCCTAAAGTCAAAATCCTAATTAAAATCCTAAAGGAAATCTAATTAAACACTAATTCTACCCAAAAAAGTTTATAAATATGAGCCTCCACACCCTATTTTCGTATCCAAGAATAAATCCTAATTGAAGTAGGTCAAAAAGCTTCCTTAGCCTCCCATAAACCCTAATTTTGAAGTCCTAACTCTTTACCTAACGCCCATACCTCAATTTTAGCTCGAAAAACACCTATAAGCCCTTCAAAAATACCCAAAAATCTATAAACAAATTCGAAGAATCCAGATCTAAGAAAGAGATACCTTGCCTCGGAGATCAGAAATTAGATCTGGAGACAGAACGAAACGAGGAGTACTATACAAGGAGTTACTCTATCAGATCTAAGGGAATAAGACCGTTGACTTCAGAAAGGTATCTATTTCTTATTATTTTTTTTACTTAGGTCTTTTAGGAATGTAGTTTATTTGGGAATTAGTAGAGACCGGTGTTTGCCGGGCGGGGTTGATGCCTAACACCTTCAAACCCCGTAATATGATCCCCGGACTCAGTATTTTCTTTAGTAGATTAGTTGTTCTATCCATTTAGAGTCCAAGTTTAGTTCCTAGACCGTAATAACTAGGTGACGACTCCTAAACCTCAAAGGTCAAAAGCGGATCCGCGCACCCCGCGGATCGAGGGCGCTTTCACAATGCAAGTTCCATGAAACATATTAGAAGAAGTCGTGCACACTACAACAAATATGGAAATTAGGAACCGTTTATAACTGTTCCTAAGAAAGTTTAAAACGGTTGACTGACCGTCTCTAATCAAGGCATCGAATTTAACTGGCTGGTAAGCATTCTAGATCTCATGATTTGGAATAGTTAAAAACCGTTCCAAAACTCAGACTTTGGACCAGCTTAAAACCATTCCAAATCTGCATTTGTATAACACAAAAATATATCTTAAATATCACTTTAAAATCCAATGTCTATACGACTGACGTCCTAAGTCTGAGACTTTAGGCACTGGTTACAAACCGATATCTAAAATTAAAAAAAAAAATTAAATTAATTTTTTTTCTACGCACCTATTACTCGCGGTCAAAACAGACCCAAATAGAGAAGATCTATCACATTAGTTATACACAAAAATATTTACAATGAGTCATAATTTACAAATCCAAACTTACAATGCATCGATAAACCTTTCACAATCGTTACTCAAGCACATTGAAAATAGACTCTCCTCGATTGCCACAACTGTTCTCCTCATATTGTTACTTGATTCACTTGAACTCTTGGTTCTTCCAGTTGTAATGCCATCACTCCCTTCTCTCCCTATCTTCTCTAAGATCCCCACAATGCCCGAAGTTGCCAATCGATTAGCCCTTTGTGTCACCCCATTGTATACTCTCACGATGAGCTTCTACAACTTCAAAGGAGTGTCTGAAATCTGAAAACCCAAATCCCACAGAAGAACAATGATTAGAGTAGTCCCCTTAACAAACAAATAGACTGATCATAGTGCAATTTGTATATTAAAGTGTGTCTTCCAAGATTCTGCCCACTTCTCTCAAGTCAGGAAAATCATCTTCATGCATGGCAATCATTAGCGGTGTCCTAGATTTGTTTGGGCAAGGGTGAAAATATTGTTGCACGTGTGTGCATGTGTATAATCAAATTATTTTTTCATGCCATAATGACCCCCCTACCCCCTGCACACACCCCAATCCATCAGATAAATTCCATTTTTATAAGAAGAAAATAGGCCTCATAATGGACAGATGCAATAGTGCCAACTATCTACATCAATCCATCCAACTATAAGACTAAGAGCAAAAAGACCAGTAACCAATAATAAACATCATCGAAGAAAAGTACTCAACTTACCTCTTATCCATGCACTAACTACTTACCTCTTATCCATGCATTGACTTCTTCATACAACTCCTCTACCCCATGGATAATTCCACTCAAGTCACATTCAATTCGAGCACCTCAAACTACATTTTCCACTGATTTTGAGATTTATCAAAATCAAATAATATAATTAGAGCAGAGTACACATCACATAGACAGAACTTAAACACAAACAACTATACAGAATGTGAAATATCCAAACAATAGTATACAACTTAGATAAACATCAATCTTTCACTTGGCAAAGTTCTCAACAAAATCTATAGAATAGATAGTAACTAACGCAAAAAAAAAACAAGAAATCATGATTGTTGAAGCACGAAATCCAACAATAGGGATAAGACGCATGTCCCTAGGATAAATCCCAACCATTGGTTTTTATGCTTTAACTGTCAGGATTTCACGGTTAGAATGCATCAAGATGACCCAACCTTTATAAGACATTTCTGATGCACATCCAAACTCAAAACGAAAGACAACCTAGACCACAAAAGAAAATTCATTTCTAATGCATATTCAGTATGAAGATCATGTCTGCCTCATGTTGCACATCAAAAAAAAAAAGGTAAGAGAAACAATCCAGATTTTTTGGTCACTAACATCTTCGCAGCATTAGACAATGAACTTGGATAATAGATGGCTTTCTGCCCTTTGCCACAATATGAAAGAATAAGGTAATTGGAACGCAATTAAAAAAGGCATAATTTAAGGAAATTAACAAAAACTAGAAAATTTTCAAGAACCAAAGTAGCCTAAGTAAGGAAAACCAACATACGAAAATGGTTGCAACTGCAATATTTAGTTATCCTTTTTTATAGATCTCTAGCATTTAAGAATGGCAATATTCTGAGTATCATCAATTAATAAATCAACTAATTTTTTTGTTATTGAAAATCAAAAAGAAAGTTTGAAGACTGAAGTTAGAAGTTTGCCTTTGGAAGGATGCTCAAACCTCGAATCTACAATGGCTCTAAGAAGCTCTGGCTTCAAAAGAAAATCTCTGCATTCTGAACTGTGAATTCCAACATATCCCCTGCATATCAAAAGAAAATAAAATCAAGAAAAATTTACATATAGCCAAAGGATAAACATTATGTGCTGCATCATCGATAAGAACTAAGCTTATCAAAAATTTCAGCAGTGAAAAATTAGATCCCGAAGTATGACTGGACTATCTAAAGGCAACAATTAGTAATGATTTTAAAAGTGTCAATAAACATCACTTGAGTCAATGGCTACCTTCTGAGTCTACCATTGTTAAACCCATCATGACAGCTATGAAGATCAAGGCCAACTTCATGGGACATCCTTGGATGGACCGATGTCCGGGGAAAAAAATAGTCTATCCTAAATTCTCAATTAATGAAGCAAGAGAATAAATAGGCAACATCATTGATACTAAAAGCAATGAAGAGAAGCAAAAGTAGTAACAGACTTCTACCAGGTAACTATGGACTATGTTATTGATCCAAATCCGACTGGACTGAGATGGCTTAACCAAAACCTCACCTGCAAGAGGCCAAACATGAAGAAAATCTGGGTCTTGACCAGGTTAGGACAAGGATCGCCGCTTCATTCTTTTGAGTTATCTTCCATCTAATAGATCACTCACACATTGGATGGTTCAAGCTGAGGCATAGATGGATCATGTGTACCACACTAATGAAAAGTCACACAACTTTGTTGTCTTCGAAAAATAAAGAACACTTTCCTAGCATAATAACCTAGGGTTTCAAAATAAAAGCATGAACAAGCAAACCAATTTTGACCTTTATCAAGTTTTGGCTTTGACAGAGCAAAGGGTGTACAGTTTCCATTTTACATAAAAGCCTGTTTATTATACCTTCCACCAAAATTGAGGCTGCCAATACCAAGTTCACAAGTGTTAAGAAAAAGGGATAGAATGTGATACCATGTTGCATTAGTCTCTTTTAGCTCCTACCATCAAAGATAAAAAAGTAGAAAGCAAATGATGAATATTTCTTATATATATATATTACAAAATTAGACTTGGAAACAAACATTTCACTAGTCATCCATATGTATGTATGCATGTAAATGTTCACTGATCAACCTATTGCAAGTAGGACTTTCCGAGGGGGTGGTGTGTGTGACTACGGGATTAGTCCCACCCGAAGGGTGGGGATACCCAGGATATTAAAAAAAATGTATGTAAATGTTGATGGTGTGTCTAGTAGATGACAACTCATCAAAATGGTGACATGTAAGCATTAGTTGTGAACATGTGGGCTGTTGAAGTGACATCTCTTGAACATGTGATCCGTCATAAAGAAAACTCGTGAGGAATGCACCACACACACACACACACACACACACACACACATATATATATATATTCCAGCCCAAGGTGTGTTTGACTGCTCATGAACACTGGTAAATATGCAAGATATATGTATATAAACATACACAAGCAAGTGCACTACACTGAGTAACAAAATGCTGCTATCCAACAATGCAATCTAGAGCATGTCAGACGTGCCCAAGAAAGTAGTACAAAACAAATTATAGAGATATTGAAGAAATGAACCACATTAATCTTAATTCAGCTAAACTGAAGGATCTCAATGAAATGTCAATAACAATAATTTGGACACGTTATAAAAGGCAAAAGAATCATCTGTCCTTCCTTGCTTCTGGAAAACCAAATCTATACAATCATCAAGTTGGTTTTTTGTTTTTGTTTTTTTGGTAATGGTGACAGAGGACCAAACAACAACTTAACTAACTATCGTGTGTATAAATATTTCATAGCATGATCCTACATTATTGATTTTTCATTCTAAAGGAAGTTGTTTGGGATTACATAGTAATTTTGTCATTTTTTGCAAAATGAAGGGCAAGAATCAAATTTAGGCAATCCAACTATTAGAATTACTATACAAACACACTTATAAGGAAAATGGACATTTCAATTATCTTGTTAATTGTAGCACTTGGTCAATGCTAAGCCACCTTTGTTCTTGCCTAGGGCTATGTTAAGTAGGTGCAAAGCCCAACCCCTTGTAATCAACACTATTAATACAGCTTCCCCCCTTCCCAATTTCTTTCTTTTCTTCTATTGTTGACACATTAAAGTTCTCGTTCTCTCTGATTATGACAGTTTTCTCCATCAATGCAAAATGCTAGTGTAGCTAAAATATACAGTAAAAGCTCATCGTATTCTTAACTACAGCTATCAAAACCAAAAGACATTATGCAAAACATTCATCCACAAATCTGAAATGGTGAACCTACCTTTGAAGGTACAAAACCAAACTAAGATGAACTTGACCAAAGATAAATTAATAAGGGAAGAGAGAATGAAAACCCGTATTGGGAGAATTTTGGAGTGAATGGTTGACAAAGGATTGAAGTTGTAAAGGGATAAACACATCTGCAATAACTTTAAACTAAAACAAGATTTGTTGTTTGCTACTGATTTTGGACAACACAAGAATTGACTTGCCATGCTTGTACACTAGCAACTACCCTTACCTCATTTTAACTAGTGACCTTTGATCTATTCTGTCACGTCCCAAAAAGTCAACCCGAATCCCCATGATTAACAAGTTGGATCCCGAGGCATGATATAAAATCCATATCATGATAATCAATACATAAACGTAAACAAAAAATAATATAACTATATGTCATACCTGATCATTACTCAACAGAATAGATACGAATCCTCAAACATCATAACACTTGACATATATACATAAAACAGTAATGACATAATATGGTGTTCATAATTACATAACAAAAACGACAGTTAAAGACTTAAACCTAACTCTAGTTTAAGACTTGTTACTAGTAGTACCCATGCTCCACTCCTAGAAGCTTAGACTGATCATCTATAAGGCCCTGGTATTGAGCCTTCTCGGAAGGATCACCTAAACCAGGTGCGCCTGAAATTTGTGATGTCGTAAGGGTGAGTAACAAGGGAGTTACCCAATAGGGGAATCTTATAATTCTAAATAACAGTATCCTATATGCAGTTTAAACATTCTAGGAATTCATAAATCATGCATATTTGATATTCAACACAATTGAAAATAATTGAACACCGATGTCATAAAATTTAGTAGGAAATTAAAACACTTAAAAATCTGAAAAAATAATTGTTCATAATATAACATCAAATAATAGAGTATTATAATAGAGAGTTGAGGGTCACGACTGATGTGAACATCTCAGTCAAAATACGATTATTCCAATACTTCTCCACTGTGGAACCCCACCGTTAGTTCATGATTCTATGGTCAGCATTTGCCATAATTTGGGTAACTGTTTTTTGACTCAAGTTGGCCGTTGACCAAGGCCTTAAGAAACGGATCAAATCAAGTAGGTCATTCTTTCTTGACTACTCTAGACTATTAATAATCATTAATTAGCCATCTTCATCTATGCCAATCTGGCGTGCATGTGATCCTCGATAATCTCTATCAATTATACAACTATCTACATCTTACTCTCTATTAAAGATAAAAAGGAAATTTCCAGATTTATGTTGTGATGTTGTGTTCTTATGCATCCCATAATACGTAAGAACTCAAACAACGTAACTATTATCCTAGAATAACATATCGTTCTGGAAATGTCACAATATGTTATTCTTTATAGGTTTTCACAATCTTTTTAATAATTCACTAAAATACTACATATAAGTATTTATTTTCTTTTCAAAACGTATTGAAAGTAAAACATACACATGTTTTAAATACTCAGTCCACTCTTAAATGTACAGTCTCATCTCTCTTTTCTTTTCTTTCTATCGTGTCTTACACGACCATTAGTCGAAGCATTTCTCTAATTCTTGTCTTACACAGTCTATGACTGAAGTATCACCACATACGTCGAAGCATCTCACCAACTAGGTATTTTAAAAGTACGACATTCAATTGAGAACTCGTTTTCTTATTTATTTTAATAAATTACTTTTCTACCTAACTTTTTAATTAGAAACATTTCTTGGAAATCCATCACTAAAACGATTAAAGTAAACTGTCCACCAGTTTAACTTATTCAAAAATCATGTATGTTTATAAAAAATGTGAACAAAATATATGTATTGTGTGTAAAACAGCAACTCATATAGTTGCTATATTTTTCTTTTTGACAAGTATAAAAATACATATAAAGTACATATAAATATGTATATAGTAAGAAATGGTTTGAGCATTCAATCTAAATATACATAGTAAAATATTATATAAAAATAGTAACTTTCATAGTTACTGTATTTTATATTTAACACGTATAACGTACGTATAAAATACATATAACGTACGTATAAAATAATAATTTTTTTTATCCTTCTATCAAACATACATGTTGTCAATTTTATACAAAAACAACAACTTTCATAGTTGTTGTATTTTATTTTTAACATATATAATTACTTATAACATATGTATAAATCAATTACAAACATGTAATAATTCTTTTTAAACAAAACAACAACTACTAGCATGCTTTAAGCTCATAAAAATAATAATATAAATATGTATTAAGTATGTGCATGTTGTTGAAAAAAAATTACAAAATAACTTTAGTTTTAAAATTACTAAATCAGAATTATTTTAAAAACAAAACAAATTCTATTTTTACAACTATAAAATTAGCAACGTATTTTTTTTTAATTACTAAAACTATCATAAAGATTTGCAAAGGCTTTCCTTTTTTTTCTCTTTCTTTTCCTTTCCTTCTTTTCTTTCTTTTCCTTCATTCTTTTCTCTTCTTTTTTCTTCTTACTTTTCTCTTCCTTGTTTGTGTAAAAAGTGAAACAACAAACAAAAATCAACTAATATCATATTTGATATTTTCAAAAAAAAATATTTAGATATTTTAAATATCTAGATATTACAAAAATTCTAATTCTTTTTGAATTTCCTAAAAAAACCTTACTCAATTTGACTTGGTCAAAGTTGTTTGACTAGAATTGACTTGACTTGAGTCAACAATAATTGACTTGACTTGAGTCAACCTTAGTTAAATTGGTCAATATTTTTTTTTTGTTTTTTTTAAACATTACAACCTCCCCTCCTAAAAAGAAAATTTCGTCCTCGAAATTAAGAATATACCTTATTTGATGAATAATTTCGGATATCGAGTCCGTATATCCGATTCCTTTTTCCACGTTGATTCTTTCACATTATGATGTCTTCAAAGTACCTTTACTAAAGGAATAACACGTGATCACAACATTTTCTCTTTCCTACCAATGATCTGCACTGGCCCTTCTTCATAAGATACATTTTCTTCTAACTGTAAAGATTGTCAATCTAAGACATGCGAAGGATCTGGTTCATACTTTCTTAGCATCGATATGTAGAACACATGAATTTGAGCTAGTTGAGAAGGTAAGACTAGCTTGTAAGCAACTTGACCAACTCGTTCTATAATCTCAAACGGTCCTACATATCGGGGTTTCAGCTTACCCTTCAAACCAAACCTGGATATCCCTCTCTTAGACGAGATCTTCAAAAATACCATATCTCCAACCTCAAACTCCAAAATTCTTCGTCGTTTATCGGCGTAGTTCTTTTGTCTGCTCTGAGCTACTTTTATCATTTCCTTAACCATTTTGATTTTCTCTGTAGTCTCTTCAACCAATTCTGGTCCCATGAGAATTGTATCCCCAACTTTTGTCCAACATATAGGCGATCGACATGGTCTGCCATAAAGTGCTTCAAATGGAGCCATACCTATACTGGACTGGAAGCTATTGTTGTATGAAAACTCAACTAGGGGAAGATGAGTCTTCCATTGACCTCCAAAATCTAGTACACATGCTTGAAGCATATCTTTCAAAATCTGGATTACCCTCTTTGACTGTCCATTAGTCTACGGATAGAATGCAGTACTAAATTTCAACTGAGTGCCTAAAGCAGACTGTAAACTCTTCCAGAAGTGTGAAGTGAATCTGGGATCTCGATCTGAAACTATTGACACTGGTACTCCATGTAGCCTTACGATTTCTACTATATATAATCTAGTCAACTTATCAACTGTATGCGTCATCTTGATCGGTAAGAAATGAGCTGATTTTGTCAATCTGTCAACTATCACTTAGATCGCATCTAGACCGTCACTAGCCTTAGGTAACCCAGTTACGAAATCCATGGTTACATGTTCCCATTTCCATTCAACTACGGGAAGTGGTTGAAGAAGGCCTGCTGGTATTTGATGCTCAGTTTTGACTTGCTGACAAGTCATACAACGATTCTCATACCGAGCGATATGTTTCTTCATCCCAGGCCACCAGAAGTGTTTTCGTAAGTCTCTGTACATCTTCATACCTCCTAGGTGAATTGAATAACGGGATCGATGTGCTTCACCAAATATGTCTTTCCTTAACTGTTCATCTGTCGATATCCATAATCTGTTTTGGAACCTAATACTGTCATCTGCATGCATGTTCCACTCATGATTCTCTTAATCCCCTGTTTTCAAACAATGCTCCACAACATCTGCATCCAAATTTTGAGACTCGACAATTCTCTACGTTAATGTATTATGAAGTCTCAATGGTGCCAAATAACTATGTTGCCTATCTTCATTCTTCAGGCTATCAAATACGAACTCTATAACTGATTCCAACATGTACCATTCACTTAACATCATCTGAGCGAGAACACTTTCTTTTCTACGGCTTAGTGCATCAGCTACTACGTTCATTTTATCAGGGTGGTAATGTAGCGTAAAATTGTAGTCTTTTAAGTACTTCATCCAACGTCTTTGTCGCATATTCAGCTCTTTTTGAGAAAATATGTGTTTGAGACTCTTATGATCGGAAAAGAGCTCAAACTTCTCACCATATAAGTAATGTCTCCATATTTTCAGGGAGAAAGCAATGGATGCCAACTCAAGATCGTGAGCTTGATAATTCTTCTCGTGTATTTTCAACTTTCTAGAAGCATAAGCGATTACCTTTCCATTCTGCATTAAAGCACAACCCAAACCTATGCTTGAAGCATCTGTATATATCACTAAGCTTTCTCCTGGAACTGGTGCTATCAATACTGGCGCAATAGTCAAACGAGTTTTCAACTCTTGAAACGCTGCTTCACATCTATCATCCCACTCGTATTTGACATTCTTCTGGGTTAACCGTGTAAAGGGTGATGCAATCATAGAGAATCCCTCGACAAACCTTCGGTAATACCCTGCCAGTCCTAAGAAGCTTCTGATCTCTGCAATTGATGTGGGCTGTTTCCAACTAGTCATTGCTTCAATTTTCGACGGGTTAACTGAAACTCCTTTACTTGACACGACGTAGCCGAGGAATTTAACTACTTTTAACCAGAATTCACACTTACTAAACTTTGCATACAATTGGTGGTCTTGCAATGTTTGTAAGGTGATCTTCAGATGCTCCTCATGTTCCTTCTCTGATTTTGAATATATAAGAATATCATCGATGAACACAATCACAAACATATCTAGATATTCCCAAAAGACTCGATTCATCAAATCCATGAACGCGGCTGGTGCATTAGTAAGACCAAATGGCATTACTAGATACTCGTAGTGCCCTAGCCTGGTCCTAAAAGTAGTCTTTGGAATATCATCTTCTTTAATCTTCAACTGATGGTACCCAGATCTAAGATCGATCTTGGAGAAATACTAAGCACCTTGAAGCTGATCGAACAAGTCCTCTATGCGTAGAAGAGGGTATTTGTTCTTGATGGTGACTTGATTTAGTCACCAATAATCGATACACAAACGGAAGGATCCATCTTTCTTCTTCACGAATAAAACCAGAGCTCCCCAAGGTGAAAAGCTCGGTCTAATGAATCCTAGGTGTGTTAACTCATCAATCTGAGATTTCAGTTCTCTTGTTTCTATTGGTGCCATCCGATACGGAGTGATCGATATCGGAGCTGTACCTGGAATAAGATCAATAGAGAATTTTATTGCTTTAATTGGTGGCAAACCCGACAATTATTCTGAAAATACACTTATGAAATCTCTAACCACCGGTATTTCTGCCAACTCTGGTACTGTTTTCTCCTCCATTGTTAAATTATTTAGCTTACTCTTCAAATATTTTTCAACCCTGTTCTTGAAACCCATAAATTTTACTATTGGCCTACCAGGTATTTTGAACGTAACTATTCTAGAATAACAGTCGACGTGGGCGTGGTTTTTAACTAACCAGTCCATACCTAGTATTACATCGAAATCATTGAGTTATAGAAGTATCAAGTCAGTTGATAATTCTTGATCAACTAACCGTATTACACAGTTTTTACATACAGACTTAGGAATTGTATTGTCTCCTAAAGGTGTTGAAAGAGATAAAAATTTTCCTGTGTGTTCGACATCTAGTTCTAACATACTAGCAAGTCTAGTAGCCATAAATGAATTAGAAGAACCTGTATCAATTAATACGTGCACTTGTATATTAGATAAAATTAGGTTACCTTCCATAACTTCATGAGATGGCTGATATTCCTCATGGGTCAAAGCATAAACTCGACCTTGTGACCTTTAGGAAGCAGATGATGATCCCCCTACTGATTGTCCCAACTTTGGGCAATTCCTCTTCATGTGTCCTACTTCACCGCATCCATAGCATGCCAGTGGTCCTACCTATATAAGTCTTTGTGGGGCGGGTGGTCTCGGAATCTGTCTGGTTGATCCCCTTGGCTTTGTTGGCCTCACTGGAGCCCTAACTGGTCCATAACTCGGTGGTGTAGGAGTTCGGTATTGCGAATACGTGGGTACAGAGGCACTTGGTCTCGAAAACATCGGTCTCTTGATCGGATCAGCCCTAGGAGGAAAAGAAGCCTGGGGTCTACTAGTCTGCCCCCTCGAAGTCTACAACTCCATATCCTCTCGCTCAACCCTCTGAGCTCGACTCACCGTGTCTCTATAGCTGGTGGTCTCAATCACTGACATCTTGGCCCTTAGGTAGGGTCGCAATCCTCTGAAAAATCTACGGGCCTTCTATAGATCGGTTGGAATGAGATCGGGTGCATATCGTGACAATCTAGTAAATCTTAGCTCGTAATCTGTAACAGATAGATTGTCTTGCACTAATCCTGAAAAATTCCTGATGCTTGATCTCTTGGGCCGTCTCGGATATGAATCGGTCTAGGAACATCCTCTCAAAGTCGACCCACTCAAAAGGTCTATCCCCCAAAATATTCTTCTCGGAACGCCACTCTTTCGACCTCTACCTTTGTCTCGTCCGCTCATCTCATTTCTGTTCATCAACAACAAGGCATTTATTATCATAAGGCTAAGGTCATTCTTATGGAAAAATTAATCGGTATCTTAAGCAGTGATTTAGTAATAAATAACATTTTCATTACTAACAGAACGAACCTAGAATTCTATCTTATCCTTACTAGGCTCTATGGACTCTAGACACAGAAAAGCTCGTAATCTCAATACGGAACTACTAACCAGCTTTGATACCATGTTGTCACGCCCCAAAAACTCAACCCGAATCCCCAAGATTCCCAAGTTGGATCCAGAGGCATGATATAAAAATCATATCATGATAATCAATACATAAACGTAAACGGCAAATAATATAATTATATGTCATACCTGATCATTGCTCAACAGAACAGACCTCAAACATCAGAACACTTGACATATATACATAAAATAGTAATGACATAATATAGTGTTCATAATTACATAACAAAAATGACAGCTAAAGACTTAAACTTAACTCTAGTTTAAGACTCATTACTAGTAGTACCCATGCTCCACTCTTGGAAGTTTAGACTGATTATTTATAAGGTCCTAGTACTGAGCCTCCTCGGAAGGATCACCTAAACCAGGTGCGCCTGAAATTTGTGATGTCGTAGGGGTGAGTAACAAGGGAGTTACCCAATAGGGGAATCTTACAATTCTAAATAACAGCATCCTATATGCAGTTTAAACATTCTAAGAATTCATAAATCATGCATATTTGATATTCAACATAATTGAAAATAATTGAACACCGATGTCATAAAATTTAGTAGGAAATTGAAACACTTAAAAATCTGAAAAAATAATTATTCATAATATAACATCAAATAATAGAGTACTATAATAGAGAGTTGAGGGTCACGACTGATGTGAACATCTCAATCAAAATACAATTATTCTAATACTTCACCAGTGTGGAACCCCACCGTTAGTTCCTGATTCTATGGCCAGTCTTTGCCATAATTTGGGTACCTGTTTTTTGACTCAGGTTGGCCATTAACCAAGGCCTTAAGAAACAGACCAAATCAAGTAGGTCATTCTTTCTTGACTACTCTAGACTATTAATGATCATTAATTAACCATCTTCATCTATGCCAATCTGGCGTGCATATGATCCTCGATAATCTCTATCAATCGTACAACTATCTACATCTTGCTCTCTATTAAAGATAGAAAACAAATTCTCGGATTTCTTTTGTGATGTTGTGTTCTTAAGCATCTCATAATACATAAGAATTCAAACAACGCAATTGTTATCCTAAAATAACATATCGTTCCGGAAATGTCACAACATGTTATTATTTATAGGTTTTCACAATCTCTTTAATAATTCACTAAAATACTATATATAAGTATTTATTTTCTTTTCAAAACGTATTGAAAGTAAAACATACACATGTTTTAAATACATAGTCCACTCTTAAATGTACAGCTTCATCTCTCTTTTCTTTTTCTTTCTTTTGTGTCTTACACGACCATTAGTCGAAGGATTTCTTTAATTCGTGTCTTACACAGTTTATGACTGAAGTATCACCTCATATTTTCTCTCTTTCGTGTCTTATACGGCATACGCCGAAGCATCTCACTAATTGGGTATTTTAAAAGCACGACATTCAATTGAAAACTCGTTCTCATATTTATTTTAATAAATTACTTTTCTACCAAACTTTTTAATTAGAAACATTTCTTAGAAATCCATCACTAAAATGATTAAAGTAAACTGTCCACTAGTTTAACTTATTTAAAAATCATGTATGTTTATTAAAAATGTAAACAAAATATATGTATTGTGTGTAAAAACAGCAACTAAAATAGTTGTTGTATTTTTCTTTTTGACAAGTAAGAAAATATGTATAAAATACGTATAAATATGTATATAGTAACAAATGGTTTGAGCATTCAATCTAAATATACATAGTAAAATATTATATAAAAACAGCAACTTTCATAATTACTGTATTTTATATTTAACACGTATAAATACGTATAAAATACGTATAATATACGTATAAAATAATAATTTTTTTATCCTTCTATCTAGCATACATGTTGTCAATTTTATACAAAAATAGTAACTTTTATAGTTGCTGTATTTTATTTTTAGCATATATAATTACTTATAAAACATGTATAAATCAATTACAAACATGTAATAATTCTTTTTAAACAAAACAACAACTACTAACATGTTTTAAATTCATAAAAATAATAATATAAATATGTATTAAGTATGTGCATGTTATTGAAAAAAAATTATTAAACAACTTTAGTTTTAAAATTACTAAATCAGAATTGTTCTAAAAACAAAACAAATTCTATTTTTACAACTATAAAATAAGCAATATATATTTTTTTTAAATTACTAAAACTATCATAAAGATTTACAAGGGCCTTCCTTTTTTTTCTCTTTCTTTTCCTTTCCTTCTTTTCTTTCTCTTCCTTCTTTCTTTTCTCTTCTTTTTTCTTCTTACTTTTCTCTTCCTTGTTTGTGTAAAAAGTGAAACAATAAACAAAAATCATGTAATATCATATTTGATATTTTCAAAAAAAAACTATCTAAATATTATAAAAATTCTAATTCTTTTAGAATTTCCTAAAAAGACCTTAGTTAATTTGACTTGGTCAAAGTTGTTTGACTAGAATTGACTTGACTTGAGTCAACAATAATTGAGCTGACTTGAGTTAACAATAGTTGACTCAGTCAATCTTAGTTGACTTGGTCAATATATATATATTTTTTAACATTACATATTCAAACCACGCCATAACCCAAAACCTGATTTCAAATGCCCTGGGAAACCCTTGATAATTCGTTTAAAGAAATCTTAGAATTAAAATCAACCCCTCCCAGATTCTAGAAGACCCATTGATTGCTCTATATCTTTCCTTCTAATTTTGATGAGATTTCTTAATGATTCAAAGGTATACTAATATTGTTACTTGGATTGCCCATTTAATTAATATGGTTGAATAGGATTCATGTTGCCGACCCGATATATAGGACAAGGTGTAGATGATAACAAAGATAAGAGAGAGCATGAGTTCAAGAATTATAAAATGGGAAAAAAATAGGTTGTATCAGAATTAATCATAGCATACAAAGCATTAAAAGCCTGTGATTGTACACAAGGACCTATTAAGCTGGAAATGAGCGAACCTGAGTTTCTAGAGGCAAACCATTCTGCACCCATGAACGACAAAGTGCATAAATAGAAGCACCATCCGATAATCTGACCCATATAAAGAACAAAGGATCATGAAAAGGCACACCAATGAAACATAAAGCCATAACAAGTTTCCCACATTTAAAGAAGTTAATATATATTAAAAAGTGATTTCTAATTGTACTCATTGTTGAATAGAGGACAACCAAAGCAAAAAAAACCAGGATAAGAACCCAACATATACTAGTTTTTCCATAGGATCAAAATTAAATACATAAATTCAAAATTTTGGACAAATTTCAATAAAAGCTGGTATAATAAATAGAATTTAAAAAAATGTTCTCCTCTGTTCTATTTTTCTAAGGCCAACTAATAGCTTCGCTAAGAAAAAAATAAGTACTTCAAACAAGGATAAGAAACGAACATATAGAGGATCAACTCATTATCTATAGGTAGAAGATAGAACATTTCTTGTACAAAGATTTTGGTTCTGTTGGTTCCCCAAAAATGTTACGTTAGCTCCATCAGAAATAGTTGTAATTTAACATTCATAAAGAAAGCAAAATAAACAAAATACCTCAAACACATTTAGTGATTGATCAACAGAAATAGTTCTAATTTAACATTTATAAAAATAAAAAATAAAAAAGCAAAATTACCTCATACATTTTCAGTGATTGATCAGCAGTCTCTCCTCTCAATACCAGTCCTACACTTCGCGAGATAACGATAATAGTCTCCTTTCTTGCAACCAATCAAATTTTCAAACCCTAGAAAGCCTGAAAAAAATTCACAAAATCAGAAAAAAAAAAAAAAAAAACCATCCGACACACCAAAATGGAGAGGTTGATCGAGGGAGCGACTGAGAGAGAGAGATGAGATCGAGAGGTCGATCAGGGAGAGACTGAGAGAGCGACTGTGAGAGAGAGAGAGAGAGAGAGAGAGAGGAGAGGTCGATCTAGGAAGCAACTGAGAGAGAGAGAGAGAGAGAGAGAGAGAGAGAGAGATGAGAGAAAGCGAGAGAGAGAGAGAGTGACGTTGGTTCCGAATTCCAAATTTCCAATAGAAAGAGACGGTGATTTTGGACGTTTAAAATTAGGATTAAAACGATTTTTAAGAAGTAAAATGGTTTAATACCGTTTTTAAATAAAAATGGTTTAATGCCATTTTAAATGTCTTTTCCTATTTGACGATTTTTTTAATATAGTGGCATGGTACTTGTCATCAAATTCATAAATTTTTCCTTTACATGTTGCAATTGATGTCCGATTCCCATGAGTCCCATTCGATGGCCTTATCTTCACTATCGAATACTAGGGTTACATTTCCAATCTCCACCACCATTGACAATGTCACGCATCAAACATTGAAATTGCCTCAACTCTCATTTAAGAAAAAGAAGAAAAGTATTGTATCATTGGCTAGATTAATGGACGGTTCCAAGGTGACGGTTATGTGAGATATGGAGATAATCCGAGGTGCATTCTCATAAGAGGTGGATTCTGAATGTATGTTAGTTTAGGGGTGTCAATGGATTGATTCTAGGTTTGTTCCACATATACTTAGAACCAAAACCTAGTTAAAATCTTGGTTCCGATTCTTATTGTTTTCGATTCCGGGTATGAGATTCTTGGAATCAGAACCTACCTAACAAATACCTGATACCCATCACGTATCCACTAAGATGGATTATATTTTTTGAACTAGAAAAAATAATAAATATCCAAGTAAAATAGACAATTATATTATAAATGTAACAATTCAACTTAAAGTATTATATTTTTCTTCTTTGAATTTACACTTTTCACCCCCTATGGTATGGCACAATTCCATGTGGACCATCTAAAGTTTTGACAAATGCAATTATCTCCCCTATAGCTATGTTATAGGCTGATTTACCCAATTTCCGTCTATTTTCCGTCAATTAAACAATAAAAATGTGGTTTTTATTTTACATTTTGTAAAGACTATTTTACCCTTTTAAAAATATCATTCTTTGTTATTTATTAGATTCATGGGTAAGAGTGTCCAAATGTTTAGATTGGGGCATTTTTTTATTTAAATTTTTTTTTTTTTCAATGAAAGAAATATACAATAAGATAGTAAAATAGTAAAATGACATTTGAAGGTTATCAATGTCTGTCATAGGGGAGGTAAGTGCAACAGTCAAAAATTTAAGGGGTTAAAGTGTAATTATGCCAAATCTTAAAGGGTCGAAGTGTAATTTACCTTAAAAAAATTTATTTTGTTAACATGTGATATAACCGCACACGTTAAGTGCCATTAAATACACCTTGAAAATAAGAATTCAAGGGTATTTTTGTTTGAAAAACATATTAAGTTGCATTTTCATTCACATTTTGGATATCTCCCTTGGGGTCATGTCATCTAATGGAGGGGGCTCCTTCAAAATTTTGATGCGGCCTGCACACTTCAAAGTTTCTTCCTCGTAGGGCCAATGTTAACAAAATCCAAATTTTTTTGCCGAACACTTTCCTTACTAACATACTAAAGTTTAAAGCCTTATTGAGGGTCGCTTTGCTCAAATGGATTGCCACACCAGCAAATCCAATACTAAACATGGTATTAAATCTCATCCGAGATTGAGACGACTCGTCTGATACATCTCAATATCATCAACCAACGAGATGGAAAGATAGATCAAATGTATCAGACGAGATTTAAAATCACAGTTCATTATTTTTCATTGTTGAATGACGACTCAAACATATCGGAAAATTTGTCTGAGACGACTCAGTCTCGTTCATGGACGAGACGAGACATCAAAACGAGTTTTAAAACCATAATAACAAGTCCTGTAAGTTTCAACAAAAAATTGATATCCAAAAATCAAAAAGTCAAAAGGCAATTTCTTTTGAGCTTGATACAAGATTTTGAAAATGGGCAGCTACTGAACTTCAACTTAACTCCCAAAGTGAGAAATAACTGTTTTTTGGAAAAAAAATATATATATATATTCAACGTTCATAGAATTTTGTCCTCTACAATCTTGAAGCACCAGATCATCTTTTTGGATGCCACAAGGTAAGATCAAAGACCCTTAGTAAGGGTGAAATCCTAGAAACTTAGTCAGGCTAGTCAGGCTCAAAACAATTTTCTGGTATTTACCGGCCCCATATAAGATTCAGTTTTGGGTCTACAAATAAAGCCCACATATTATTTAGAGAAACCTTTTCCTAACTAACTTAGTAAGATCTTAAGTCTTACTAAGTGTCTCTTTGCTCAAATGGACTACCACATCAACAATCCAACACCATAGCACTCTAAGTTTATAAGAAAAATTCAGATCCAAAAAAATATATGTAATTCAAAAAACAAAATAGAATTTTGTCCTCAATGACCCTGAACCATTGAATGCCACAAGGTGATCCAAAGGACCCTCAGTGAGGGTGAAATCTTTACTAATTTATTAAGATTAGGCTGACTCATGTATTTATGCGTTATGATTCACGATTGAGAACGGTGTCCCATTCCCGTTCACGGTCGGAAGCCAAACACATAAGGCTGTGTGCACGTCTTAATTAGGAAACCAAGGTGTTTTAAGATAACGAGTTTTAGAGTAACCAAATGTTCTTGTGGTTTAAGTTAGCCATTAATTTTCTATACTACTTAATTATAGCACCACATAATTATTACTAGTAGGGGTGCAACTTGGTTCGGTTTTAGGCCAACTGGTATTGGTGGGGGTGGTGATGGATGCTTTCTTATACCTTCTCATTTATTTATTACTTTATTTAATGTAGAATGGAATTTTAATTATTTTTGTGTATTTCCTTGAACTACACTTTCAAACAAATTATTTGCACAGAGATCTCGATTTAGGAAGCTAGAATACACTGTTGAATTGAAACTAGAAAAGAAGAAAAAAACCAAGGATTTACAGTTAAATCGACTTAGTCTTCGACTAGTATGAATCAATGTTTCTCCTTATTAATAGAAAATCACTATTTTTAGTTCATGTAAGTGTTTGTTAATTTTAATGACTATTGTTGAGTTCTTCGACGGTCTTATTCACAAAAGCCTAAATGCTTTGTCAGAGCGACCTAGTCAGTAAAGCCCTCATGAGCTTTGAAGTCACCCTATATTAGTATATAGGAAGAAATGGAATTTGATGAATTAGTTTGTGTTTTTCAAAGAATATTGACACTTGGTTATTGCTTGTCATGGTTATTTTCCTAGTAATTACGATAATTTTTAGCTACCAATGAGTCCACAACACCTAAAAATGCTCTGATTGAATCTCGTTATGTTTACATGGGAGGAGGGGACAGACACTGTGAACACAGCTGACTAATGAAAGGGGAAGAACTGGCTAGACACAGAAATAACGGTTTTGAGAAATCTACACAATTTAACAAACAAGTTTTCACATATATAGATGCCATGCTAAATTTAAAAAAAATTTCTCATTCGTGTAGACTCAAGTAGTTCTAAGTTTATGGGGAAGATGGTTAATAGAGGTGAAGTGAAATGGCAAGGGATGATGGTTATAGAATAAAACCTTCTGATATGGTTCATGGTGCTTATAGCGTCAACAACTTCATAGCTCAAGACTTCCATTATAACACAACAATAATGACGATTTTCAGTAGTGGTGGCACTGATACACTGTACTTAGATAAACATAAAAAGTAATAGCTTACAAACATCAACATTCTCCTTCAACTTTATTTTTTTTATTTTTTATTATTGAGCCTGGACATAGTCGCTCTTGCTATTGGCAACCTAAAGTCGTTAAGAGTTGCATTGTAGTTGTCCAATTGAATAGACAACATCGACCTATCTATATCCTTTTAGGAGTCCACAAGGTTAAGATTTCTTTTTGGGCTTTGCATTTGATTGACTAAGAAGGGGTACTCTGTTTCTAAAGAATGACTTATAAGCTTTCTTGTTTGGAGGCTGGAGTCCAAGTTCTTTTCAAGAGAAAAGATCTATGGAGTTTAGAAGGTTCCTCGCAACTCTCAATATTTTTAAAAGACTATACCTTTGCCTAGCAAAACATGACTTTCAGGATCTTTCGTGTCCCTCTCCAACATCCGGAAGAGTAGAAGGAAGGAGACGGGTGTGATAAATGGAGGAATTGGGGCTTTTAATGTATTTAATTAAATATATATGATGGCCCGAGATTAAAAATACCTTACCTTATAAAAGAGCGCAAATAAGCCCTAAACCCGACCTACTGCCCTCAGGCCGGTAAGAGAGAAAACTACTTTATGAGCTAAAAGCAGGAGTTCGAGTCTAGCCCTTTGGGTCTTTCCTCGAGTTAATTGCTTTATGTAGCTCTGAGCTACTCCCCCCGAGGGGGTTAGGGGGGGAAACCGGTCCTTTTTTAGGGGAAAGGGGGGGTCACAGGGGGGGAAAGGGGGTCACCCCTTCCCTCACCGACCCGGACCGCTATTCCTTGCCCAAGGAATAGAGTAAGGTCTGCCCTAAAAAAATCGAAAAATCAATCTTTTTAGCTTATCCTCCCACATGACCTATTCTTTGTTGTTTATAAAGCTAGGGTGGATTGACTTTCCGACCTTAAACCCTTAATTTAATGGATTTTGGACTTTTGGCAGGCTTCAACTATCTATTTAGGTGTAAGGCCCATGGTTAGGTTATTTGATTTCTAAACCCGCCCATTTGGATGCGTTTATTGGTCCGATGAAAGGTTAACCCATTCTACAATTTTGATGCCTACAAATACCCCCTCCTCAATGCATTGGTAGAAGCACAATTGAAGGTCGTACATCTTTGATCCTGAGTTAGTTTATGCATGTCATTATCTCGCAATCCGACAACAAAAGAAAATAGTTAAATATACTTTTTAGTAATAATAGTTTTTATGAAAAATAATTTCAATTAAATGTTTTTTTAATGGAAAAATATATATTTTGCATGAAAACATTTTTAAAACGTTTTAATGGGAACATTTTAATTTTTTTATTTTAATAGTGAAAGACATCTTTTGAAAACTATTTTTAGTGAAACAAAATTTGACGAATTGTTTTTTGTTTCTTTGACACATTTTTTGTCCCTTTTTGAGAAATTTCCAAAATAATTACTTGAGAAACCTAACAAATTTGACAAGGACCCGAAGAGGAGAAGATTACAACTACCAAAAGAAAGAGTTATTGTAAGGTTATTTATGTCGTTTTGCATGTGGAGGGTGGTTTAAATTGTAATCTCATATAGATGGAGCTTGTAACACTTATTTATGATTTTAAGGAGGCAAAAAAAAGCACAAATCCTAATTCTAAACAATGCATTTGAAGATTTCTATTGAAGACAACAATGTAGATCTTGGGGAAGACATGACAGCCTCAATCTCTCGCCTCAAAATCCAACACGAATCCCAAGGATTCCTATGTTAGATCTTAATGAATGATTAACTATCTCATCTCATGATAACATATAATAATAAGAGAATAGATTCTGATAAACAATTATAAGTAACGGAAAGAAATAATATCAAAAGTTAATAGAGTGCGGAAACTAATATGACCCAAAATCCTTCAATCTCAAAATAATGATCATTCTGACTGAAATAAAACATAACTAGATAATTGAACTAAATTATATTGGCACACAATGCTTACACATAAGAGTTTCAATCTGAAACATAAAATAAATAACTACTAAGACCCTAATACCAATGATCATTCAATTGAACTTGATTCTTGATTCTTGTCTTCAAGTCTTTAGAGTTGAGAGTAAGTGATGATAATAGTGAGTAAGTGAGTTGAGAACTTGAGAGCTGAGAGTTGAGAGTGAATGATAGTGATTTGTGAGTGAGAGATTTAAGAAGAATTGAAGAGAGAGAGAGAGAGAGATTTGAGCTTAAAGAAGGTAGTAGAAAGTATGCTGTAGATGAAATATGAGGGGGTACTTATAGGAAAAATGGTAGTTTAAAGTTAAAAAAAAAAAAAAAAAAAACAAATAGGTTTGACAATTGGAAATTATGCCATCACATACTACAATATGCGTTGCATGCTTTCCTGAACAACATATTCATGTATATACGAGGGTGGCATATGCGATTTTTTATTTGGATTTCGCATATACAATCGCATTTGACAATACTGGGTGTGATTGATACTCACAGGGAACTTAGTTAAAAAGCACCAGCCTAAGAAGCACGAAAAAAGCCGTGCACACAAACGGTAGTGACCCCAGGTCAATTTTGAATCCCCATACAACTTGATTCAATCAAATCCTATGTGGGCATACATTTTTGAATCTGTCCAAGGCTCGGATCTCTACCGAAATCGCTCAAGTGGCATCCAAGGTAATCAAATTGTGCATTAGTCTTATTTTAGCTCTAATTTCGCTCAAGCCCAGTCTAGGGGTATCTAGCATAATAAGACAAGGAATTTAAGGAGATTAGAGCTCTCTCTACAACCGATCCAGCCATTTAATTCAGTATTTTGAAGCACTTACTATAAAAAATTAAGAAAGGACATTCTCTGACTAACCTACCATCAAATAGTGATATCTCACGAGCCACACATTAAATACACTGAGACACTATTAATCTAAGATAAATGAGGCATGACACAATATCCAATGATAGAGTCAGTAGCTCCCACCAACTCTGCAACCATCTAGCAAGTGAGGTGAATTTATCATGTGGTGACAACTGCCCCTCGAATTTCAGTTTAAAGAAATTTCTCAAAGTCCAGAAGAAGTTCGAAACCAGAATTCTCTCTACATCCTCTTACATATTTCATTCTTTGCAATTCCAACTATTCATATTCTTCTTCAATTTTCTCTCTCATTCTTGCATTTTTTGTTTCTAACTTTACTATCGAGGTTCATTGGCATGCACCTCAATGACAACCCCCTTTTATCCTTCATCCTTTGAAACAACCTCAAGTGACCACCAGAGCAAAGTTGCATAAAAAACTTATTAACCGATGACGAGGAATGGAAAGCCCAAAAAAACCTCCACAACAACTATTTGATGGAAGCTCAATTTGATTAATTTGTATAGTTTCGTGAAAGTTTCATAAAAAATTTGGGAACAATTTCAGTTTATACAAATAACATTTGGATTCTTATCAAAATCCATTTTCTTCAAACTTATCGAAAAGCCTATATTTTTATTGAGAATTGAACGTTAAAGAAAGTAAAATTTTAAAGTTGAAAGGTAAACAATCTATATAATTAAATATTATGATTTCTTTCCCAACTTGTATCTCCCATAAATAGGGGTTGGGATTTAATCTCCTAACAAATCTGGAGGAATAATTTCAACTTTATTACCTCTTCTCTCTTATTTTCATAAAAATGCACTATCAACTTTTTTGCCTTTATACTTAATTATGTGCCCTTTTTTTATTTGGAAAATTTATCAAAACATGCACCGAAAATCAAATAATTCCCAAAATGGAGTACTATGGAATTTAATTCAAAAAATGGTAACTTATCATTTCCGAAATTTGTTTTTTTACCAAAACGGTAAAAAATAAATATATATATATATATATATATGAACTATAAATTGATAATTTTTTATGACGAAAATACCCTTTTTATTTTTTTTAAATAGCGTTCTTTGTTAATGGGATCCTTTTGACACTGTACAAAGATAAATTCTAATCTCATGTCAAGAGGATCTGGTTGACATTGATAAATTTTTTATTTTGTTTTTAAATTATTGTGTCAATGGAATCCTTTTGACAATGTACAAAAATAAATTCTGATCATGTGAACGGGAGTTTTTAGTATAAAAAATTACCTATTTCATGTGCATAATTCTTTTTTTTATCATTTTGGTAGGAATAATTATTCTGAAAACAGTAATGTACTGTTTTTGTAAATAAGTTCAATAGCACTCCATTTTGGGAATTAATCCAAATTGGTGCTCCATTTAGGTAAATTTCTCTTTTACTTCATTGTATGTCTTTCATCTTTTACACCCCTTAACGCAAATGCTACTATTACATATTCAGTGATTAATTAATAAATTTCCTGATTAATTCCTTGATGCACGAATTAAATCTGCTAATCCCTTATTCTTAGAATTTTATGAATTTTCAAAAGATACAAATTTTTTTGTGACAACAACCATGACGACTTGCCAGAGGATCCGCTTCTGTGTAAATCATGCCTTACTTTGACTACGACAACTTAAGATTCTGCCTATCTCCTTTTTTTTTTTTCCTCCCTTTCACATGTCAGTCCAATTACTTCAATCATATTTTGTCGGAGTGAAAAACAGTTACATGGCATATTTCCCTTTAAAATTTTCCATCCATGTCTCGTCTTAATGTACCAACACACCCAAATTTAATATGATTGGTGATTAGGTAGTTTTTAGTTTTTATCAGGGTGGCAAAGTTCTAAGACTTTTTCTTCTTTAATCGATGGTTCACAGACTAAGAGTGAAATATGATAATATTTTAACCTTTCACCTTCAAAATTTTATTTTTCTTTACCTTTCAAATCTATACACCCACCATAGCTTTTGAAAAAAAAAATTTCTTTTGTAAGGAACACAAAAACATTATTTGTATATCCAATCTTTTTTTTCCTATTTTTATGAAATCTTCCTAAATTGATTCAAATGAACTGAATTGAAGCCTGGACTGAATCCAAACTTTGTTACTATGGTTAGACATTTTTTTTTTTAAATTGAAGCCTGGCTGTCCCTTTATAAGTTAGACATTTTTTTTAAAATTTGCTCTCTAACTCTGTTTAAAAGGGATTCGAAGTAACATTATAAGCAAAGGCAGAGCTAGAAAGGAGCTTGTGGGGGCAATTGTCTTATATAGAACTTTGAGACAGTCCTGTATTTTCAACTAAATACATGCCTTATTTGCCCCCACTCCCTCATCTCCCTCCTTATTTACCCCCACCTCATCACCCCCCTCCAATTTTTTCCTCCAACCCTCCTTACGGATTTTGAAGATGACATATATTAATTGGAAAATACCTAAATAGTCTTTTCTTCAATTTTCATATTTGAATTTCTCTCCAAAACAATTCATATTCAAGCTTTTCAACCGTACCATTAATTGCAGTTTGACCTACTACAATAAAATCCTGGTTCCGCCACCTTATTATGAGGTCTAATTTTATCGGCTGATGTGTGCTAGAGGAAATTATTCCAATGCGTACCCTCCACTCAACAACATGGCTATGGTAAATTGTGGGCCAGTGATCAGCATAATGGTCACGACTTGACTTTGACAAGACGACTTAAGATTTTGCCTTTCTTTCTATTTAACTCACCAACTCTGTTTAAAAGGGAATGGAAGTAGGATTATAAGATCCCATTGCGTATGGACTAGCACAATAAACAACCCACAAGTATGGCTTATATTCAGAATTACTTCTCCCTTGTATTGTTAGTTGTATTGGTTATGTTAATTTCCTTCAAAAAAGAAGCAGCACTTCAATCAGAATCTGAAGCTCTCCTTAAATGGAAAGCCAGTCTCCAAAGTCAAGCTGTTTTAAGCTCATGGACAAGAGATCAAAACAGTAGTGCGTCAAGCCCATGCAAGTGGCTCGGGATAACTTGTAACAAGGCTGGAAGCGTAACTAAAATACAACTTGTGAGCATGGGTTTACAAGGTAAGCTCAACCACTTAAATTTCTCTTCCTTGCCAAACCTTGTCTATCTAAGTCTAAGTACTAACGAATTCACGGGTACCATCCAGATGCAAGTTGGTACACTTTCCAAACTCACTTACCTTGATCTTATCGAAACAAATTATCTGGTCCATTCCCTTCATTTGTTTTTAATTTGAGCAAGCTTACCTTAGCCTGCCTTGGTCAAAATGCTTTCTTTGGACCAATCCCTTCTGACATTGGTACTTTGAAGAACTTAGTCGATCTGCGCCTTTTTGAAAATCAATTTTCTGGTCCCATCCCTCCATCTTCTGGTAATTTGAGCAAGCTCTCAACTCTGGCTCTTCAAGTAAATAATCTTTCTGGATACATCCCTCCTAACATTGGTGCTCTGAGGAACTTAGTCGGTCTTTTCCTTTCTAGCAATCAATTGTTTGGTCCCATTCCTCCATCTTTTTGTAATTTGAGCAAGCTTTCCAATGTATACCTTCATGAGAATTCTCTATCTGGATCAATCCCTCTTAACATTGGTGTTTTGAAGAACTTAGTCGATCTCCGCCTTTTTGATAATCGATTATCCGGTCCGATCCCTCCATCTTTTGGTAATTTGAGTAGGCTCACGACTCTATACCTTCAAACGAATTCTCTTTCTGGACCAATCCCTCATAACATTGGTTCTTTGAGGAACTTGGTTGATCTGCGTCTTTTTCAAAATCAATTATTTGATTGAGTACCTCAAGAAATTGGAAATCTTTCATCTTTATCTGCACTTGGTTTGAGTTCTAACAGCTTCTCGGACCACTTACCACCACAAGTATGTAAAGGTGGATCATTAGAACAATTCAATGCAGCCAACAACCATTTCATTGGACCCATCCCAAAAAGCTTGGGAAACTGCACAAGCTTGGTCCGACTCCGACTTGATGGAAACCAGCTCCATGGAAATTTATCTCTAGATTTTGGATTGTATCCAAATCTGAGATACATTGATTTGAGTTACAATAGATTGTTTGGTGTTCTCTCACCAAATTGGGGAGAATGTCAAAATCTGACAGCGCTAAAAATTCGTGGTAACATGATCAGTGGTAGTATACCAAATGAATTAAGCAAGTTAACTCACTCAAAAGTGCTCGATCTTTCTTTAAACCAACTTGTTGGGGAGATACCAAAGGAGTTGACTAGGTTGTCTGTTCTGTACATTTTGAGCTTGAATGATAACCAACTTTCCGGGCAAAGTACCATTGCAAATCGGAAGATTATCCAATTTGGAGTTCTTGGACCTCTCGATGAACAAGCTAGGTGGAAAGATTCCAGAGAGATTGGGCGATTGCTCAAAATTGTGGTATTTGAGTTTGAGCAAATACAATTTCACTAGAAACATCCCATCTCATATTGGCAATCTGAGAGCCTTACAAGAGTTACTAGACCTTAGTCTAAATTCACTTACTGGGGAGATATCACCACAATTGGGAAATCTTATTATGTTAGTAAGTTTGAATCTTTCCCATAATAAACTTGTTGGTTCCATTCCTCCTTTCTTAAGTGATATGACTAGTTTGTCATCTATCGATTTCTCGAATAATGAGTTAGAGGGCCCTCTTCCTGATAGCAAAGCTTTTCGAAACGCTTCACCGGAGGCATTCAGTAATAACAAAGGTTTATGCAGTGAATTTGGCTCATTTCCGCCTTGCAATCGACCTAGAAAAATGGATGCACGTAAAAATAAAAATAAACTTCTTGTCGTCATTGTTGGTTCATTGCTAGGCACATTGGTTCTTTGTCTAGTGGGAATCTTCTGTCTTTTTCGTCGCCAGATAAATCTGAGAAGGATAAAGAAGACCGATATTGCATCAAGAACTGGAGATACATTTGCAATATGGAATTATGATGGAAGGATTGTATACGAAGACATCATCGAAGCCACAGAAGATTTCGATGACAAATATTGCATCGGGGTGGGAGGACATGGCCGAGTTTACAAGGCAGAGTTATCAAGTAATGTTTTAGCTATAAAAAAGCTTTGTACGCAGGAAAGCGAGGAGTTAGACGATATGAAGAGTTTTGCGAATGAAGTACAAGTTTTAACAGAACTTCGACATCGAAACATTGTGAAACTTTACGGGTTTTGTTCTCACAAACAACACATGTTTTTAGTTTACGAATATATGGAAAGGGGAAGCCTAAATAAAATTCTCAACGGTGAGCGAAGGGCAATGGAATTAGATTGGGTTAAGACAGTGAATATTATCAATGGTATTGCCCATGCTCTGTCTTACATGCATCATGACTGCACACAACCCATCATTCATAGAGACATCTCAAGCAAAAAAATTTTATTGGATCCAGAATTTGAGGCTTGTATCTCTGATTTTGGCACTGCAAGGATTTTAAAGATCAATTCATCATTACAGACTACAGTTGCAGGCACATATGGTTATCTTGCTCCCGGTAAGTTTCTACTACAAACTCTCTTTTCTTATTTTTCTTATTCATAGAATTGGTAGTATTAATCATTAGTTAGAACACTCAATACATTTGGGGTATTTCGAGGAGAATTACCCAATATTGAACTAAAAAAAATAAAAAAAAATTCAATTACACTTACAGTGTCAAGTTCATAACTTTTTATTGTTTATTTCAAATTTTTATTGTCGAACTCACTAGTTAGTATTGAGTTCACCACTTTTTACTGTCTAGTTTAACATTTAATTACTAACGAGTTCGATGGTTTCTTCTTTGTTTTTTTTTAAAGAAAATATTGTCAACCTCGCCAGTAATTAAATGTTGAGCAAGACAGTAAAAAGTGTAGAACTTGATAATAAGTTGTGAGTTCGATACTAAGTAATTAAACGTAGAAATACTTAGTAATTAAATGTAGAAGTAGACAATAAAAAGTGGTGAACTTGACACCATGTGGTGAGTTCCACATGAAGTAATTTCATGTTGAAGTAGACCTTAAAATGCGGTGAACTCAACACTAAGTGGTGAGTTCAACACTAAAAACATTAAACTAGACAATAAAAAGTGATGAACCAGACACTATAATGTGAACCAGAATTTTTTTTTTCTTTTTTCAATACTAGGTAAATCTCCTTGAAATACCCAAAATGCATATATCATAGTTGCAAATCAAAATTTACAACTATGATATATTGTTGAGCTCGACAGTAATTAAATGTTGAACTAGACAATAAAAGATGGAGAGCTCAATACTAAGTGTTGACTTCGACTACTTAGTAATTAGATGTTGAACTAGACAATATAAATGGTGAACTCGACACTAAGAAGTGATTTCGAATCTAAGTACTATATATTGAAGTTGACAATAAAAAAGTGGTGAACTCGACACTATAATGTGAATTAAAAAAAATATATTTTTATTTTTCAAACTTTGATACTTGATAGATCTCCTCAAAATACCTAAAATTAGGGACTATTTAGAAAAAAAGAAATCCCTCTGCCAAGGTCCTTTAAGTAATTTTTCCTTGTTTTTAAAACAAAATATTTAGCATAGATGGGGGGGGGGGGGGTGCAACGGGTATAGAAGGTAAATTTAAATAAATATAAATACACTTGATAGCTTGTTTGGTAAATAAACAATTCATTGCCATGTATTGGATATCCCCAATCTTCTAAATATTTTAAAACAAGTGTAGCATAATAACTTTGGATTCTTGCATGCCATGTGTGGAAGCCGTTTTTTGGATAAATCAACCTTGATCACCATTTCCACATTTAATCCACCTAATGATAATAAAAACATGAAAAATAAATAGAAGAAAGATGGTTCGACAAGCATACCTACCTCTACGGGCTTGAGGAGCCGTTTCACTATGAATCTCTTGATTACATGGTCCCATATTGTAGACACCCCATTTTTGCATCCGCCTGATTAATCAAGTCGTCAACTTGATCGCAAAGGTTCCCAATGATGGATGTCTATTCCAATGCTTTTTTGTTACCAGATATGTTTCAGAAATCCAGATGAGGTATCTCGAACTGACAAAACTTAGAAACCACGCTACGCTAGGAAAATACTACCCCAGAAAGATAGAAATCATCATCCTGCAAACCAAAAAGAAGCTTCACGATAAAAATCACTAAAAATGATCAAATTACCAAAATAACCCTAACATCAAAATAACCTTAGAGCCTACATTACGCTTAGGAAAATCCGTTTAAATATATAAAACAACAAATCGAAACCAAATAAATCATTTCGCCAATTTTCACAAAATTTGACAAAATTACGAAAATACCCCTCATAAAATTCACGACCATTTGACACAAAAAATTTCATAAATGACAAAAATCAACATTCCCATTGAATTCCTTACGAAAAACTGATTCCAAAACATCCTAAAACATTGAAAAACGACTTAAAACGTAAAAAATCCTCTCCAAGGGCAAAATGGTAATTTCACAATTTTAATAATTAAAAATTTCGAAATTAATAAATAATTAATTAAATAATGTAAAGTGAAACATTAATAAAATTAATTATAAAATTTAAACCAAAAAATTGATCAATTAGGCTTTCAAGAAAAATTGTTGATGGTTCGCAAGATATTTCTTTAAGGACCCCTCCATTTGGGGGTCCAAAGAATCAAAGATATAATAGAGGGGGGTTCTCCAAAAATTTAAAGTCAATCAAGCAAGACTAAAGTCAAGATATTAAATTCAATCAAATAAGACTAAAGTTAAAATTAAAGTCAATTAAGTAAGACTAGAGTCAAGTATTAAAGTCAATCTCATAAGACTAAAGTCGAAACCCTAAATCAAAACCCTAATCTAAACTAATCGAGTCAATCTCATAAGACTAAGGGCAAAACCCTAAATCAAAACCCTAATCTAAACTAATCAAGTCAATCTCATAAGACTAAAGTCAAAACCCTAAATCAAAACCCTAATCTAATCAAGTCAATCTCATAAGACCAAAGTCAAAATCCTAAAACCCTAAAGACTAAGTCAAAACCCTAATTGAAACCCTAAAAGAAACCTTAATCAAACCCTAATGCTTCTAAAAACTTTATAAATAGGAGCCTCCACACCCTATTTTCGTATAAAAGAAAAAATCCTAGAAAATGTAGGTGAAGAAGCCTCCACAACCTCCCCAAAACCCTAATTTTGGAGCCCCAACTCCTTACCTAACACCCCTGCTTTGATTTTAGCCTAAAAAACACCCAAAAACCTCTCAAAAACATCTCAAAAATCCACAACAAATTCGAAGCACCCAGATCCAAAAAGGAGATACCTTACCTCGGAGATCAGAAATCAGATCCGGAGATAAAATGAAGTAAGGAATACGGTAGGAGCCGTTTTCACCAGATCTGAGGGAATAACACTTTTGCAAATCGAAGGTAAGATTTTCATTATTTTTTAATCTAGGTTTGTCATTAGCGATATAGATTTATTTGGGATAAGTAGAGACCGGCAATGGCCGGGCGGGGTTGGTGCCTAACACCTTCCAACCCCGTAACATGATCCCCGGATCCAGATTTTTTGTAGTAGATTAGTTCATTATCCGTTTTAGAGTCAGTTTGGTTCCTAGACCATAATAATTAGGTGGCGACTCCCAAACCTCAAGGGTCAAAAGTGGATCTGCGATCCCCGCGAATCGAGGGCGCTTTCAGTGGCGACTCCACTGGGGATTATTGAGGATCAAACTTGAAAAATCCTAAGTGTGAGATGCATTGCTAGTAGGACCTTTTTTATTTTATTTTATTTTAATTTTATTTTTTGTTATTTGTTTATTTGTTTATTTATTTTTTTTTATCATTCTCTTTGGCCTAATTATGGATCATTTGTTTGGATTCCAAATACTTTATTTTAGCACATTTTCATGGTTCAAGTTATGATCATTCGGACTGACCCTAAATAATGCAGGATGTCAAGAGGATAATAGTGTGAAAAAATGGTTATTGAACCATTTTCATTGTTTGGTTTATTTACTATTTTTGGGTTGCATTATTTTTCTTGGCATTATTTGGATTGATTTTGGGTATGTCATCTTGGAATATTACTTTTTAAGATTCAATCTAGGGTCGTTTTGGGATGACCCTAAATAATGAAAGATTCAAATTGACATAAATTGATGATGGAATGATGGTGGTGGAGATGAGAGTTATGATTATTTAAAAAAAAAATAAAAAAATTTGGATAAATTTTTTTTTTTTGTGCGTTACTAAGCATATGCGACGAGTTGTAAAAAAAAATTATTTGTGAGTAACACACTAAGAAACAAAAAAATTGACTTTTTTAATGTTGTTCGTGATGAGGAGAGGATTTCAAGAAAAAAAAATCAAAAAAAACAATTCAGATATTTTTTTTTGACACGTGGTGTGCCATTAGCGGAAAACAGCTTTTGCTGTTTTCTATCTTCTTCTCCACAAAAAATGACGGAAAACAGCAAGAAAGAGAGAGAGAACGTCTCTCTCTCTCTCTCTCTCTCTCTCTCTCTACTCTTTTTTCAATTTCATATCTTCGACTGTGATTTCGATTTCGGATCGCAAATTGCGGATCATAGAACCGAACTACCAACTATCTATTTCGTTCTATCTCTCTGTTTTTTCATGGTGAGCTAGACTGTTGATCGGTCCTTGCGATTGGTTTGTTGTGTGTCTTTAAACGGTAGATCTGATCGCACTGTCGCGTACACACAGATCGATCGAAATTTTTGAGTTAACTCGGATCATCTTCACTATCTTAAAATGGATTTGATTTTCTTGGATGATACCAAGTCTGATTTTAGTCTTAGAAGGAGTGAATCAAGATTTGATTTGCCGGATCAGTCGGGTTAAAACGTTAATTGGAATAAGGAATTTTGCTGATTTTCATGACGAATTGGCGAAGGCTTAAATCAGCTCGTTCATCTCGATCGGTTCAAACCTGTTAAATCCACGGATCTGAATCTGTAATCTTTAAAAGAATGAATTTTCTTTATTACGATGACAGATAGACTCATAATACAATGTAAATTAACGATAGTTGCAGATCTTCATTCGAATCACATTCGGAGTTTGCTGTCGGGGTTTTTGGGACCAAAACTAATAAATTGAATGAGATTGAATCAGTCTGACTTATTTGGGTACTCTAGGTTTATTTCTTTCATTGGTAAATGGTTGGATTATTCATTTTTCCTCCTCAAATCACTATGGTCACACCAATTTTTTACACGGAACATATCATATCATGATGTTGTTTTTTTCCTACGTGATTGCGAACAAGTGGTGTGGTAATAAGTTGTTAAGCCGTGACTTTTAATTTTTTTTTTTAGTTTTTTAATTTTTTCTCATTTTGTTCTATAAAAAAAAAAAATATATCAATTTTTCTTAAGAAAAAAAAATGTAATTTTTTAGCATGGCTTAGGAAAATAAAAATCAATTAGTTTTTATTTTTATTTTATTTTTTTAAATTCTTTAGAAAGACCATCTCAACAATTATCCTTCCATTATTAATTATATTATTTGAAATCCCAACTTATCTAGGGTTACCCAAAGTAATCCCTAATTGGACCAGAAAATTTTTTTTGGCTTAAACCAAAAATCATGTGCTTATTCTAGTAATCGGATCTAACTATTAGTCCATGTGTTGATTGCTTGTCTAATGTGCCATAATCTTGATTAAGATATGTGTTTGATGTGCCTTTTGATCCTAACGTTGATATGATGAGATGTGATTGGATTGGTGTTTGCTTTGATTAATGTTCAATATTTAGAATCCATGTGGTGATAATATGATTGGACTCATGAACCCGTGGACCCATGTGTTTGGAAAAAGGCCCCGGGCACATCCCACCCTGTTTTGCACACACCACATGCACGTTTACTGTTTTGCACACTTACACGTCCTATATAGCCAACGTGGCACTAGTGCGTGGCCCGGCCTCTTCGGAGATGCGACGTCATTCATGAAAACCACAACTCCAGTCACGTACCTTAGGGTATATCAAACTGGGGGCATCAATACCGTCTGATCAGGTGATTCTGAGAAGCATATTGATGCACCCAGGCTGGAGCGACCTGAGCCTTTGACCTATTGTAAGCCACACAGTCACATGTCCCGATTGCTAAGGTAGTACTAGTACGTGGTCGGTCCCCTCGTGGGATGCCAAACCATTTATGAAAGCTACAATTCTTGACTCGTACCCGTAGGTATAAAAGATAATCCAAGTATATTAATTGCATTTCTTGGTCAAAACCAGTGCCTAAGCAAGATCTTGCCCCGCTATACCCTACTGTACGAGGGGGATAGACTACGTCTATTCTAGACGAGAGGTATTTAAGTGGGCCCTTGCTCAGCATTGTGCGCCACCTCTCAACTGGAGATCAAACTGGCTGTTTTTGACTTCAGAGAAGTGAGTTGAGGTTTTAGATTATCACCTATACGGTATATCAAACCAAGTTACCACGTATCGAAATGTATATAGGTGTGCTTGGGCAAGGGTAGCCAGATAAAAATACATTGCACGTAGTAAGCTTAGAGTCTAGAAACCTTCCCCGTAGGTCACGACTCGAACTTATCATGGGTGTTCTTGGGTTGTTTATTGAATGAAACCTTTGGATTGATGAATGGATGTGAATGATGAGATCAAAGTGTATGATTGTCCCTAAGGATCAAAAATGTTATTTTTGGAAATTAAAATAGGTGCACCAACCCAATAAAAAATCCATTTTAAACTTGATCCAGTCCATCTCGATCCAACGATCATTATGGGCCGAGCCATTTGAATCAAAATGAAATTCAAACTTTTTTCTGATTCGGATTTTAAACCCATTTTAAAAAAAGAAAAATATTTTCCAGAAGAAAAATGTTTTCCAGAAGAGAAATGTTTTTCAAAAGTAAAATATTTTTCGGAAGAATAAGATTTTCCAAAAGGAAATGCTTTCCCAAAAAGTTTTCTAAAAGAAAATGTTTTCTAAAAAAAAGAAAAGGAAGAAAAATATTTTTCAGAAAAAAATGGTTTACAAAAAATTTATTTTTGCATGAAAAATTATTGAAATATGTTTGTGGAAGTTGTTATTCAATGAAAACATTATTTGTAAATATTTTTCAAGAGTGCAATAAAATTATTTTTCTGAATAATCATTACATTAATGAATTATTTAATGGATTGGTGCACAGAATTCAATAAAATCTCAGGGTTCATTTAAAATGTTATCAAGGGGGTGACACTGAAATTGGTTAAATTCACCTTCAAAGAGGTTACTATGTTATCATTGTATCTAAGCTCAATCGTCCATAGTCTAGGTAGGGTTGTAAATCCGGTCAGTTAGAGTAAACGTCAATATCAAGTCAATAGTCAAAAATGACCTCAGAATTTCTCAACATCGTCCAGTTGTTCTTTGAAGATCATAGTGCTTCAATCCTACCGGTTATAAGCAATATCTCAGTCCTCAGTCCTAATCAAACTCGTGTGGGTACTTGTCTTGAGTTTTCATGAGTCATTTGGGTTAGCTCGAGTCCTTTTTTTCAACAAGGTCATGTCTTCCTTAGATTGAGTCTACTCTTTCCTATTGAGTCAAGTTAGTTCATCGAGTCTATAGAGGTGTCTGTTGCCCCATCTGAAATTAATCAGATAAAGGAAATTTTTGAATACCTCGAGCGCATTAACGAATTAACTAATAATTTGATAGATTTCGTTTCTGAACAAGAAGATAAGAGTCGGGCTCAACCTTTAATCGAGAAAGGAAAGGTCTTTGACCTCGGAACAAAAAATAATTCCTAAAGAGATTCAAATAGAAACCATCTTATCCCTAAAGGAACACGAGGGGATAATGAATTTACTCAGAAATTTCAAAAGACTTGTTCGTGTGATCATATGAGGGTGTGTTAGGTACAAGCTTGGGTATTGTTCAACACGAAATAGATACTCGTCTATATCGATGGAATCAAAGAAGATGTTATAAAATGTATCAGCACTATCCTTACTACATCTTTAGTTTCAAATCACATATTATCAGTTGATATGGGGGTACCTTTTGAACTGATCTCTGATAATGGGTCGTACTTCAAAGCATAAATCATTACTCTATGTTTAAAGTTGAATATCTGGAAGCATAAATCATCCCCCTACCGTCCTCAGATCAATTGAACGGTTGAAGTAGTTAGTAAGAGTCTCAAGACTATCATTAGGAAAATGTATCAATCACATCGAGATTGGTCAGAAAAATTATCATTCACGCTATGGACATATCGAACTTCAATTCGATCCTCTACTGGAGCTACTCCCTACTCCTTAGTGTATGGCATGGAAGCAGTCTTACCAGTTTAAATGAAAATTTCGTCTCCCAGGGTCTTGTTGAAAAATCATTTGTTAGAAACAGATTGGGTTCGTCAGTAGTATGAAGAATTAAACTTGATCGAAGAAAACGAGTTAAAACCCTGTACCATGTGCAAGCTTATCTAAGAAGAGTCACCCGTGCATTTGACAAAAAGGTCAAAGCTCATCATTTACAAGTCAAGGATTTAACTATCAGACTTCAAAGAAAATTGAACACTCCTCCTCGACTATAGGAGAAAGTCTGAACCCAATTGGAAAAATTCATTCATTAAGGAAATACTGTATGGAAAAGTCGTTAAACTTCAAGATCATGATGGAAGTGAATTACCAGAGTCAACCAACCTTGACCGGATCAAATGGTACTACATTTAAGGAGGTTATCTTTGGCCGAATCAATTTTCCTGCTATCCAATTCATTATCTCCTTTCTCAGTTGAAAGCGCCCTCGATCCGCTGGGTGTGCGGATCCGCTTTTGACCCTTGAGGTTTGGGAGTCGCCACCTAGTTGTTAAGGTCTAGGAACCAAACTGACTCTAAAAAAGGTAAACTAATCTACGAAAGAGAAAAAGAGTCCGGGGATCACGTTACGGGGTTGGAAGGTGTTAGGCACCAACCCCGTCCGGCCAAAGTCGATCTCTACTAACTTCCCAAATAAATCACATTGCTAAAACCTAGATAAAAATAAAAATAAAAAATTTTATACCTTTCCAATAGCAAGGATTTTGTTCCCTCAGATCTGACAAAAATAGCTCCTTTTACCGTACTCCCTTGCTTCATTCTGTCTCCGGATTTGATTTTGGATCTTCAAGGTAAGGTATCTCTTTATTTTTGGAACTGAACTCTTCAAGTTTGTTGCGGATTTTGGGATGTTTTTGGAAGGCTTTTAGGCGTTTCTTCTGCTAAAATCGAAGGAGGGATGTTAAGTAAGGAGTTGGGGCTCCAAAACTAGGGTTTATTGGAGGCTATGGGGCTTCTAGACCTATTTCTCTTAGGGTTTTTTGATTTGATACGAAAATAGGGTGTGAGCACCTCTATTTATAGATTTTTTTAGTGGTTGATTTGGATAGAGTTAGTATTTAATTAGACTTCTTTTAATTAGAGTTGTGTTTTAGTTAAAATTGTTTTAGGTAGAATTGTGTTTTAATTATAATTGTTTTAGGTAGAATTGTTTTTAAGTTTAAAACTCTATTAGATATAGTTATTATTTAATTAGAATTCTATTATGACTTTTGGTCTTATTTGATTGACTTTTAATATTTTGACTTTGGTCTTATTGATTGACTTTTAATATCTTGACTTCAGTCTTGCTTAATTGACTTTAATTTTGACTTCAGTCTCACTTGATTGACTTTAATACCTTGACTTCAGTCTTGCTTGATTTACTTTTAATTTTTGGAGAACCCCCCTCCATTATTTCTTTAATTCTTTGGACCCCCAAATGGAAGGGTCCTTAAAGAAATATCCCACGAACCCTTAACAATTTTACCTGAAAGTCCGATTGATCGATTTTTTTAGTTCTAATTTTTAAATTAATTTCATTAATATTTCACTTTAATTATTTAATGTTTTATTTATTAATTTTGAATTTTTAATTATTAAATTGTGAAATTATCGTTTTACCCCCGGAGAGGATTTTTCACGTTTCAAGTCAGTTTTTAATGTTCTAGGATGTTTTAGAATCGATTTTTCATAAGGAATTCAATGGAAATATTAGTTTGTGTCATTATGAAATTTTTTTGTGTGAAATCGTTGTGAACTTTATGAGGGGCATTTTCGTAATTTTATCAAATTCTATGAAAATTGGGAAAATGATTTATTTGATTTCGATTTGTTGTTTTATGTGTTTGAGAGAGTTTTCCTAAGCGTAACGTAGGCTCTAGGGTTGTTTTGAGGTTAGGGGTATTTTGGTAATTTGATCAATTTTTAGTGATTTTTATCGTGAAACTTCTTTTTGGTCTGCAAGATGATGATTTCTATGTTTCTGGGGTCGTATTTTCCTAGTGTAGCGTGGTTTCTAAGGTTTTGTCAATTCGAGATACCTCATCTGAATTTCTGAAACACATCTGGTAAGAAAATAAAGCAATGGAATACACATCCATCATTGAGAATCGTTGCGATCGGGTTGACGAGTTGATTAATCAAGCGAGTGCAAAAAATGGGGTGTCTACAGATGCCCCTCTTTGGCAGAGGGTTGTAGCAAACTAGATAGCAAATCTATTTTGGTAGATAGTGCGATATCTGAATGCCAAAGCTAGTGACAGTTCATTTTGCAGCCTGATTTAGCAATTCGTCAAGGTGTTCGGATCCTTGAGGATAAAACTCTCCCCGAACTAAAATATTGTCAGGTCCTTGAGCGCAAGCTCTCTCTGACAGTGTCAGATCCTTGAATTTTAAAGAATTCTCCCTGACTAAAGAGTGCAAATGTGCAAGTGTGTGCACTGTGTGAAACTGAGTAAAATCTGAGTATAATTTTAGCATAATTTGAGTATAAACTGAGCATAATTGAGTAAAACTGAGCATAACTTCGAGAAAACCCTCGACGGTAACTGAACAAAATCCAAGATAACCCTTGGCGGCATCTGAGCAAAATCCAAGATAACCTTGGCGAAAACTGAGCAAAATCCAAGATAACTCTTGGCGGCAACTGAGCAAAATCCAAGATAACCCTTGGCGGCAACTGAACAAAATCCAAGATACCCTTGGCGGAAACTGAGCAAAATCTAAGATAACCCTTGGCGGCATCTGAGCAAAATCCAAGATAACCCTTGGCGGCAACTAGGCAAAATCCAAGATAACCCTTAGCGGAAACTAAGCAAAATCCAAGATAACCCTTGGCGGCAACTGAGCAAAATCCAAGATAACCCTTGGCGGCAACTGAGCAAAATCCAAGATAACCCTTGGCGGAAACTGAGCAAACCCTTGGCGGCAACTGAGCAAAATCCAAGATAACCCTTGGCGGCAACTGAGAAAAATCCAAGTTAACCCTTGGCGACATCTGAGCAAAATCCAAGATAACCCTTGGCGGCAACTGAGCAAAATCCAAGATAACCCTTGGCGGAAACTGAGCAAAATCCAAGATAACCCTTGGCAAAAACTGAGCAAAATCCAAGATAACCCTTGGCAGCAACTGAGCAAAATCCAAGATAACCCTTGGCGGCATCTGAGCAAAATCCAAGTTAACCCTTGGCGGCATCTGAGCAAAATCCAAGATAACCCTTGGCGGCAACTAAGCAAAATTCAAGATAACCCTTGGCGGAAACTGAGCAAAATCCAAGATAACCCTTGGCGGAACCTGAGCAAAATCCAAGATAACCCTTGGCGGAAACTGAGCAAAATCCAAGATAACCCTTGGCGGCATCTGAGCAAAATCCAAGATAACCCTTGGCGGCAACTGAGCAAAACTGGCAGAGGAACGAAGGAATTTTGGGAAAGAATGAATGAATTTTGAGAATACTGATTGGAACAAATCGGAGAACGAATAAATCTGGAAGATAATGAATCTGGAAGAGAAATGATCGATTCCAGGAATGATTGAATCTGAAAAAGAATCTGGAGAACGAAAGAATGCAATATCTCTTATGTGAGATCCAAAATGCTTTTGTTTGAACCTCAAGGATTTGTTAAAAAGTTTTATGAATTTAAAACCTGAGTTTTTATTTCTTTTGAACCTCAAAAGTTTTTTGAAAAAACTGTTATCAAGAGGGTAACCTTAAGTTTGGGGTTCCTATTATTTTTTTTAGGATTAACATTGCTCGAAGACAAAATGCCCCTAGTTTGACCATGTACGTGGCATTGAAGATAATTGAACACATCATGCAAAAATTAAAAAAAAGCCCCTAGTATAAGGGGGAAAAGTTACAAGAAAGAAAATGCCCCTTGTATGAAGGTTTGAAATATTTGATTACCACAAGCGCAATAAAGATTCAACTTTTAATTTTGATTAATTTTATTAAAGATTTTGAGTCAGGCTCAAGATAACAAAATATTTCCTTTTGGGACTCATCATAGAATTCACCCTTATCTCCCTCGGTTCACTTGGGGAAGTAAACATTTTCAGATCGATCGTAGACAAGATACTTGTGGCTTCTGAGTCTATGCCTGGTTTAAGCTAAGTATTGAACTTGATTATTCTGACTTCTGATGTTTCAGCTTGGACTGCTCTCAGCTTAGGATTTTCTTCTGTTTTTCTTTGTTGCTCTAACTTTTGCCTAGATCGCCTTTTAAGGTTTTCAATCTATCGAGCTTGCTCTAACTTTTGCCTAGATCGCCTTTTCAGGTTTTCGATCTAGCGAGCTTTTTCTTCTTCTTTTTTCTCAGCTCTGATTGTTGCCAAAGTTGTCCTTTTAGATTTTCAACCTTGCGAGCTTGCCTTAATTTTTGCTTAAGTCGCCCTTTTCGGGTTTTCAACCTAGCAGGCCTTATCATTTTTTTTTTATCTTTTTCTTCTCTTCTGAACTTCTGGAGTTGTTGTTTGATCATGCTTTGCTATCTCCCTTGACTTTTCGCACGGTACTTAGGAGGACTTTTATAGGTAGGCTTAGGACTGGGTATAAAAAGAAAAGGATTTTGAGGCTCAAAAATCCAAATGCCCCTTCTGTGACATTTTCTTTTAAATTATTTTCTTTTTTCTTGAATTTTCTTTTTCATTTTGACAATTTTTTTTCTTTTGAATTTTTTCTTGATTTTTTTTATTGTGTGGGAAATATATTTTTTATTTTGATGTGGTCGGGCCTGAAGTAACTTCTCAGGTTGCCTACGTACCCCAAAATTTTGGGATCAGACCAAAACGTAGTTCGAATTTTTCCCTCCCCTGGGTTAGGTAATCAGGCTAAGAAGTAAAAGGCATATTTTTCTCTTTTTGAACAGGCTGCAAAGGGGTTGAGAAAGGAAATAATTAACTAGGTAGTAGGAAAATTGATTCGGCCAAAAATGGCCTCCTAAAATGTAGTACCGTTTGATTTGGTCAAGGTTGATTGGTTCTGGTAATTCGATTCCATCATGATCTTGAAGTCTGCCAGCTTTTCCTGGTAATATTTCATTGATGATGTACGGACCTCCCCAATTTGGTTTGAACTTCCCTCTAGGGTCAAAAATAGGTGCCCGATTCTCTTTGAGTACTAAATCCCCGACTTGTAAGTGACGAGCCTTGATTTTTTTTTGTCAAACGCACGGGCGACTCTTCTTTGATAAGCTTGCACGTGATACAAAGTTCTTAGTCGTTTTTCTTCGATCAAACTTAATTCTTCATACCATTGAAGAACCCAATTTGCTTCTGACAATTGACTTTCATTGAAGGCCTTGAAATACGGGATTTACGTTTCACCTGGTAAGATTACTTCCATATCATAGACTAGAAAGTAGGGAATAGTTCCAGTGGAAGACTGTATTGTGAATGATAACTTCTCTAACTAATCCTGGTGTGATTGACACATTTCCTTGATGATTGTTTTGAGATATTTTATTGATTGCTTCAACCGTTCCATTGATCTGAGGACGGTAGGGGGATGATTTGTGATTCTGAATCTTCAACTTTAAACACAGAATAATGATTTATCCTTTGAAGTACGACCCATTATCAGATATCAGTTCAAAAGGTATTCCCATATCGACTGATAATATGTGATTTGTAACTCAAGATGTAGTGAGGATAACGCTGATACATTTTATAACATTTTCTTTGATATCATTTTATCAATTTAATATCTAATCCGTGTAAGACAACACCCAAGCTTGCATTTAACATATCCTCATAGGCCCACGCGAATAAGTCTTTTGAAATTTCTGAAAAAATTCATTATCCCCTTGTGTTCCTCTAGAGATAAGATGGTTTCTATTTGAATCTCTTTAGGAATTTATTTCTGTTCCGAGGTCAATGACCTTTGCTTTCTTGAGCCCGACTCTTATCTTCTTGTCTTTGAAGCTAGATTATTAGTTAATTCGTTAATGCGCTCGAGATATTCAAAAATTTCTTTTGTGCGATCAATTCAGAAGGGGCGACAGACACCTCTATAAACTCGACGAACTAACTTGACTCAATAAGAAAGAGTAGACTCAATCTTAGGAAGACATGACCTTGCTAGAAAAAAGGACTCGAGCTAACCCAAATGACCCATGAAAACTCAAGACTACCCAAAACGGGCTTGATGAGAATTGAGACGTTGCTTACAACCGGTAGGATTGAAGCACTACGATTTTCAAAGAACAACTGGATGATGTTGAGAAATTTTGAGGTCATTTCTTACTGTTGACTTGATATTGACGTTTACTCTAACTGACCGGATTTACAATCCTAACTAGACGATGGACGATTGAGCTTAGATACAACGATAACCCTTAAACCTCTTTGAAGGTGAATTTAATCAATTTCAGTGTCACCCCCTTGATAACATTTTAAATGAACCCTGAGATTTTATTGAATTTTGTGCACCAATCCATTAAAAAATTCATCCATTCAATGATTATTTAGAAGAAAAATAATTATGTTGCACTCTTGAAAATTATTGGAAAATAATATTTTTATTATATAAAAATTATCACAAATCTGATTATTTTTTGCAACATTTTTTGGTAGTTTTCCAAGGTCCATAAAAACTTTTCATGCAAAAATGGATCTTTGCAAATTATTTTTCCTTCTTTTTCTTTTCTTTTAGAAAACATTTTCTTCTGGAAAATATTTTTTCTCTGAAAAATAGTTTTTTATTTGGAAAACATCTTCTCTTGGAAAATCTTGTTTTTATGAAAAATTTTTTCTGGAAAACACTTTTTCTTAGAAAACATTATTTTCTAGAGAATAACACTTTTTTGGAAAACCTTTTTTTTTTAAAGAACACTTCTTTTGGAAAACACTTTTTCTAGAAAATACTTTCCCTTCCTAAACCATTTTTGCTCTTTGAAAATTTAATTTCTATTTCGATTTAAATGGTCCGACCTATAATGATCGTTGGATCGAGATGGACTGGGTCAAGTTTAAAATTGATTTTTTATTAGGTTGGTGTACCCAATGATACTGTAATTTCAAATCAGGTTAAACAACAAAAAATTTATCCTTGAGGACAAACCCGCACATTCCTGATCTCATCATTCATATACATTCATCTCATCATTCATATACATTCATCTCATCATTCACATGCATTCTGATCTCATCTGAAAGCGTCCTCGATCCGCGGGGTGCGTGGATCCACTTTTGACCCTTAAGGTTTGGGAGTCGCCACCTAGTTGTTAAGGTCTAGGAACCAACTGACTCTAAAAAAGGTAAACTAATCTACGAAAGAGAAAAAAGAGTCCGGGGATCACATTACGGGGTTGGAAGGTGTTAGGCACCAACCCCGCCCGGCCAAAGTCGGTTTCTACTAACTTCCCAAATAAATCACATTGCTAAAAACCTAGATAAAAATAAAAATAAAAAAATTTCATACATTTCCGATAGCAAGGATTTTGTTCCCTCAAATCTGACAAAAAAGAGCTCCTTGTACTGTATTCCCTTGCTTCGTTCTGTCTCCAAATTTGATTTTGGATCTCCGAGGCAAGGTATCTCCTTATTTTTGGATCTGAACTCTTCAAGTTTGTTGCGGATTTTGGGATGTTTTTGGAAGGCTTTTAGGCGTTTCTTATGCTAAAATCGAAGGAGGGATGTTAGGTAAGGAGTTGGGACTCCAAAACTAGGGTTTATGGGAGGTTAGGGGGGCTTTTAGACCTACTTCTCTTAGGGTTTATGATTTGATACGAAAATAGGGTGTGAGCACCTCTATTTATAGATGTTTTTAGGGGTTGATTTGGATAGAGTTAGTATTTAATTAGAGTTTTTTTAATTAGAGTTGTGTTTTAGTTAGACTTATTTTAGGTAGAATTGTGTTTTAATTAGAATTGTTTTAGGTAGAATTGTTTTTAAGTTAGAACTCTATTACATTGAGTTATTATTTAATTAGAACTCTATTATGACTTTTGGTCTTATTTGATTGACTTTTAATGTTTTGACTTTAGTCTTAATTGATTGACTTTTAATATCTTGACTTCAGTCTTGCTTAATTGACTTTAATTTTGACTTTAGTCTCACTTGATTGACCTTGACCTTAGTCTTGCTTGATTGACTTTTAATTTTTGGAGAACCCCCCTCTAAAATATCTTTAATTCTTTGGACCCCCAAATGGAGGGGTCTTTAAAGAAATATCTCACGAACCCTCAACAATTTTACTTGAAAACCCGATTGATCGATTTCTTCGGTTCAAAATTTTAAATTAATTTCATTAATGTTTCACTTTAACTATTTAATATTTTATTTATTAATTTCAAATTTTTTAATTATGAAAATTGTGAAATTATCGTTTTGCCCCCGGCGAGGACTTTTCACGTTTTAAGTCGGTTTTTAATGTTCTAGGATATTTTAGAATCGATTTTTTGTAAGGAATTCAATGGAAATATTAGGTTGCATCATTTATAAAAAATTTGTGTGAAATGGTCATGAACTTTATGAGGGGTATTTTCGTAATTTTGTCAAATTATGTTAAAATTGGCGAAATGATTTATTTGGTTTCGATTTGTTATTTTATGTGTTCGAGAGAGTTTTCCTAAGCGTAACGTAGGCTTTAGGGTTGTTTTGAGATTAGGGGTATTTTGGTAATTTGATCAATTTTTAGTGATTTTTATCGTGAAACTTCTTTTTGGTCTGCAAAATGATGATTTCTATATTTCTAGGGTCGTATTTTCCTAGCGTAGCGTGGTTTCTAAGGTTTTGTCAATTCGAGATACCTTATCTGGATTTTTGAAATATATCGGGTAACAAAATAAAGCAATGGAATACACATCCATCATTGGGAATCATTGCGATCGGGTTGACGAGTTGATTAATCAGGCGGATGCAAAAATGGGGTGTCTACAGATGCCCCTCTTTGGCAGAGGATTGAAGCAAACTAGATAGCAAATCTATTTCGGTAGATAGTGCGATATCCGAATGCTAAAGCTAGTGACAGTTCATTTTGCAGCCTGATTTAGCAATTCGTCAGGATGTTCGGATCCTTGAGCGTAAAACTCTCCCCGAACTAAAAGGTTGTCAGGTCCTCGAGCTTGAACTCTCACTGACAGTGTCAGATCTTTGAATTTTAAAGAATTCTCCCTGACTAATGCGAAAGTGCACGTGTGTGCAATAGTGTGATGTTTACTGAGTAAAAATGTGTCAGGTCCTAGAGATCTTCTCTCACTGACAATAATGATTCAAAATTGAGATGCACTTATGCAATAAAAACAATCATGGTAAGGTTTAACAATGTGGTAATTGGAGTCATAACATTGTAGGAACTTCATTAAATCCTATTTGAAATTCTTTTTTGGAGTTCGAAAAAGTTTGAGTCTCATTTATCGGATTCGAGCCTATTATAGCCACACTTCTCAGGCTAAGGAACTTAAACAATCCTGTTAATTCAATATGATTCAAACAAAGCTGGAGTCTCATTTCTGAGACTCTGGCTAAGGTTTATAAGAACTTAAACAATCCTATTAAAATTGGAGTCTCGTTTTTCAAACTCTAACTAAGGTTAATAGGCACTTCAAAAAACCTATTCATTATATGATTCAAAAAGTTGGAGTCTCGCTTCTCAGACTTGAATCTAGGTTTGTAGGCACTTCAAAAAACCTACTCATTCTATGATTCAAAAAGTCGGAGTCTCATTTCTCGGACTCGCGCTTAGGTTTGTAGGCACTTCAAAAAACCTATTCATTCTATGATTCAAAAAGTTGGAGTCTCGTTTCTCGAACTCGAACTTGGGTTTATAGGCACTTCAAAAAACCTACTCATTCTATGATTCAAAAAGTTGGAGTCTCGTTTCTCGAACTCGAACTTGGGTTTATAGGCACTTCAAAAAGCCTATTCATTCTATGATTCAAGATGTTAGAGTCTCGTTTCTCGGACTGAACTTAGGTTTGTAGGCACTTCAAAAAGCCTATTCATTCTATGATTCAAAAAGTTGGAGTCTCGTTTCTCGAACTCGAACTTGGGTTTATAGGCACTTCAAAAAACCTACTCATTCTATGATTCAAAAAGTTGGAGTCTCGTTTCTCGAACTCGAACTTGGATTTATAGGCACTTCAAAAAGCCTATTCATTCTATGATTCAAGATGTTAGAGTCTCGTTTCTCGGACTGAACTTAGGTTTGTAGGCACTTCAAAAAGCCTATTCATTCTATGATTCAAAAAGTTGGAGTCTCGTTTCTCGGACTCAAACTTAGGTTTGTAAGCACTTCAAAAAGCCTATTCATTCCATGATTCAAAAAGTTGGAGTCTCGTTTCTCGGACTCGAACATACTAAGCCACGTTTCTCGGGCTCAGATTTATAGGAACTTAAACAATCCTATTAATTCATTCTATAATTCAAAATCGAGCTCAAAGTTTGATAGATCAGGCCTTTATTGGCTTATCATGCATCTGGATTCATAATTTTCATTGGGCTTCGCCGGACTTTTAAGCTTTTGTAAGATTTTCTTTTTATCATGTGATTAAGAACAAAAACTTTGGAATTAAATGACCTTCAAAAATGCCCCTAGTTTCAAGGTTTACTTTAACTGGGACTTGACTACGAGACTGATGGAATGGATTACGCTCGAAAAATATGGACTCTGTTGTATGACATATAGAAGAACTGACATTCCTTTAAATTTAAGACTCTTAAGATTATCATATGTACAATAAAGAATTGATCATTATTTTTGAGAAATGCTTGAGCTGGACTTAAAAAATCTTGATAAATATTAGAATAAAAGATCCTTCACTTCAAAGTGGTTGATGATTCTACATCTTCCATTAGCGAACACTTGAACAAGTAAACATACTTTTGAAGATCCTACAATGTTCAAGATGATTTCTGATTTTTTTTTACTTCAACATTGTGGCTTCGTCGGATGCGAGCTCTTGATTGAAAAATGAATATTGTGGCTTAAATGGTTCTGCATTTTCTGCAAAAGCTTCCTTCTGAATTTTTCTTCTTGATGAGACTTTTCTTCCATTTTATGATGCCCTAATTTTTGCCTAGATCGCTTTTTCAGGTTTTCAATCTAACGGGCTTTGTTTTTCTTTTTCTGATGATGCCTTGATTTTTGCCTAGGTCGCATTTTCAGGTTTTCAACCTAGCAGGCTTTCTTTTTTATGGTTATGCCCTAAATTTTGCCTAAATCGCCTTTTCAGGTTTTCGACTTAGCGGGCTTCTCTTTTTTTTCTTGATGATCTTGTATAACCAACTCGACAACTTCTCAGTTCCCTGCACCTTAACCGAGTCAATAAGCATTCAGGAGGACTTAATAGGTGGGCTTAGGACATGGTTTAGAAAGAAAAGGTAAAATGCTCGACTTCCCAAAATGCCCCTAGTCTAATATTCTCTTTTTTTCATTATTTTCTGTAAATTCTTTTGACTCTTTTTTTCTAATGCCCCTAGTTTGGCATTCTTTTTTTTATCAATTCTTTTGATTTTTTTCTAGTGCCCCTAGTTTGGCATTCTTTTCTTTTGAATATTTCAATAGTGGATTTTTCTTTTAGATGACACTTTTCTTAAGAGAATACACTTATTCTTTACGTGACCGGGCCTGAAGTAACTTCTCAGATTGCCTACGTACCCCAAATATTTCTTTTTCTTTTGGGATCAGGTCAAAACGTAGTTCATACTAAGATTCCCTCCCAAGGTTGGTCGGCGTGGTTTAGAAAGAAAAGGTTATTGATTTTTTTTAAAGGCTACGAGGGGCTAAAGAAAGTTATCTTCTTCTTGGTAAGACAGGAAAATGGTTCGATCAAAAAAGGCCTCCTTTTGTGAAATACTACTCGATTTGGTCAAGGTTTTAGAAACTCAATGTCTTGATTGCTCTATCGAGTAAGGTCTTCTTTTGAGAATGAGTAATCTTCAATCTTCTTCTGAGAAGGAATAATCTTCAGTCTTTTTCTGATAAAGAGAAATCTTCGGTCATTTTTTACAAAGTTGAGTGTGATTGACTTCTTTGTATTTGACGTTGACTCGTTCAATCCTTTCCAAATTTCAAAAAAAAATCTTATATTCTTTCGTGAATGAGAACTCTTCTTTCTTAAGCGAAAAACATGATGAATCCCTTCTTTGCAGATCTTAACACATTTGTTGATGGTTTCAAATACATCATTCTTGATAATATTTAATTTTGAAGTTCACCTTCAACTTTAGGATTTGATCTAATTTGGTGCAATCTATCCATATATTCTCACGAGACCATGCAGGAACGTTGTTGAATTTTTTAAGTAAATTTATTATTCTTCTCATGTTCTTCTAAGAAAAATGTAGTACCCACATACACTTTTTGAGTGTACTATTTAATTCAAATATTTATCGAGTTTGATTAGTGAGCTATAAGTCAATCCTCATATTAGATATTATACTCAAATCATTATTACACGCATGATAATCAGAAACTTCTATATTTTATTGGAATTAAAAAACATAGATTGACAAACTCGACTAAAACTTGAAAATTGAAGAAAGACTAACGTAACTGAAACAACTAACTAGATTTAAAGACTGACGAAAATTGGATTGAAACTCAAAGAAAACTAGGGACAATTATCTACAAAGAAAAAAGGTCTTTCTGGGTGGATGGACTACTTGGATTTGACATTAGTACTTTGACTAAACGACTCTTTTAAAGGACCCAAAATGACACAGATGAGGGTTTAGAACGTTTAGGGGTACCTATGATTAACCATCAATTCTGAAGGTTTGTCTCTTAACCACATGATTAAAATTTTGATATAAATTAGCCCTCCGGTGGGAAATATCGAATCCAAATGCACTATAAGTCTATATTAACCAAGAAAGTGAGAAAGGTTAGATGCGGGTCCACCCCTGATTGGGATTGAACCTTTGATCAGATAAATTAATTTGATCTTAAGATCGAATCTTTCTAGATAAAGTGGTATGGATCTTTAAAAGTGAAACCAATTAGTCCAACTGATTTGGTATTGATCAGTTTGATCCATTTGTCAATTGGGCCAACTGGTTTAATTGGTTCAAATTGATCGGTACATTTCACTGATTGGGTCAGACCGATATTGCGGGTTTTGTTTGATTATTCTGGATCGGTCTGCCCACCTACCTATTGGTTGGATTGAATAAAGCAACCCGGGAACACCCATAGTCAGTTCGGGACGTGACCTATAGGAAGGCTTCTAGACTCTAGGTTTACTACATGCAATGCATTTTTATCTAGCCACCCTTGCCCAAGCACACCTATATACCTCTCGATACGTGGTGACTTGGTTTGATATACCGTATAGGTGATAATATAAAACCTCAACTTACTTCTCTGAAGCTAAAAACAGCCAGTTTGATCTCTAGTTGAGAGGTGGCGCACAATGCTGAGCAAGGACCCACTTAAATACCTCTCGTCTAGAATAGACGTAGTCTATCCCCCTCGTACAGTAGGATACATCGGGGCAAGATCTTGCTTAGGCACCGATTTTGACCAAGAAATGCAATTGATATACTTGGATTATCTTTTATATACCTATGGGTACGAGTCAAGAGTTGTAGCTTTCATAAATGGTTTGGCATCCCACGAGGGGACCGACCACGTACTAGTACTACGTTGGCAATCGGGACATGTGATTATGTGGCTCACAATAGGTCAAAGGCTCAGGTCGCTCCAGCCTGGGTGCATCAATATATCTCTCAGAATCACCTGATCAGACGGTATTGATGCCCCAGTTTGATATACCTTAAGGTACGTGACTGGAGTTGTGGTTTTCATGAATGACGTCTTATCTCCAAAGAGATCGGGCCACGCACTAGTGCCACGTTGGCTATATAGGACGTGTAAGTGTGCAAAACAGTAAACGTGCATGTGGTGTGTGCAAAACAGGGTGGGGTGTGCCCGGGGCCTTTTTCAAACACATGGGCCCATGGGCTAGATTATGTCATCACATATGGATATCAAATGAATATTGATCAAGCAAATAATACAAAACCCATCACATCTAAGTTAAGATGAAAGCAAACACATCACAAATATATCTGTAGAGATCATGACACATTATATGGGCATATAACACAAATAATAATTAATCTTATCCAACATTAAAAAGGCCCACAAATTTGTTGTCTATGGTCCAATCAAGGGTTACTTTTGGGTGATCCAAAATAAATCGAGATTCCAATAGGTGTTTGAAAGCGCCCTCGATCCGCGGGGTGCACGGATCCGCTTTTGACCCTTGAGGTTTGGGAGTCACCACCTAGTTATTGTGATCTAGGAACCAAACTGACTCTAAAATGGATAAAAACTACTCTACTACAGAAAATCTGAATCCGGGGATCATGTTACGGGGTTTGAAGGTGTTAGGCACCAACCCCGCCCGGCCATGGCCGGTCTCTACTTATCCCAAATAAATCTACATCACTAATGACAAACCTAGATTAAAAAAATTAAAATAAATAAAAAAACTTACCTTCGATCTGCAAAAGTACTATTCCCTCAGATCTGGTGAAAATGGCTCCTTGTACCGTATTCCTTACTTAATTCTATCTCCGGATCTGATTTCTGATCTCCGAGGTAAGGTATCTCCTTCTTGGATCTGGGTGCTTCGAATTTGTTGTAGATTTTTGGGATGTTTTTTAGAGGTTTTTGGTTGTTTTTTAGGCTAAAATCGGAGTAGGGGTGTTAGGGAAGGAGTTGGGGCTCCAAAATTAGGGTTTTGGGGAGGCTATGGAGGCTTCTTTACCTACTTTTCCTAGGGTTTTTTCTTTGATACGAAAATAGGGTGTGGAGGCTCCTATTTATAAAGTTTTTAGAAGCATTAGGGTTTGATTAGGGTTTCAATTAGAGTTTTGACTTAGTTTTTAGGGTTTTAGGGTTTTGACTTTAGTCTTATGAGATTGACTTGATTAGTTTAGATTAGGGTTTCGATTTAGGGTTTTGACCTTAGTCTTATGAGATTGACTTGATTAGTTTAGATTAGGGTTTTGATTTAGGATTTTGACTTTAGTCTTATGAGATTGACTTTAATACTTGACTCTAGTCTTACTTAATTGACTTTAGTCTTATTTGATTGACTTTAATATCTTGACCTCAGTCTTGCTTGATTGACTTTAAATTTTTGGAGAACCCCCCTCTATTATATCTTTAATTCTTTGGACCCCCAAATGGAGGGGTCCTTAAAGAAATATCTTGCGAACCCTCAACAATTTTGCTTGAAAACCTGATTAATAAATTTTTTGGTTTAAATTTTAATAATTAATTTCATTAATGTTTCACTTTACATTATTTAATGATTTATTTATTAATTTTGAAATTTTTAATTATTAAAATTGTGAAATTACCATTTTACCTTCGGAGAGGATTTTTTAAGTTTTAAGTCGTTTTTCAATGTTCCAAGATGTTTTGAAGTTAGTTTTTCGTAAGGAATTCAATGGGAATGTTGGTTTTTATCATTTATGAAGTTTTTTTTGTATGAAATGGTCGTGAACTTTATGAGGGGTATTTTAGTAATTTTGTCAAATTTTGTGAAAATTGGCGAAGTGGTTTACTTGGTTTCGATTTGTTGTTTTATGTGTTTGAACAGATTTTCCTAAGTGTAATGTAGGCTCTAAGGTTGTTTTGATGTTAGGGGTATTTTGATAATTTGGTCATTTTTAGTGATTTTTATCGTGAAGCTTCTTTTTTGGCTTGCAGGATGATGATTTCTATGTTTCTGGGGTAGTATTTTCTTAGCGTAGCGTGGTTTCTAAGTTTTGTCAGTTCGAGATACCTCATCTAGATTTTTGAAACATATCTGGTAACAAAATAAAGCATTGGAATAGACATCCATCATTGGGAACCTTTGCGATCGGGTTGACGACTTGATTAATCAGGCGGATGCAAAAATGGAGTGTCTACAGATGCCCCTCTTTGGCAGAGGGTTGAAGCAAACTAGATAGCAAATCTATTTTGGTAGATAGTGCGATATCTGAATGCCAAAACTAGTGACAGTTCATTTTGCAGCCTGATTTAACAATTCATCGGGCATTCGGATCATTGAGCGTAAAACTCTCCCCGAACTAGAAAAATGTCAGGTCCTTGAGCGCGAGCTCTCACTGGCAGTGTCAGATCCTTGAATTTTTTAAAAAAATTCTCCTTGACTGATGTAACAACTGTGTAAGTGTGTGGGCTCAAAATCTGAGATAGATTTCAAAGAGTTTGAGTTGGAAATGAGTCAAATCTGAGCATGAAGTAAATATAAACTGAGCATAATTCTAAGAAAACCCTTGACGGCAACTGAGAAAAATTCTAAGACAACCCCTGGCGGCATCTGAGCATAGTTCCGAGAAAACCCTCGACGGCATCTGAGCATAATTCACAGAAAACCCTTGGCGGCATCTAAGCATAGTTCCGAGAAAACCCTCGGCGGCATCTGAGCATAATTCCAAGAAAACCCTTGGCGGCATCTGAGCATAATTCCAAGAAAACCCTTGGCGGCATCTGAGCATAGTTCCGAGAAAACCCTCAGCGGTATCTGAGCATAATTCCAAGAAAACCCTTGGCGGCATCTGAGCATAGTTCCGAGAAAACCCTCGACGGCATCTGAGCATAATTCCAAGAAAACCCTTGGCGGCATCTGAGCATAATTCCAAGAAAACCCTTGGCGGCATCTGAGCATAGTTCCGAGAAAACCCTCGGCGGCAACTGAGCAAAATTCCAAGAAAACCCTTGGCGGCATCTGAGCATAGTTCCGAGAAAACCCTCGGCGGCATCTGAGCATAATTCCAAGAAAACCCTTGGCGGCATCTGAGCATAGTTCCGAGAAAACCCTCGGCGGCATCTGAGCATAATTCCAAGAAAACCCTTGGCGGCATCTGAGCATAATTCCAAGAAAACCCTTGGCGGCATCTGAGCATAGTTTCGAGAAAACCCTCAGCGGTATCTGAGCATAATTCCAAGAAAACCCTTGGCAGCATCTGAGCATAGTTCTGAGAAAACCCTCGGCGGCATCTGAGCATAATTCCAAGAAAACCCTTGGCGGCACCTGAGCATAATTATAAAAAAACCCTTGGTGGCATCTGAGCATAGTTCCGAGAAAACCCTCGGTGGTATCTGAGCATAATTCCAAGAAAACCCTTGGCGGCATCTGAGCATAGTTCTGAGAAAACCCTCGGTGGCAACTGAGTAAAATTCCAAGAAAACCCTTAGCGGAATCTGAGCATAGTTCCGAGAAAACCCTCGGCGGCATCTTAGCATAATTCCAAGAAAACCCTTGGCGGCATCTGAGCATAGTTCCGAGAAAACCCTCGGCGGCATCTGAGCATAGTTCCAAGAAAACCCTTGGCGGCATCTGAGCATAGTTTCGAGAAAACCCTCAGCGGTATCTGAGCATAATTCCAAGAAAACCCTTGGCGGCATCTGAGCATAATTCCAAGAAAACCCTTGGCGGCATCTGGGCATAGTTCAAGCTAACCCTTGGCGGCATCTGGGCATAATTCAAGCTAACCCTTGGCGGAAACTGAGCAAAACTGGCAGAGGAATGAATGAATTTTGAACGAATTTGGAGAAAACTGATTAGAATGAATCGAAGAACGAATAAATCTGGAGGATAATGAATCTGGAAGAGAAATGATTGATTCCAAGAATGATTGAATCTGGAAAAGAATCTGGAGAACGAAAGAATGCCATATCTCCTTTGTGATATCCAAAATGCTTTTGTTTGAACCTCAAGGATTTATCAAAAAGTTTTATGAATTTAAAACCTGAGTTTTTATTTCTTTTGAACCTCAAGAGTTTTTTCGAAAAACTGTTATCAAGAGAGTAACCTGAAGTTTGGAGTTCTCATCATCTTTTAGGATTAACATTGCTCAAAAACAAAATGCCCCTAGTTTGACAGCGTACATGGCATTGAACACATCATTAAAAAATGCCCCTAGTATAAGGGGGGAACTTACATATTTAGAGGAAAAAGAAAAAATGCCCCTTGTATGAAGGTTTGAAATATTTGATTACAACAAGCGCAATAAAGATCTAACTTTTAATTTTGATAAATTTTATTGAAGATTTTGAGTCAGGCTCAAGAGAATAAAATATTTCCTTTTGAGACTCATCATAGAATTCACCTTTCTCTCCATTGGTTCACTTGGGGAAGCAAGAATTTTCAGATCGATCGTAGACAAGATACTTGTGACTTCTGAATCTATGCCTGGTTTAAGCTGAGTATTGAACTTGATTATTCGGACTTCTGATGTTTCAGCTCGGGCCGCTTTCAACTTGGGATTTTCTTCTGTTTTTATTTATTGCTCTAACTTTTGCCTAGATCGCCTTTTCAGGTTTTCAATCTAGCGAGCTTGCTCTAGCTTTTGCCTAGATCGCCTTTTCAGGTTTTCAATCTAGCGAGCTCTTTCTTTTTTCTGTGCTCTGATTGTTGCCAAAGTTGTCCTTTCAGATTTTCAACCTTGCGAGCTTGCCTTAATTTTTGCCTAAGTCGCCCTTTCCGGATTTTCAACTTAGCAGGCTTCTTCATTTTTTTTTTAATATTTTTCTTCTCCTCTGAAGTTCTAGAATTACTGTCTGATCATGCTTCGCTACCCTCCTTGACTTTTTCACACGGTACTTAGGAGGACTTTTATAGGTAGGCTTGGGACTAGGCATAAAAAGAAAGGAATTTTGAGACTCAAAAACCCAAATGCCCCTTGTGTGGCATTTCATTTAAAAAATTTTCTTGAACTTTCTTCCCCATTTTGGATGATATTTCTTTTTCTTTTGAATTTTTTTCTTTTAAATTTTTTTCTTTTTAGATTTTTCCTTTGTCGGGGAATCTATATATATTTTTTTATTTTGATGTGGTCGGGCCTGAAGTAACTTCTCAGGTTGCCTACGTACCCCAAATTTTTGGGATCAGACCAAAACGTAGTTCAGATCTTCCCTCCCCTAGGTTAGGTGAACGGGCTGAGAAAGAAAAAGGCATCATTTTTTTTTAAAAAGGTTGCAAAGGGCTGAGAAAGGAGATAATGAACTGGGTAGCAGGAAAATTGATTCGGCCAAAGATGGCCTCCTTAAATGTAGTACCATTTGATCTGGTCAAGGTTGGTTGACTCTGGTAGTTCACTTCAATCATGATCTTGAAGACTTTTCCAGACAGTATTTCCTTAATGAATGAATTTCTCCAATTTAGACTTTCTCCTATAGTCGAGGAGGAGTGTTCAATTTTCTTTGAAGTCTGATAGTTAAATCTTTGACTTGTAAATGATGAGCTTTGACCTTCTTGACAAATGCACAGGTGACTCTTCTTAGATAAGCTTGCACGTGATACAGGGCTTTAACTCATTTTCTTCAATCAAGTTTAATTCTTCATATGCTGACGAACCCAATCTGTTTCTAACAAGTGATTTTCCAACAAGACCCTGAGAGACGGAATTTCGATTTCAACTGGCAAGACTGCTTCCATGCCATACACTAAGGAGTAGGGAGTAGCTCCAGTAGAGGATCGAATTAGAGTTCGATATGTCCACAGTGTGAATGATAATTTTTCTGACCAATCTCGATGTGATTGACTCATTTTCCTGATGATAGTCTTGATACTCTTACTAACTGTTTCAACCGTTTCATTGATCTGAGGACGGTAGGGGGATGATTTGTGATTCCGGATCTTCAACTTTGAACACGGAGTAATGATTTATGCTTTGAAGTACGATCCATTATCAGAGATCAGTTCAAAAAGTATCCCCGTATCGATTGATAATATGTGATTTGCAACTCAAGATGTAGTGAGGATAGCACTGATACATTTTATAATATCTTCTTTGATTCCATTGATATAGACGAGTACTTATTTCATGTTGAATAACACCCAAGCTTGCACTTAACATATCCTCATAGGCCCATGCGAACAAGTCTTTTGAAATTTCTGCGAAAATTCATTATTCCCTTGTGTTCCTCTAGAGATAACATGGTTTCTATTTGAATCTCTTTGGGAATTTATTTTTGTTTCGAGGTCAATGACCTTTACTTTCTTGAGCCCGACTCTTATCTTCTTGTTCAGGAGAAAAATATATCCTTGAAGCTAGATTATTAGTTAATTCTTTAATGCGCTTGAGGTATTCAAAAATTTTCTTTATTCAATCAAATTCAGAAGGGACGATAGACACCTCTATAAACTCAATAAACTAACTCGACTCAACAGGAAAAGAGTAGACTCGATCTAAAGAAAATATGACATTGAAAATTTGGACTCGAGCTAACTCAAATAACTCATGAAAACTCAATACAACTACCCACAATGGGCTTGATTAGGACTGAGGACTGAGACATTGCTTACAAACAACAGGATTGAGGCACGATGATCTTCATAGAACAACTGTGCGATATTGAGAAATTTTGAGGTCATTTCTGACTGTTGACTTGATATTGACGTTTACTCTAACTGACCAGATTTACAACCCTAGCTAGACGATGGACGATTGAGCTTAGATACAATGATAACCCTTAAACCTCTTTGAAGGTGAATTTAACCAATTTCAGTGTCACCCCCTTGATAACATTTTAAATGAACCCTGAGATTTTATTGAATTTTGTGCACCAATCCATTAAAAAAATTCATCCATTCAATGATTATTCAAAAGAAAAATAATTATGTTGCACTCTTGAAAAATATTGGAAAATAATGTTTTTATTTCACAAATCTGATTATTTTTTTGCAACATTTTTTGGTAGTTTTCCAAGGTCCATAAAAACTTTTCATGCAAAAATAGATCTTTTGCAAATTATTTTTCCTTCTTTTTCTTTTCTTTTGGAAAACATTTTCTTCTGGAAAATATTTTTTCTCTGAAAAATAGTTTTTTATTTGGAAAGTATCTTCTCTTGGAAAATCTTGTTTTTATGGAAAATATCTTTTGGAAAACGTTTTTTCTTAGAAAATATTTTTTTAGAGAATAACACTTTTTTTGGAAAACACTTCTTTTGGAAAATATTTTTTTCTGGAAAATACTTTCTCTTTGTAAACTATTTTTCTTCTTTGAAAATTTGATTTCTATTTCGATTTAAATGGCCCGGTCCATCAGGATTGTTGGATCGAGTTGGGCTGGGTCATTTGCAAGAGATAGATTTTTTATTGGGTCGGTGCACCCATTTTGATTTTCAAAAACAACATTTTTTATCCTTGAGGACAATCGTACACTCTTATCTCATCATTCACATACATTCTGATCTCATCATTCACATACATTCATATCAATCACAAAGTCTCATAAGATTCCATTCAATGAACAACCCGGGAACACCCACGATAAGTTCTAGTCGTGACCTACTGGGAAGGTTTCTAGACTCTAAGCTTACTACGTGCAATGCATTTTTATCTGGCCACCCTTGCCCAAGCACACCTATATACCTTTCGATACGTGGTGACTTGGTTTGATATACCGTATAGGTGATAATCTAACCTTAATTCACTTCTCTGAAACCAAAAACAGCCAGTTTGATCTCCAGTTGAGAGGTGACGCACAATGCTGAGCAAGGGCTCACTTAAATACTTCTCGTCTAGAATAGACGTAGTCTATCCCCCTCATACAGTAGGGTACAGCGGGGCAAGATCTTGCTTAGGCACCGATTTTGACCAAAAAGTGCAATTGATATACTTAGATTATCTTTTATACCTACGGGTACGAGTCAAGAGTTGTAGCTTTCATAAATGGTTTGGCATCCCACGAGGGGATCGACCACGTACTAGTACTACGTTGGCAATCGGGACATGTGACTGTGTGACTTACAATAGGTCAAAGGTTGAGGTCGCTCCAGCCTGGGTACATCAATATATCTCTTAGAATCACCTGATCAGACGGTATTAATGCCCCCAGTTTGATATACCCTAAGGTACGTGACTGGAGTTGTGGTTTTCATGAATGACATCGCATCTCCGAAGATACCGGGCCACGCACTAGTGCCACGTTGGCTAAATGGGACGTGTAAGTGAATAAAGCGGTAAACGTGCATGTGGTGTGTGCAAAGCAGGGTGGGGTGTGCCCGGGGCCTTTTTCAAACACATGGGCCCATGGGCCAGATTACGTCATCACATATGGATATCAAATGAATATTGATCAAGAAAATAATCCAAAACCCATCACATCGAAATTAAGATGAAATCAAACCCATCACAAATATATCTGTCAAGATCATGGCAAATCAATTAATGAGCATGGCATATAATAATTGATCAAACAAACATTGCAATAGGCATAATTTTTATAATTTTTAAGGTCCAATCAATGATCACTTTTGGGTGATCCAAAATAAATCGAGATTCCAATAAGTGTTACATTGATGATAGAATGACAATGGTTGAGATGAGCTCACTCTCAAGAACATTAATTGTGCCAACATTAGATAAATTCAGATTTTCTGTGAATTAGGAAAATACAATCTGAACTTGCATCGATGATATCTAAGGCTCCCGATAATGAAATTAAGTGAACTCAAGTTCTAAATTAATCTACTCGATGAGATCTACATTTTATTAATAGGTGTCCAGACTTAGTTCTCACTAGAATGTTCTGTAAAAAAGTTTTAACGTTGCTGTCCCAACTTTCATTCAGAAATAATTCCAGATTTACAGATTGAACTTGCATCGATAATATATAAGGCTTCCGATAACGAAATTGAGTGAACTCAAGTTCTAAATTAATCTACTCGATGAGATCTACGTTTTATTAAAGGCTCCCAGACTTAATTCTCACTAGAATGTTCTGTAAAAACGTTTTAACGTCGCTGTCCCAACTTTCATTAGGAAATAATTCCAGATTTACAGATTGAACTTGCATCGATGATATCTAAGGCTTCCGATAACGAAATTGAGTGAACTCAGATTCTAAATTAATTTACTCGACGAGATCTATGTTTTATTAAGAGGTCCTCAGACCTAATTCTCACCAGAATATTCTCTAAAAACGTTTTAATATTTCTGTCCAACCTTCATCATTCCATCATTTTCATAGGTCAATTTGAATCTTTCATTATTTAGGAGTCATCAAAAAGTGATCCTTAATTGGGGAAAAAAAATGCAATACCCAAAATCATCTACAATCAAGATAAAAAATAAATAAACAGAAAAAATAAATAAAATAAATCCAACTAAATAAAAAAAAAACTAGGTCATCTTGGCAATGTTCCCATAGTTGGGGTTTTTCAAGTTTGATCCTCAATAGTCCCCAGTGGAGTCGCCACTGAAAGCGCCCTCGATCCGCGGGGTGCGCGGATCTGCTTTTGACCCTTGAGGTTTGGGAGTCGCCACCTAGTTATTGTGGTCTAGGAACCAAACTGACTCTAAAATGGATAAAAACTACTCTACTACAGAAAATCTGAATCCGGGGATCATGTTACGGGGTTGGAAGGTGTTAGGCACCAACCCCGCCCGGCCATGGCCGGTCTCTACTTATCCCAAATAAATCTACATCACTAATGACAAACCTAGATTAAAAAAATAATAAAAATAAAAAACTTACCTTCGATCTGCAAAAGTACTATTCCCTCAGATCTGGTGAAAATGGCTCCTTGTACCGTATTCCTTACTTAATTCTATCTCCGGATCTGATTTCTGATCTCCGAGGTAAGGTATCTCCTTCTTGGATCTGGGTGCTTCGAATTTTTTATAGATTTTTGAGGTGTTTTTGAGAGGTTTTTGGTTGTTTTCTAGGCTAAAATCGGAGTAGGGGTGTTAGGGAAGGAGTTGGGGCTCCAAAATTAGGGTTTTGGGGAGGCTATGAAGGCTTCTTTACCTACTTTTCCTAGGGTTTTTTCTTTGATACGAAAATAGGGTGTGGAAGCTCCTATTTATAAAGTTTTTAGAAGCATTAGGGTTTGATTAGGGTTTCTTTTAGGGTTTCAATTAGAGTTTTGACTTAGTCTTTAGGGTTTTAGGGTTTTGACTTTAGTCTTATGAGATTGACTTGATTAGTTTAGATTAGGGTTTTGATTTAGGGTTTTGACCTTATTCTTATGAGATTGACTTGATTAGTTTAGATTAGGGTTTTGATTTAGGGTTTTGACCTTAGTCTTATGAGATTGACTCGATTAGTTTAGATTAGGGTTTTGATTTAGGATTTTGACTTTAGTCTTATGAGATTGACTTTAATACTTGACTCTAGTCTTACTTAATTGACTTTAGTCTTATTTGATTGACTTTAATATCTTGACCTTAGTCTTGCTTGATTGACTTTAAATTTTTGGAGAACCCTCCTCTATTATATCTTTAATTCTTTGGACCCCCAAATGGAGGGGGTCCTTAAAGAAATATCTTGCGAACCCTCAACAATTTTGCTTGAAAACCTGATTGATAAATTTTTTTGTTTAAATTTTAATAATTAATTTCATTAATGTTTCACTTTACATTATTTAATGATTTATTTATTAATTTCGAAATTTTTAATTATTAAAATTGTGAAATTACCATTTTGCCCTCGGAGAGGATTTTTTACGTTTTAAGTCGTTTTTCAATGTTCCAGGATGTTTTGAAGTTAGTTTTTCGTAAGGAATTCAATGGAAATGTTGGTTTTTATCATTTATGAATTTTTTTTTTGTATGAAATGGTCGTGAACTTTATGAGGGGTATTTTAGTAATTTTGTCAAATTTTGTGAAAATTGGCGAAGTGGTTTACTTGGTTTCGATTTGTTGTTTTATGTGTTTGAACAGATTTTCCTAAGCGTAATGTAGGCTTTAAGGTTATTTTGATATTAGGGGTATTTTGGTAATTTGGTCATTTTTAGTGATTTTTATCGTGAAGCTTCTTTTTTGGCTTGCAGGATGATGATTTCTATGTTTCTGGGGTAGTATTTTCCTAGCGTAGCGTGGTTTCTAAGTTTTGTCAGTTCGAGATACCTCATCTGGATTTCTGAAACATATCTGGTAACAAAATAAAACATTGGAATAGACATCCATCATTGGGAACCTTTGCGATCGGGTTGACGACTTGATTAATCAGGCAGATGCAAAAATGGGGTGTCTACAGTGTTACATTGATGATAGAATGACAATGGTTGAGATGAGCTCACTCTCAGGAACATTAATTGTGCTAACATTAGATAAATTCGGATTTTCTGTGAATTAGGAAAATATAATCCGAACTTGCATCGATGATATCTAAGGTTCCCGATAACGAAATCGAATGAACTCAAATTCTAAATTAATCTACTCGATGAGATCTACGTTTTATTAAAAGCTCCCAGACTTAATTCTCACTAGAATATTCTGTAAAAACGTTTTAACGTTGCTGTCCCAACTTTCATTCAGAAATAATTTCAGATTTATAGATTGAACTTGCATCGATGATATCTAAGGCTTCCGATAATGAAATTGAGTGAACTCAGATTCTAAATTAATCTACTCGATGAGATCTATGTTTTATTAAAGGCTCCCAGACTTAATTCTCATTAGAATATTCTGTAAAAACGTTTTAACGTTGTTGTCCCAACTTTCATTCAGAAATAATTCCAGATTTACAGATTGAACTTGCATCGATGATATCTAAGGCTTCCGATAATGAAATTGAGTGAACTCAGATTCTAAATTAATCTACTCGATGAGATCTATGTTTTATTAAAGGTTCTCAGACTTAATTCTCACTAGAATATTCTCTAAAAATGTTTTAATATTTCTGTCCAACCTTCATCATTCAATCATTTTCATAGGTCAATTTGAATATTTCATTATTTAGGGGTCATCAAAAAGTGATCATTAATTGGAAAAAAAAAATGCAATACCCAAAATCATCTACAATCAAGACAAAAAAATAAATAAACAAAAAAATAAATAAAATAAATCCAACTAAATAATATAAAAAAACTAGGTCATCTTGGCAATGCTCCCATACTTGGTGTTTTTCAAGTTTGATCCTCAATAGTCCCCAGTGGAGTCGCCACTGAAAGCGCCCTCGATCCGCGAGGTGCGCGGATCCACTTTTGACCCTGGAGATTTGGGAGTCACCACCTAGTTGTTAAGGTCTAGGAACCAAACTGACTCTAAAAAAGGTAAACTAATCTACGAAAGAGAAAAAAGAGTCCGGGATCACATTACGGGATTGGAAGGTGTTAGGCACCGACCCCGCCCGGCCAAAGTCGGTCTCTACTAACTTCCCAAATAAATCACATTGCTAAAAACCTAGATAAAAATAAAAATAAACAAATTTCATACCTTTCCGATAGCAAGGATTTTGTTCCCTCAGATCTAACAAAAAAGTGCTCCTTGTACTATATTCCCTTTCTTCGTTCTGTTTCTGAATATGATTTTGGATCTCCGAGGCAAGGTATCTCCTTATTTTTGGATCTGAACTCTTCAAGTTTGTTGCGGATTTTGGGATGTTTTTGGAAGGCTTTTAGGCGTTTCTTATGCTAAAATCGAAGGAGGGATGTTAGGTAAGGAGTTGGGACTCCAAAACTAGGGTTTATGGGAAGCTAGGGGGGCTTTTAGACCTACTTCTCTTAGGGTTTATGATTTGATACGAAAATAGGGTGTGAGCACCTCTATTTATAGATGTTTTTAGTGGTTGATTTGGATAGAGTTAGTATTTAATTAGAGTTTTTTTAATTAGAGTTGTGTTTTAGTTAGACTTATTTTAGGTAGAATTGTGTTTTAATTAGAATTGTTTTAGGTAGAATTGTTTTAAGTTAGAACTCTATTACATTGAGTTATTATTTAATTAGAACTCTATTATGACTTTTGGTCTTATTTGATTGACTTTTAATGTTTTGACTTTAGTCTTAATTGATTGACTTTTAATATCTTGACTTCAGTCTTGCTTAATTGACTTTAATTTTGACTTTAGTCTCACTTGATTGACCTTGACCTTAGTCTTGCTTGATTGACTTTTAATTTTTGGAGAACCCCCCTCTAAAATATCTTTAATTCTTTGGACCCCCAAATGGAGGGGTCTTTAAAGAAATATCTCACGAACCCTCAACAATTTTACTTGAAAATCCGATTGATCGATTTTTCGGTTCAAAATTTTAAATTAATTTCATTAATGTTTCACTTTAATTATTTAATATTTTATTTATTAATTTCGAATTTTTTAATTATGAAAATTGTGAAATTACCGTTTTACCCCCAGAGAGGACTTTTCACGTTTTAAGTCGGTTTTTAATGTTCTAGGATGTTTTAGAATCGATTTTTCGTAAGGAATTCAATGGAAATATTAGGTTGGGTCATTTATGAAATTTTTTGTGTGAAATGGTCATGAACTTTATGAGGGGCATTTTCATAATTTTGTCGAATTCTGTTAAAATTGGCGAAATGATTTATTTGGTTCCGATTTGTTATTTTATGTGTTTGAGAGAGTTTTCCTAAGCGTAACGTAGGCTCTAGGGTTGTTTTGAGGTTATGGGTATTTTGGTAATTTAGTCAATTTTTAGTGATTTTTATCGTGAAACTTCTTTTTGGTTTGCAAAATGATGATTTCTATATTTCTAAGGTCGTATTTTCCTAGCGTAGCGTGGTTTCTAAGGTTTTGTCAATTCGAGATACCTCATCCGGATTTCTGAAATATATCGGATAACAAAATAAAGCAATGCAATACACATCCATCATTGGGAATCATTGCGATCGGGTTGACGAGTTGATTAATCAGGCGGATGCAAAAATGGGGTGTCTACATCATCATTCACATGCGTTCTGATCTCATCATTCACATACATTCATCATTCACCAGGTTCCATTCAATGAACAACCCGGGAACACCCACGATAACTTCGAGTCGTGACCTACAAAGAAGGTTTTTAGACTCTAAGCTTACTACGTGCAATGCATTTTTATCTGGCCACCCTTGCCCAAGCACACCTATATACCTCTCGATACGTGGTGACAAGGTTTGATATACCGTATAAGTGATAATCTAAAACCTCAACTCACTTCTCTGAAGCCAAAAACAACCAGTTCGATCTCCAGTTGAGAGGTGGCGCACAATGCTGAGCAAGGGCCCACTTAAATACCTCTCGTCTAGAATAGACATAGTCTATCCCCCTCGTACAGTAGGGTACAGCGGGGCAAGATCTTGCTTAGGTACCGATTTTGACCAAGAAGTGCAATTGATATACTTAGATTATCTTTTACACCTACGGGTACGAGTCAAGAGTTGTAGCTTTTATAAATGGTTTGGCATCCCACGAGGGGACCGACCACGTACTAGTACTACATTGGCAATCGAGACATGTGACTGTGTGGTTCACAATAGGTCAAAGGCTCAGGTCGCTCCAGCCTGGGTGCATCAATATATCTCTCAGAATCACCTGATCAGACGATATTGATGCCCTAGTTTGATATACCCTAAGGTACGTGACTGGAGTTGTGGTTTTCATGAATGACGTCGCATCTCCGAAGAGACCGGGCCACGCACTAGTGCCACGTTGGCTATATGGGACGTGTAAGTGAGTAAAACAGTAAACGTGCATGTAGTGTGTGCAAAACAGGGTGGGGTGTGCCCGGGGTTTTTTCAAACAAATGGGCCTATGGCCCTGATCAATCCAATCATTATAACATGAGTTACATGAATATTTAATCAAAATAAATACTATCCCAATCACATGAATACTTAATCAAGATCAAAACCATTCAAATCACATGATTAAAGATAAGCATATCAAGCATATATCCATGTTAGAAACAAGCATTTAATCCAACATTATTTCCTTATGTATTCCAATCAAGGGTCATTTCGGGTGGCCCAAAATAATTTGAAATTTCAATGTATCTTGAATCGAAAAATAGGATGATAGTTGTTGATGAGGAGTATTTTGAAAATTTTTTTTTAATTGATTTTTATTTTACCAACCAACGTAACAAGACCTCTCTTTTTTTTTTTTTTTTTTTTAGAATGTTGCTGCCACGTGGAGAGGTCAAAGACCTTTAGCAAGATTTGAAATCTTACTGAATTGGTGAGATATCATTCCCTTTTGAATGCCATTAACTAACCAATGAGTGAGACTCACATTGTTACACCGGATTGAACAAATATTTAATCTCAAGAATGGGATTGCAAATTTAAAATTTTTTTTTTATTAAAAAAAAACAATGGGCTCCAATATAAGTTTGATGTGCAACAAAGTTGATAAAAAGATATACATTTTTTTTTTCAAAAGTTGCAATTCCCATAGCAAAACTGATTTTGGTGTGGGTCATGTTCCCATCTCAACAGTTTGTTGAGTTACAAACTTAATAAAAAGTATGGCAAATGTGGGCCTCAGCCATGGTTTGTTAATATACTTGATAGAGTAGAAAAGTTTTTGTAATTTAAAACTCAAGCAGACAGTAATCTCATTTTTTTTTAATTATAAAAACATTGATATGTTCCTGTCAACCCCTTTTCTTTTCTTGTTTTTAACAAAACCCAAAAAACCCGATACAGCGTTGGTAAAAATTGGTGTGGCCATAGCCACTCTTAAATAATACAGAATTATTTTCTTTTCCTCTCTCCTATTTTCTGATACAGAAGCGTTAATTTAAGAGAGAGACGTAGATCGATCTGGGCTGGAAGTTGAACGCCATTACGATACTCTTATCGGCTTTTCCACTCCACTGCCATTATAAAAAAATGAATTTAACAACGTCCTATCTAGCTCGACTGCTGATGTGGTTGAGAATGAGAGCTATATTACGACCGATTCGATTGGGTTTGCTACTACACCCAAATCGGGTTCGAGTTCAAGAATTTCCCTAACATTTGAGCGAAAACTAAGTTTGAAATCAAGATTATTGGTTCGGAGTTTCGATTGGAAAGGATTATGAAGATTCAAGGCAAATTGAGAAGATAGAAGGGAGATAGTAAGGAAGAAACCATCGCCCAACTTGAATCAGTCCGTAGTCATCCAATCCGATCGATTTAATTCTATATCAATTGAAATCGAATCGTTGATCAAAGTCATCTTTTCAAACGATCCACCCATCAGGCTCATAGCTTTCTACTCTGTTGTTCCAAGATTTTGAACTATAGATCCAAATCGAATACGCAGAGAATTTTTTTTTTTTAATTTATGAAAAACTCTTTTCTTTTATGTCTCTTCTGTGTGAAAGAAATCAGAGAATGAAAAGAGGGTTTTTTTTTGTTCTGCCCAGAAAACCAGCAGCACATCACTCGAATTTATTACGAACAAACCCATTATTCCCCTCTCCAAAATTCCAAATTGGGTCGGTCTCTCTTCGATAATTCCCAACCGGATACATGTGATTCTTTGTTGGATTCCTTGCAAGCAAGATGAGACAGAGAGAGAGAGAAAAAAACGTTCTCTGTTGTTTGCTGGTTTTTTTTTTGTTTTTTAAACATGGAGAAGGAGATAAAAACAGCAAAAGCTGTTTTCTGCTAATGGCACACCACGTTAAAATTTTTTTTTTTTTATAATTTTTTTTTTCTGATTTTTTTCCCGAACTCCTCTCCTCATCACGAACAACATTTAAAAAGACAATTTTTTCGTTTCTTAGTGCATTACTCACAAATAATTGTTTTTCACAATTCACCGCATATGCTTAGTAACGTACCAAAAATCATCCAATTTTTTTTTTTTAAATAATCATAACTCTCATCACAACCACCATCATGCCATTTTCAATTTATGTCAATTTGAATCTTTCATTATTTAGGGTCATCCCAAAACGACCCTAGATTGAATCATAAAAAAGGATACTCCAAAATGACCTATCCAAAATCAATTCAAATAATGCCAGGAAAAAAAAAAATAATGCGATCAAAAAAATATAAAATAAATCAAATAATGAGAATGGTTCAACAACCATTGTTTCACACTATTATCCTATTGACATCCTGCATTATTTAGGGTCAGTCTGAATGATTATAGCTTGAACCATGAAAATGTGCCAAAATAAAGTATTCGAAATCCAAACAAATGATCCATAATTAGACCAAAGAGAATGATAAAAAAAATAAAAAAACAAATAAACAAATAACTAAAAATAAAAATAAAATAAAATAAAATAAAATAAAAAAGGTCCTACTAGCAATGTATCCCACACTTGGGGTTTTTCAAGTTTGATCCTCAATGATCTCCAGTGGAGTCGCCACTGAAAGCGCCCTCGATCCGCTGGGTGTGCGGATCCGCTTTTGACCCTTGAGGTTTGGGAGTCGCCACCTAATTGTTAAGGTCTAGGAACCAAACTGACTCTAAAAAAGGTAAACTAATCTACGAAAGAGAAAAAGAGTCCGGGGATCACGTTACGGCGTTGGAAGGTGTTAAGCACCAACCCCGCCCGGCCAAAGCCGGTCTCTACTAACTTCCCAAATAAATCGCATTGCTAAAACCTAGATAAAAATAAAAATAAAAAATTTTATACCTTTCCAATAGCAAGGATTTTGTTCCCTCAGATTTGACAAAAATAGCTCATTGTACCGTACTCCCTTGCTTCATTCTGTCTCCGGATTTGATTTCAGATCTCCGAGGCAAGGTATCTCCTTATTTTTGGATCTGAACTCTTCAAGTTTATTGCGGATTTTGGGATGTTTTTGGAAGGCTTTTAGGCATTTCTTCTGCTAAAATCGAAGGAGGGATGTTAGGTAAGGAGTTGGGACTCCAAAACTAGGGTTTATTGGAGGTTATGGGGGCTTCTAGACCTATTTCTCTTAGGATTTTTTGATTTGATACGAAAATAGGGTGTGAGCACCTGTATTTATAGATTTTTTTAGTGGTTGATTTGGATAGAGTTAGTATTTAATTAGAGTTTTTTTAATTAGAGTTGTGTTTTAGTTAGACTTATTTTAGGTAGAATTGTGTTTTAATTAGAATTGTTTTAGGTAGAATTGTTTTAAGTTAGAACTCTATTACATTGAGTTATTATTTAATTAGAACTCTATTATGACTTTTGGTCTTATTTGATTGACTTTTAATATTTTGACTTTGGTCTTAATTGATTGACTTTTAATATCTTGACTTCAGTCTTGCTTAATTGACTTTAATTTTGACTTCAGTCTCACTTGATTGACTTAAATACCTTTACTTCAGTCTTGCTTGATTTACTTTTAATTTTTTGAGAGCCCCCCTCCATTATTTCTTTAATTCTTTGGACCCCCAAATGGAGGGGTCCTTAAAGAAATATCCCACGAACCCTCAACAATTTTACCTGAAAGTCCGATTGATCAATTTTTTTAGTTCCAATTTTTAAATTAATTTCATTAATGTTTCACTTTAATTATTTAATGTTTTATTTATTAATTTCGAATTTTTTAATTATGAAAATTGTGAAATTATCGTTTTACCCCCGGAGAGGACTTTTCACGTTTCAAGTCAGTTTTTAATGTTCTAGGATGTTTTAGAATCGATTTTTCATAAGGAATTCAATGAAAATATTAGTTTGTGTCATTTATGAAATTTTTTTGTGTGAAATCATTGTGAACTTTATGAGGGGCATTTTCGTAATTTTGTCAAATTCTGTGAAAATTGAGGAAATGATTTATTTGATTTCGATTAATTATTTTATGTGTTTGAGAGAGTTTTCCTAAGCGTAACGTAGGCTCTAGGGTTGTTTTGAGGTTAGGGGTATTTTGGTAATTTGGTCAATTTTTAGTGATTTTTATCGTGAAACTTCTTTTTGGTCTGCAAGATGATGATTTCTATATTTCTGGGATCGTATTTTCCTAGCGTAGCGTGGTTTCTAAGGTTTTGTCAATTCGAGATATCTCATCTGGATTTCTGAAACACATCTGGTAACAAAATAAAGCAATGGAATACACATCCATCATTGGGAATCGTTGCGATCGGGTTAACGAGTTGATTAATCAGGCGAGTGCAAAAAATGGGGTGTCTACATCAGCCCTTTGCAGTCTTTTCAAAAAAATAATGCCTTTTTCTTTTTCAGCCGGATCACCTAACTTAGGAGAGGGAAAATCCGAACTACGTTTTGGTCTGATCCCAAAAATTTGGAGTACGTAGGCAACCTGAGAAGTTACTTCAGGCCCGACCACATAAAAAAAATAGATTAAGAAAAAAATCTAAAAAGGAAAAAATTGAAAAGAAAAAAATTGTCAAAATGGGGAAGAAAATTCAAGGAAAAAAGAAAAAATTTTAAATGAAATGCCACACAAGGGGCATTTGGGTTTTTGAGCCTCAAAATTCCTTTCTTTTTATGCCTAGTCCCAAGCCTACCTATAAAAGTCCTCCTAAGTACCGTGTGAAAAAGTCAAGGAGGGTAGCGAAGCATGATCAGACAGTAATTCTAGAACTTCAGAGGAGAAGGAAAAGATAAAAAATAATAAAGCCTGCTAAGTTGAAAACCCGAAAAGGGTGCCTTAGGCAAAAATTAAGGCAAGCTCGCAAGGTTGAAAATCTGAAAGGACAACTTTGGCAACAATCAGAGCCAAGAATAAAGAAAGAGCTTGCTAGATTGAAAACTTGAAAAGGCGATCTAGGTAAAAGTTAGAGCAAGTTCGCTAGATTAAAAACCTGAAAAGGCAATCTAGGCAAAAGTTAGAGCAACAAAAAAAAACAGAAGAAAATCCCAAGCCGAAAGCGGTCCAAGCTGAAACATCAGAAATCCGAATAATCAAGCTCAATACTTAGTTTGAATCGGGCATAGATTCAGAAGCCACAAGTATCTTGTCTACGATCGATCTAAAAATTCTTACTTCCCCAAGTGAACCAATGGAGAGAAGGGTGAATTCTATGATGAGTCTCAAAAGGAAATATTTTGTTCTCTTGAGCCTGACTAAAAATCTTCAATAAAATTAATCAAAATTAAAAGTTGGATCTTTATTGCGCTTGTGGTAATCAAATATTTCAAACCTTCATACAAGAGGCATTTTTCTTTTTTCTCTAAGTATGTAATTTCCCCACTTATACCAGAGGTATTTTCTTTATGATGCGTTCAATTATTTCCAATGCCATGTTTATTGTCAAACTAGGGACATTTTATTTTTGAGCAATGTTAATCCTGAAAGACAATGAGAACTCCAAACTTAAGGTTACCCTCTTGATAGCAGTTTTTCGAAAAACTCTTGAGGTTCAAACTCAAGTTTTAAATTTATAAAAATTTTGGATAAAACCTTGAGGTTCAAACACATGCATTTTAGATCTCACATAGGAGATAGGGCATTTATTCTGTCCTAGATCTATTCATTCCCGGATTCAACCCCTCTTTTCCAGATTTCATTTTCAATTATTCTTTCCCAGATTTATTCCTTCATTCTCAGTTTTACTCAGCCAGATGCCGCCAAGGGTTTTCTTGGAATTATGCTCAGATGCCGCCAAGGGTTTTCTTGGAACTATGCTCAGATGCCACTTTGGGTTTTCTCAGAACTATGCTCACATGCCGCCGAGGGTTTTCTCGGAATTATGCTCAGATGCCGCCAAGGGTTTTCTTGGAACTATGCTCAAATGCCGCCAAGGGTTTTCTTGGAATTACGCTCAGATGGCGCCAAAGGTTTTCTTGGAACTATACTCAGATGCTGCCAAGGGTTTTCTTGGAATTATGCTCAGATGCCGACGAGGGTTTTCTTGGAACTATGCTCAGATGCCGCCAAGGGTTTTCTTGGAATTATGGGTTTTCTTGGAATTATGCTCAGATGCCGCCGAGGGTTTTCTTGGAATTATGCTCAGATGCCGCCAGGGATTTTCTTGGAATTATACTCAGTTTATAGTCAGATTTGACTCATTTCTAACTCAAACTCTTTGAAATTTATCTCAGATTTTGAGCCCCACACGCTTGCACAGTTGTTACATCAGTCAAGGAGAATTTTCTAAAATTCAAGGATCTGACATTGCCAGTGAGAGCTCGCACTCAAGGACCTGACATTTTTCTAGTTCGGGGAGAGTTTTACGCTCAAGGATCCGAATACTCCGACGAATCGCTAAATCAGGCTGCAAAATGAACTGTCACTAGCTTTGGCATTCGGATATTGCACTATCTACCAAAATAGATTTGCTATCTAGTTTGCTTCAACCCTCTGCCAAAGAGGGGCATCTGTAGACACCCCATTTTTGCATCCGCCTGATTAATCAAGTCGTCAACCTGATCGCAAAGGTTCCCAATGATGGATGTCTATTCCAATGCTTTTTTGTTACCAGATATGTTTCAGAAATCCGGATGAGGTATCTCGAATTGACAAAACTTAGAAACCACGCTACGCTAGGAAAATACTACCCCAGAAAGATAGAAATCATCATCCTGCAAACCAAAAAGAAGCTTCACGATAAAAATCACTAAAAATGACCAAATTACCAAAATAACCTTAACATCAAAACAACCTTAGAGCCTACATTACGCTTAGGAAAATCCGTTTAAATATATAAAACAACAAATCGAAATCAAATAAATCATTTCGCCAATTTTCACAAAATTTGACAAAATTACGAAAATACCCCTCATAAAATTCACGATCATTTGACACAAAAAATTTTATAAATGACAAAAATCAACATTCCCATTGAATTCCTTACGAAAAACTAATTCCAAAACATCCTGAAACATTGAAAAACGACTTAAAACGTAAAAAATCCTCTCCAAGGGCAAAATGGTAATTTCACAATTTTAATAATTAAAAATTTCGAAATTAATAAATAAATCATTAAATAATGTAAAGTGAAACATTAATAAAATTAATTATAAAATTTAAACCAAAAAATTGATCAATCAGGCTTTCAAGAAAAATTGTTGATGGTTCGCAAGATATTTCTTTAAGGACCCCTCCATTTGGGGGTCCAAAGAATCAAAGATATAATAGTGGGGGGTTCTCCAAAAATTTAAAGTCAATCAAGAAAGACTAAAGTCAAGATATTAAAGTCAATCAAATAAGACTAAAGTCAAAACCCTAAATCAAAACCCTAATCTAAACTAATCAAGTCAATCTCATAAGACTAAGGTCAAAACCCTAAATCAAAACCCTAATCTAATCAAGTCAATCTCATAAGACCAAAGTCAAAATCCTAAAACCCTAAAGACTAAGTCAAAACCCTAATTGAAACCCTAAAAGAAACCCTAATCAAACCCTAATGCTTCTAAAAACTTTATAAATAGGAGCCTCCACACCCTATTTTCGTATAAAAGAAAAAACCCTAGAAAAAGTAGGTGAAGAAGCCTCCACAACCTCCCCAAAACCCTAATTTTGGAGCCCCAACTCCTTACCTAACACCCCTGCTTCGATTTTAGCCTAAAAAACACCCAAAAATCTCTCAAAAACATCCCAAAAATCTACAACAAATTTGAAGCACCCAGATCCAAGAAGAAGATACCTTACCTCGGAGATCAGAAATCAGATCCGGAGATAGAACGAAGTAAGGAATACGGTAGGAGCCGTTTTTACCAGATCTGAGGGAATAACACTTTTGCAGATCGAAGGTAAGATTTTCATTACTTTTTAATTTAGGTTTGTCATTAGCGATGTAGATTTATTTGGGATAAGTAGAAACCGGCAATGGCCGGGCGGGGTTGGTGCCTAACACCTTCCAACCCCGTAACATGATCCCCGGATCCAGATTTTTTGTAGTAGATTAGTTCATTATCCGTTTTAGAGTCAGTTTGGTTCCTAGACCATAATAACTAGGTGGCGACTCCCAAACCTCAAGGGTCAAAAGCGGATCTGCGAACCCCGCGGATCGAGGTCGCTTTCACCTATCCTCCTCTACTTTTTTCCTCTCTTTGCAATGGTCCCAAGGTCTTTTTTTTATAGAAAAGTCCTAAAAGAGTTTTAACCCTTCTTAGGTTACATTTGACCACATTACCCTTTACCCAAATTAGTTATTACATTAAAAAAATGAAAAAAGAACTCTCTTCAAATGATGCCACGTATTCACCTCGGGATGCGTGTTGATGGTGTAAGTGGACGATTGGATGGGAGTTGATTTAATCCATACTTTTCTTCATCCGAAACTCGAACCCATGATTGGTTTATGACCGAGCCATTGAGAATAAATGAACAGTACCATGTGACACGTGACCACGCACCTTATAAATTGTCATTTCGAGGTCTAAAATCTGTTTAGTCAAATGCCATCTGCTTGTTTTACTTTCGAAAGTGTGGTGACTATAATGACCTCAGTTTATTTCGAGGTATTTTTGTTTTACAAATACATTGTCTATTCCCCCATTTTTTGTCATTTTTCGTTTATCGATTGGACTTGGTGCCATCATCCTAAGCCAATAGATGTAAACCCCTACGGTCGGGTTTAGAATAGAAATTAGTTAAACCCACCCCCAATGGTTGGACTTGCCTCCCTTATGAACCATTAGTCATTAGAAATAAGGATGAGTTAACCCGACCCTCATTGGTTGAGCTTGGTTCCCTTCACGTGTTAAGATTTTCGTTGTGCCGACTCCCTTACGATCGGGATTTGCTCTCCCTTACGAGCCAAGGCTTTCGTTAAATTATAAAAGAATTGACCGAAGTCCTAGATCGGGTTCGGCTCCCATGACAAGCCAAGACTTTGATAAATAATAGATAAACCGATCGAAATCTCAGATCGGGCTTGGATTCCAGAATAATCCAAGACTTTGATAAACAGTAGAATAACCGATCAAAATCCCAAATCGGGTTCAGCTCCCACGACGGGCCAAGGCTTTGATAAATGAACCGACCGAAATCCCAGATCGGGCTTGGATCTCAAAATGATCCAAGACTTTGATAAATGATATAATAATCGATCAAAGTCCCATATCGGGCGTGGCTCCCATGACAGGCCAAGACTTTGATAAATAATAGATAAACCGACCGAAATCCCAGATCGGGCTTGGATTACAAAACAATCTAAGACTTTGATAAATGATAGACTAACCGATCGAAGTCCCAGATCGGACTCTGCTCCTGTGACGGGCCAAGGCTTTCTGTTATACCAACCCCTCGATTGGGCTCAACACTAGCAAAGGGCCAAGGCTTTCCGTTAAATCAACCCCCATTTGGTTGGACTTTGTGCTAAGTAGTCCAACATGACCGACTTAGGATGTGGGCCGGACTCCCCATATGAGTTGGGCGTGGCGCTAAGTGGTCCTGTACAACCGACTTAAGATGTAGATCGGACTCCCCATATGAGTCGAGCGTGGCGTTAAGTGGTCCCGTACGAACGACTTAGGATGTAGACCGGACATCCCATACGAGTCGGGTGTGGCGTTAAGTGGTCCCATATGACCGACTTAGGATGTAGACCGGACTCCCCATACGAGTCAGGTGTGTGTCAAGTTCCTTCGTGTCCTACATCTTTAAAGTAACATGGACGCAAAATAATAATAATTGCATAAAATAATAAGGTAATTATTTCTCAATCTAGTGTTGTCGATCTGTGTCATTGCTTAAAACATCGTGGTTTGATTGAATACGAATTATAAATAAATTCCCAAGTCAAACCCACTCAACTCGTTGAGTCGAGGTCAGTGAGTTGGGGTTGATTTTCCATACGACTTGGTGAGTTGGGGTTAAATTGCACCCTCACATACATTTTCCAATAACCCATTGAGTTACTTGATTCAGACGAATCCCTAATTATTTAGCACACAATTCGACAGAGTCCCCTTGACTCGATCAAATTTCTGAATTACAAACTTAGTAGCTCGACTTAGTGGAGTCCCTTGACTTATCGAGTTTCTAATTAATAAATTCAATTCGATGGAGTCTTGTGACTCGGCAAGTTGGGCTTGGTTGGGTCCCAAAGAACATCAACACCATATTTGATGCAAACCCGTTACCTTTTATATCACGACCCTATTATCCATATGGGATCTCATCGGAAAATAAAATTGGTGTTCACTTAAGGCATCAACAACCCCCAATTTATTTTGACAACTTATATATATATATATATATATATATATATATATATATGTATATATATTTATTTATTTTTTTTTTATCGAGGGTAAGGGATCCTAATTTTATACACCAACGATGATGTATAGGCCAAACACTTAAATTTGACCCAATTTTCACTTATCATAATTTAAAAAATTCTAATGTTCCTGCTTACGTTTTCCATGGAAGGATTGAATGCACACCAACGTTATGTGTATGTAGATACACTACAACAACTTTTACCTTCTAAAGCTACACTTTTGGACAAGTTTCAGAAGTTTCCTTACACAAAACTGTTGATGTGTATGCACCACACCCAAACTCCCCCTTTTATATCTCTTTTATAAGTTCTTGTATGGATTCAAAGAGATACACATCACCCCTGATGTGCATATCTGACATCCAACTACCCCTCTGTAGATACCTCATTTTTGCACTCGCCTGATTAATCAACTCGTCAACCCAATCGCAATGGTTCCCAATGATAGATGTTTATTTCATTGCTTTATTTTATTACCAGAAATGTTTCAGAAATCCGGATGGGTATCTCGAACTAACAAAACCTTAGAAACCACGCTATGCTAGGAAAATACGACTCCAGAAACATAGAAATCATCATCTTGCAGACCCAAAAAGAAGCTTCACGATAAAAATCACTAAAAATTGATCAAATTACCAAAATACCCCTAACCTCAAAACAACCCTAGAGCCTACGTTACGCTTAGGGAAACTCTCTCGAACACATAAAATAACAAATCGAAACCAAATAAATAATTTCACCAATTTTAACAGAATTTGACAAAAGTCAATCAATTAAGATTAAAATCAAAACATTAAAAGTCAATCAAATAAGACCAAAAGTCATAATAGAGTTCTAATTAAATAATAACTCAATCTAATAGAGTTCTAACTTAAAAACAATTCTACCTAAAACAATTCTAATTAAAACACAATTCTACCTAAAACAAGTCTAACTAAAACACAACTCTAATTAAATACTAACTCTATCCAAATCAATCCCTAAAAACATCTATAAATAGAGTTGCTCACACCCTATTTTCGTATCAAATCATAAACCCTAAGAGAAGTAGGTCTAAAAGCCCCCCTAGCCTCCCATAAACCTTAGTTTTTGAGCCCCAACTCTTTACTTAACATCCCTCCTTCGATTTTAGCCTAGAAAACACCTAAAAACCCTCCAAAAACACCCCAAAATCCATTAACAAACTTGAAGAATTCAGATCCAAGAAAGAAGAGATACCTCGCCTCGGAGATCGGAAATTAAATCTGGAGACAGAACGAAGCAAGAAGTACGGTACAAGGAGCAATTTTTTTGTCGGATCTGAGGGAATAAAGTTTGCTATCGGAAAGGTATAACCTTTTTTTTTTATTTATTTATTATTATCTATGTTGTTAGCAATGTAATTTATTTGGGAAGTTAGTAGAGACCGACTTTGGCCGGGCGGGTTTGGTGCCTAACATCTTCCAACCCCGTAACATGATCCCCGAATTCAGCTTTGTTGGTTCTAGATTAGTTTTTTTTATTCGTTTAGAGTCATTGATCGGTTCCTAGACCGTAATAACTAGGTGGCGACTCTCAAACCTCAAGGGTCAAAAGCGGATCCACGCACCCCACGGATCGAGGGCGTTTTCAGTGGCGACTCCACTGGGGACATTGAGGATCAAACTTGAAAAGCCCCAAGTATGTGAGTATCGCTAAAATAACCTAGAATGTTTTTATTTATTTATTTATTTTGTTTTTGTTTATTTGTTTATTCATAATTATATTTGCATCTTCGTTTTTTTTATTTGATTATTGAGCATGTGTTTTGATTTTGAATACTTGATGTCTTGGCATATTATTTTTACGGTTTAATCAAGCGTTACTTTTGTGGCTCAATCGAAGGGTATTTAGAATGATCCTAAATAATTAGAAGATCAAGAAATTTAATTGAGGACGGAATGATGATTAGTGAATCACGTAGGTTTTTGTTTCTTTCGTTTTTTTTTTAAATAGAGTTTGTTGGTAGGTGATGTATCTTTCGATTTTTCTTTTCATTTTCTCTTTTTTATTTTGTTTTATTTTCATTGTTGTTTTTGCATTTTTAAGTTTTTTTTTTTTTTTTTTTTTTAAGGGTCCATTAACCATGATATTGGGCTGGGGGGGAGTTAAAATTTTTTTTTTAAAAGTAAGGTGCTGTCAACAACAATGTGGAGGGCTGCTGTGAAAAAAAATCGTTTTTTATATGCCCAGATTTCGTTATTTTTTGGGGTTCTGCTCACAGCAGCTTTAGATGGTGTGTAAGAAGCAAAAGGGATGATTATTTTTCGCACATCATCTTCTTTAAAAGGATCCACCCTATTTCAGCGTCATTTAACAGAGAGGCCGAACATGTCTCTCTGTTCGATCGGCTGAAATCTCAGCCCGATCATTCGTGATTCTTAATCAAAATCGCTGATTTGTTTTTGATTCAGAGTTTGGAACCAATCGTTCCTTTCGAAACCAACTCGATTTAAACGATTTTTCATTAGAATAAATCGATTTTTTTTTCTGTTTTGTCCTCCATGATCGCTGGTTCAAGCTTGATTAAAACCGTTGTTTTCTTCTGATTCAAAGTATAGTTTTTTTAAAAAAAGAAACCGACTCGATTTAAAGGATTTTCATTAGAATAAATCGATTTTTTTTTGTTTTTGTTTTGTCCTCCATGATCGCTGGTTCAAGTCGTGGTAGATTCAGATTTTGCTGATTTCCAAACCATGTAAAATTTCAGAGATTCAAAGGAAAGCTAGTTGTAAAGTTGAATGGGAAACAGTTCCTATTCATACCTTAAGTAAACTCGAAAATCGTTATGGTCTGTTCAGTCTTCATCTTCGGTACATATTGTGCATTCTTTAGCTTATTCGATTGGGCTTGAGAAATCCAATGGTCCTCTGAGTGAATTTATGATCTGTGTGTTGATTTGAAGTTTTTTTTTTTAAGGTTCTTCTTCCCCGATCTGTTATTGGATTTGTTTGATGCTTTTAGAACGGTTTTTACTGTTTTGGATTTGTTTGGGATAAGGATAGATGGTCTTAATGTTGAAACTCATAGATGCCTTGATTTTGTCTCGGTTTTCTCTGGACTAGATCACGAACAATGAGTACGTTAAGCCAATTTGGAAATTTCAGTTCAGAATCTCTCATTATGAAGAAGGTTCAATGGTGATAAACCAAAAATAACTGTAACCAATATGTGAGCGGTGACACATAATTCAGTGGGCTGAATATCCTATTCGTGTGACTCATATTGATTTAAGTCCCTATTATGAAGAACCTAACGATTTGGTTGAGCTGGTTAAACAAAAGTTTGGGTTTGCATTGGATGAGAAAATAAATAAATTAAAATTCTAATGGCACACCAAATTTTGTTCATAATGTTGAAGCTTTGCTTTGATTCCAAAAATACAGTTGGTGTGGCAATAAAATATTTATTTGTTTATTTAGTTTTTTTTTGTTTTTGTTTTTTATTTTTATTTTTTTTAATAGTTTTTTTAAATAAAAAAAGAGTTTTTTTTAAAAAAATGAGTCTTTTATTGTTTGATAAAATAAAAATTAGTTTTGTTTTTCTAGATAAATTTTTTTTTTTTTTTAAATGGGGGTATTTGATTTTAAAATCTTCATACTAGTGATCATTTATTCATCCTCGATCCAATGTGCTTTGAAATTTTGAATTATTTTGGACCATCCAAAATAACCCTTGATTGAAGCACATCAAGAAATATTTCAGATTAAATGTTTGCTTCTGCCATGGATGTGTGTTTTATTATGCTTAATCATATGATTAGAATGGTGTTGATCGTAATTAAATATTCATGTGATTGGAATAGTGCTTACATCGATTAAATATTCATATAATTCATGTTATAATGATTGGTTTGATTGGACCCATGGGCCCACTTGTTTGAAAAGGCCCCGGGCACACCCCACCTTGTTTTGCACACACCACATGCACGTCTACTGTTTTACTCACTTACACGTCCCATATAGCCAACGTGGCAGTAGTGCGTGGCCCGGTCTCTTCGGAGATGCGACGTCATTCATGAAAACCACAACTCCAGTCACGTACCTTAGGGTATATCGAACTGGGGCATCAATACCATCTGATCAGGTGATTCTGAGAAGCATATTGATGCACCCAGGCTGGAGCGACCTGAGCCTTTGACCTATTGTAAGCCACACAGTCACATGTCCCGATTGCCAATGTAGTACTAATACGTGGTCGGTCCCCTCGTGGGATGCCAAACCATTTATGAAAGCTACAACTCTCTTCGTACCCATAGGTATAAAAGATAATCTAAGTATATCAATTGCACTTCTTGGTCAAAACCGGTGCCTAAGCAAGATCTTGCCCAACTGTACCCTATTGTACGAGGGGGATAGACTACGTCTATTCTGGACGAGAGTTATTTAAGTGGGCCCTTGCTCAGTATTGTGCGCCACCTCTCAACTGGAGATCAAACTGGCTATTTTTGGCTTCAGAAAAGTGAATTGAGGTTTTAGATTATCACCTATACGGTATATCAAACCAAGTCACCACGTATCGAAAGGTATATAGTTGTGCTTGGGCAAGGGTGGCCAGATAAAAATGCATTGCACGTAGTAAGCTTAGAGTCTAGAAACTTTCCCCGTAGGTCACGACTCGAACTTATCGTGGGTGTTCCTGGGTTATTTATTGAATGGAGCCTGTTGATTGATGAATGTATGTGAGTGATGTGAATGGTGAGATCAGAGTGCATGATTGTCCTCAATGATCAAAAATTTATTTTTGAAAATTAAAATGAGTGCACCAACCCAATAAAGAATCCATTCTTTTACAATAATGACCCAAGCCAGTTAAATCAAAATGGAAATCGAATTTTCAAAGAAGAAAAAGAAAATATTTTTCAGAAAAGATTATTTTCCAAAAGAAGTGTTCTTTAGAAGAAATGTTTTCCAGAAAAAATATTTTCTAGAAAATATTTTTCATAAGAATAAGATTTTCCAAAAGAAAATAAATTGATTTTTTACATGGACCATTGGAATAGTACTAAAATACCCTTTTGTGTCAAACCAGGATGTTAGCCGCCGGCGATAACCCAATCGATCAGTTAGTCAAAACAGCCGTTATACGAATGCACCCTGTAGAGAAGATCAATTTTGGGAGATTCATGTTGAGGAGTGCTCTTTACTTCCATGAGTTTGAGATAGACTGGAACCTCTTACATGCTATGGCTAAGCGATGGAACCCCTATCTTCACATATTCCATATGGGGTATATGCATTTATGCCCCACTCACGAGGATTATTGCGGCATCATTAGGATATCCACTTCAGGACCTCTAGTCAAGCCCTCATTGAAGACCGGATATTCTGGTGAACTCGCCACAGGTTTAAACATTTTCAAGGAAAAAAGCCAAGGTCTTAGTCAATGACGGGAGATTGAACTTAGTATCTTTACTGGGCCCGTATCGCTCCCGCAGTCACCCTATCAATGTAAAACCCGAAGCATGGTGAGCCACTAGAGATTATCGATTATGCCTAGGAATCCTAGCCCAATACATACTAACCTCTAATAGTGATGGCCAAACTATACCTGAGTCCTTCATAGATATAGCCTCTCAACTCTCAAGGAAAGTCAACCCAGTACCTCTCATCCTAGACGAAACCTTCTCAAGTTTAGATGCCATGAAAAATGGTGAGCGGGAAAGCTTCAAGAGAAGCCCCTACTTACTCTATATGTGGCTTTGTGACCGTCTCAAAATCGTAGAGGTTCCTTCAAACCTCGAATATGGGCCAGAACATTTTTCCAAGAGAAACCTGTTAGTGCGTCACAACTCAGTCAAAGCTTGGAGCAAATGGTTAGACTCTCGCCTCGCCTGTCATATTGATTTTAGGTGCCCTTGGTGGATGACTGATCCCCTTGTTCTAGGAACCAAAGGATCCTACTATGTCCGTCTGATTGGTTTAGAAGAAACATCTTTTTACCATCCTAATCTGATCCCAGAACAGTACGATGTACCTACAGAGTTATCCTTACCTCAGCACAAAGCTTTCTTTTTCCCCGAGCCTTTGACTGAAAAGTTAGTACACCTCATTAAGAAAGCTTGGAACAAGCGCACCTTAGGGTATCCAGACGGACCAGTAGAATTCAGAGAGCCAGTTGTTAGAGCCAAGAGGGTCAAGCCTAACAGCAATCCTGATGACCATCAAGACAAAGCCAAGCGTCCATGTAAAAATAGTTCAAATCAAATTTGTTGAAAGATGTTTTAATAAGAACACATTGTCAATCATTTTCAATAAAACTATCTTTCTTTTTTGAATAAATATCTCCTTTTCAAATACTCATTGTGTGAATGGATTAATTAATGGATTGGTGCACAAACCTCAATAAAAATGATTCTTAAAAATGTTATCAAGGGGGTAATACTGAAATTGACTAAATCTACCTTTGATGGGGTCATATAGGATTATCATTGTGCCCAAACTCAAGCGTCCACCTCCTAGTTGGAGTCGTAAGTCCAGTCGGTTAGAAAGAACCACAGTACCAAGTCAACAAGCAGAGATGGCTTCAGAATCTGAGCTCATAGAGATCCGTAAGATCTTGACAGCCTTTGCCAATGATATCAGCAATATAAAAGGCAAAGTGAAAATGTTAGAACAAACCTCGGAATCGACGGGAATTCCCTTAGATGACCGAAAGAGGAAAAAGGTTGAAGAGAAACATCCACGTGAAGTCTTCGAGCTCGACGAAAACGAAGAGTATGTTGATGAAAATTCGGCGTTATCTAATAGAATGTCTTAATTGGAGTCAGCGATGAAGAGTATAAAAGGTATTGATGAAATTGCAACAGGCATTGAAGCTTTGAATCGCATCCCTAGAATCCATTTGCCAGAAAAGTTTTTGATGCCTGAAATGGACAAGTTCAGTGGGACAGGGTGTACGAAAACACATCTTAAGGTGTATGTTACCAACATGCGCACTATAGGGCTCAACGACGAACAGATGACATTGTTGTTCCAAAGAACTTTATCAGGATCAGCACTATGTTGGTTAATGTCTCAAGATCCAGTTACTGTGGGTACATGGGAAAACATGTCAAAGGCCTTCTGGCATCAGTATAAGTACAGTACCGAAATTGAGACTTCAAGAAGGGATTTGGAAGCAACTAAACAGAAAAATGGGGAGACATTCACTGATTTCATTGGTCGCTGGAGGGCCAAGGCTTCTCAAATGTGGGATAGACCTTCGGAGAAGGAACAAGTTGCAATTATCCTAAAGAACCTCTCTCAAGGATATGCTCAACACCTAGTGGCCCAATACCTCCCTACTTTTGAATCCTTGTTGCAAGCTGGAAGCCAACTTGAGGATGCATTTGCCTCTGGGATCCTTTCTAACCCCTCAGATAACAAGCCTAAGAAATCATATGTTCCCAAACCCAACATCAACCATACTTACATCGCCAATACCTCACTTACCCCAGCTCAACCCCCAGCCCGGACTAATAACTAGGTTCACCCAAGTCAACCTCGGACTCCGCGTCAGTTCACCAATCTAGGGATGAGTCTCACTGTAGCGCTTCACAAATTGATGAAAAAAGGGCTTCTTACCCCTATCCAACCCCGATCTTTACCTAATCCCTTACCAGCTGGACACAATGCTAACGTGTTCTGCGAGTTCCATCAAAATCCCGGCCATCAAACGGATCGATGTATCACCTTGCGCCATGCCATTCAAAACCTTATTGACAACAAAAAGGTCACCATCCCTAGCCCACCAAATGTCACCACTAATCCACTACCTGCTTATCAACCTCCACCAACCCTGAACATGGTTTCTCACACCCATTACCATTCGACCATGTTTCTCTCATCCATCCAATCCAAGTTAAACCGCCCAGTTACCCCCTTACCGGGATAGCCTTCACTGATGAGGTTTTCACCACAAACTATGAACCATTTGATTTAACCTCGGATGATACCTATTGTTTATCCCCGCCTCGTTACGATAGTCCCGCGCTCACTAGTTACCTGTTGGCCCAAATGAATCTGAAAAATCCTGAACCTTTGACAACCGAAGATCCATACTTGTTGACTGAGGAAGATGAGCCTTTCCCCCTTTCCTGTGATGAAGTTAGACATATGACTCGAGGGGAAGAGTTTTTAAGCCACAGGAACTCTGTGTTGATAATCATGCAGCCCTGGCAAGAAAGGAAGGGGAAGATCCCACTAAGGAAAGCATCGAAGAAGATAACTCCGTGATCAAACAGTTGAAAAAATCAGAGGCCAATATCTTAGTATGGGGTTTACTCATGGCTTCCACTGCTCATAGGGATGTTGTTCTCAAAGCACTAAACACAGCCCAAGTCTCCCTTGAAACTTCTCCAGATCAGCTGGCCAGTATAGTAAGGGCAACTTACGTGGAGAATATCCTATCTTTCTCAGACTCGGATCTCCCAAAAGAAGGGGCAAGCCACACTAAGCCGTTACACATTACAGTTGATTGTAACGGTATGGGGGTACCTCTGGTTTTGATCGATAATGGGAGTGCACTGAACGTTTGCCCGCTGAAAACTGCTACTTGTCTCGGGCTTTGTAGACACCCCATTTTTGCATCCGCCTGATTAATCAACTCGTCAACCCGATCGCAAGGATTCCCAATGATGGATGTGTATTCCATTGCTTTATTTTGTTACCAGATGTGTTTCAGAAATCCGGATGAGGTATCTCGAACTGACAAAACCTTAGAAACCACGCTACGCTAGGAAAACACAACCCCAGAAACATAGAAATCATCATCTTGCAAATCAAAAAGAAGCTTCACGATAAAAATCACTAAAAATTACCAAATTACCAAAATACCCCTAACCTCAAAACAACCTTAGAGCCTACGTTACGCTTAGGAAAACTCTCTCAAACACATAAAATAATAAATCGAAATAAAATAATCATTTCACCAATTTTAACAGAATTTGACAAAATTACGAAAATGCCCCTCATAAAGTTCACAATCATTTCACACAAAAAATTTCATAAATGACACAAACTAATATTTCCATTGAATTCCTTACGAAAAACCGATTCTAAAACATCATAGAACATTAAAAACCGACTTAAAACGTGAAAAGTCCTCTCTGGGGGTAAAATAGTAATTTCACAATTTTCATAATTAAAAAATTCGAAATTCATAAATAAAACATTAAATAATTAAATTTAAACATTAATGAAATTAATTTAAAATTTTGAACCTAAAAAATCGATTAATCGGACTCTCAGGCAAAATTGTTGAGGGTTCGTGGGATATTTCTTTAAGGACCCCTCCATTTGGGGGTCCAAAGAATTAAAGATATTTTAGAGGGGGGTTCTCCAAAAATTAAAAGTAAATCAAGCAAGACTGAAGTCAAGGTATTAAAGTCAATCAAGTGAGACTGAAGTCAAAATTAAAGTCAATTAAGCAAGACTAAAGTCAAGATATTAAAAGTCAATCAATTAAGACTAAAGTCAAACATTAAAAGTCAATCAAATAAGACCAAAAGTCATAATAGAATTATAATTGATTAATAACTCTATCTAATAGATTTCTAACTTAAAAATAATTCTACCTAAAACAATTCTAATTAAAACATAATTCTACCTAAAACAAGTCAAACTAAAATACAACTTAATTAAAAGATCTCTAATTCAACACTAACTCTATCCAAATCAACCCCTAAAAACATCTATAAATAGAGGTGCTCACACCCTATTTTCGTATCAAATTATAAACCTTAAGAGAAGTAGGTCTAGAAGCTCCCCTAGCCCCCCATAAACCCTAGTTTTGGAGCCCCAACTCCTTACCTAACATCCCCCCTTCAATTTTAGTCTAGAAAACGCTTAAAAGCCCTCCAAAAATACCCCAAAATCCGTAACAAACTTGAAGAGTTCAGATTCAGAAACAAGGAGATATCTTGATCTAGGAGATCCGAAGTCAAATCCGGAGACAGAACGAAGCAAGGGAGCACGGTACAAGGAGCTCTTTTGTCAGATCTGAGGGAACCAAGTCCTTGCAATCGGAAAAGGTGAGTTTTTATTTTTATTTATTTTTATCTAGGTTTTAGCAATGTGATATATTTGGGACTTTAGTAGAGACCGGCTTTGGCCGGGCGGGGTTGGTGCCTAACACCTTCCAACCCCGTAACTTGATCCCCGAATTCAGTTTTTTTGGTTTTAGATTAGTTTTTATCCGTTTAGAGTCATTGATCGGTTCCTAGACCGTAATAACTAGGTGGCGACTCCCAAACCTCAAGGGTCAAAAGCGGATCCGCGCACCCAGCGGATCGAGGGCGCTTTCAGGCTTAAGACTGAAGATCTCAAACCCACTAATCAAGGTGTTAGGGTTTATGATAACATCAAAAGGGATGTACTAGGAATTTTGCACCTTCGATTGTCCACAGGCATAGCTGAATTTCCTGTGGAATTTCAGGTTATTGATATCCAGTCTTTTTTCAATTTACTGTTAGGGAGACCATGGTTACACCAGATCAAAGCCATCCCTTCTACGCTACACCAGAAGGTCAAGTTTATCAAGGATGGGCTAGTAATTACTTTTCATGGAGATGCTGAAATTGTAGGGATCGTAAATAATACTAAGGCTAAGGATGAGCCGTTGCTTGAGATTCAACCAGAACAACAGGGAGTAGAGCTCAGTGGGTTCGAATTTGAAAAGATATGCTCAGTCCAATGGGATCAAGCCATGAAAGAATATTTTCCAATGGAAAATACCTCTAATTGCTACATGGCTAATATATTCAAGAAAATGAGATTCTTTCCTGGTATGGGCTTAGGTCGCAAGCAACAAGGTATTAAGGAGGCACCAGTGATTAAAGAGGCCATCGGCACATTCAGACTAAGACATGAACCTACTAAGGAAGATTGGGCCCAATACTGGAAGACAAAACGGGATAAGGCCATTGCTAAAAGGCAAAGGCGTACCACAGATCTCATTAAAATGAAGCCCTATCGAAAGACCCTCAATGGTTATTTTGTGAAAGAAGGAGAAGACTTCCGCTACTGTGGGTTCCCAGAGCTGTTCATTGATCACGTCACAGGTACTCGTCTGCCGGGGTTTGAAATCTTTTTTCGCATGGAATGGCCCGAAAAGGAAGCAAGCATAGAAGTTAAGGAGAAGAGAGTTGAAGACTGGCAGCTCGATTTGGACTCCCTCAACATAGATCAGCTATACATTGAAGATCATGGTATCTTAGTGTTGTCAGTTGAGAAAGGAATCCCAAATCCTCAGTCTGTAATTAAACCCGCTGTTGGGTTTCTATCAAATTATCATGTAATCAGTCCCTGTTGCATGTCAAGGCTGGGTCTGTTGGTCCCATTAGTCCTATTCAGTCTGACATGCCAGTTGAGTCATTTATTTCTGTTGAGTCAAATAAGTTAGTTGTTTCTGTTGAGTCTGTTGAGTCAAGTGAGTTTGTCAAGTCTGCAATGAGTCCTGTTACCCCATCTCTTTTTAATGAACTGAAAGAAATTTTTGATTACCCCGAGCGCAATAATAATTTAACTAATAATCTGGCTTCGGAGGGAGAGTCTTCTGACGAAGAACCTCCCCCTGAAATAATCAAATTACTTGAACAAGAAGAGGAACGTCGGGCTCAACCTCTAATAGAGGAAGTATAGGTTATCAACCTCGGAACAAAAGAAAGTCCTCAAGAAATTTGTATAAGGGTAACTTTATCTCCTAATGAACGTAAAGGGATAGTAGATTTGCTCAGAAAGTTCAAAGACGTGTTCGCGTGGTCTTACAAGGATATGCCGGGGGTAAGCATAGATATTGTCCAACATCGGATTCCGTTATATCCTGATGCTCGACCAATCAAACAGAAACTTCGACGTATGAAGCCGGAATGGGCTTTGAAAATCAAAGAAGAAGTTACGAAGCAGATTAACGCTGGATTTTTGGAAGTAGTAGAATACCCTGAGTGAATTGCCAATGTCGTCCCGGTGCCGAAAAAGGATGGAAAAGTTAGAATGTGTGTGGATTTTAGAGACTTAAACAAAGAAAGCCTAAAGGATAGTTTCCCTTTACCACAGAGATATTCTAGTGGACAGTACAACAAGGCACGCTTTGTTGTCCTTCATGGATGGATTTTCAGGGTACAATCAGATAAAAATGGATTCTCGAGATATGCAAAAAACGTCGTTCATCACACAATGGGGGACCTTCTACTACAAGGTCATGCCTTTTGGTTTGAAAAACGCTGGAGCCACCTATCAAAGAGCAGCCACGACTCTACTACATGACATGATACACAAGGAGGTCGAAGTCTATGTAGATGATATGATAGTCAAATCCAAATAACGACTAGGGCATGTTACTGCGTTAGAAAAATTTCTCACAAGTATTCAAAAGTACCAACTCCACCTTAACCCACAAAAATGTGTATTTGGAGTAACTTCTGGAAAGTTATTGGGGTTTGTAGTCAGTCAGAGAGGGATCGAAGTAGACCTTGTAAAGATTAAAGCTATCCAAGAGATGCCGCCGCCCGAGACTGAAAAGCAGATTCGAGATTTTCTGGGCAGAATCTAGTATGTTAGCAAGTTCATTGCTCAACTCACTAACGTCTGCGAACCTATTTTCAAGCTTCTCAAAAAGAATGAACCAACAGCTTGGAATGAGCAATGTCAAATGGCTTTCGACCAAGTCAAGGAGTATCTCTTAAACCCGCCTATTTTGGTTCCACCCACACCGGGCGAACCACTTCTTCTTTATCTGTTAGTCACAGAAGAAGCTATGGGATGTATGCTTGCACAGTATGACAAAGATACTCGCAAAGAAAGGGTCATCTACTACATCAGCAAGAAGATGTTAAAGTATGAACGAAAATATTCATCCTTGGAGAAAACCTGCTTAGCATTGGTATGGGCTACTCAGAGACTCCGGCACTATATGCTATCTCATTCAATTATCCTATTATCTCGGATGGATCCTCTCAAGTATCTTTTCGAGAAGCCGGCGTTGATAGGGAGAACCGCACGATGGTTATTGTTGCTATCAAAGTTTGACATCACGCATGTTACACAGAAGTCTATCAAAGGGAGAGCTGTAGCAGAATACTTGGCAGATCACCCTGTAGTAGAAGGAATAAAGCCTGTCGATCAATTCCCAGATGAGAACATCTTACACGTTAAAGAAGAACCGCAGAACCAAACATGGCAGTTGTACTTTGATGGAGCCGCCAATCAAAATGGGTATGGAATAGGGGCAGTCTTGTTTTCTCCAGAAGGATGCCACATTCCTATCGCTATTAAGTTAGCCTTTTCGAACACTAATAACACGGCTGAATATGAGGCGTGCATCGCGGGGCTCGAAGCTGCTTTAAACTTAGGCATTACAGAAATTGAGGTTTTTGGGGATTCAGCCTTAGTCATACATCAGTCATTGGAAGAATGGAAGACTAGGGATGAAAAGTTGAAACCTTACCATAAGTATTTGTTAAACTTAGTCAGTAAGTTTAAAGCTATCCTGTTCCAGCACTTGTCAAGGAAAGATAACAGATTTGCTGACTCCTTAGCAACTTTATCTTCAATGATCCATTTATCCCCTGACATGAAATTAAGGCCGATTACTGTTGAAGTCAAAGACAAACCCGCATACTGTCATCAGGTCAACATTGCTACTCGACTACCCAATGGAAAGCCATGGTACACAGATATAAAAAGAGTGTTGGAAAAACAAGAATTCCCGGAAGAAGCATCGAGGAAGGAACGACAGACCCTACTAAGATTAGCGTCTCAATTTATCCTGTGCACATGAAGTTTATACAAAAGGTCTTATGATGGGATTCACTTGTCGTGTGTTGATGAAGATCAAGTTGAACAGATAATGATTGAACTACATTCAGGAGAATGTGGCCCTCACATGAGTGGGAAAATGTTAGCTAAAAAGATTATGAGACAAGGATACTATTGGCCCACGATGGAAACAGATTGTCATCACATGGTCAAAACCTGTCATAAGTGCCAAATACATGCGAACCTTATACATGTGCCACCATCTCAATTAGTAGGTCTGACTTCACCATGGCCATTCTCAGTCTGGGGAATTGACATTATTGGTAAAATATCGCCTAAGGCATCAAACGGGCACGAATACATTCTAGTTGCCATCGATTATTTTAACAAATGGGTCGAAGTTGCTTCTTATGCTGTCCTCACTGCGTCTTGAGTTGCAAAGTTTATTCAAACGAACATCATCAGTCGATACGGGGTACCTTCGGAGTTGATCTCTGATAACGGATCGTACTTCAAAGCTGATGTTATCAAATTGTGTTCAAAGTTCAAAATCTCACACCATAAATCATTTCCTTACCGACCTCAGACTAACGGAGCAGTCGAAGCAGCTAATAAGAATATTAAGACTATCCTCAGAAAAATGTGTCAATCACATCGAGATTGGTCAGAAAAACTGCCATTCGCATTATGGGCATATCGAACCTCAATTTGATCCTCCACTGGAGCTACTCCCTACTCCTTAGTGTATGGCATGGAAGCAGTCTTGCCAGTTGAAATGGAGATTCTATCTCTCAGGATTTTGTTAGAAAGTCAGTTGTCAGAAGCAGATTGGGTTCGCCAACGGTATGAAGAATTGAATTTGATCGAAGAAAAATGACTAAGAGCATTGTACCACGTGCAAGCTTATCAAAGAAGAGTCGCCCGTGCGTTTGACAAGAAAATCAAGGCCCGTCACTTACAAGTCGGGGATTTAGTACTCAAAGAGAACATGGCACCTATTTTTGATCCCAGGGGGAAGTTCAAACCAAATTGGGGAGGTCCGTTCATCGTCAAAGAAATATTACCAGGAAAAGCTGTCAGACTTCAAAATCATGATGGAATCGAATTACCAGAACCAACCAACCTTGACCAAATCAAACGGTACTACATTTAAGGAGGCCATCTTTGGCCGAATCAATTTCTCTGCTACCCAGTTCATTATCTCCTTTCTCAGCCCTTTGCAGCCTTTTCAAAAAAAATTGTGCCTTTTATTTCTTAGCCTGATCACCTAACCTAGGGGAGGGAAGGTTCGAACTACGTTTTGGTCTGATCCCAAAATTCTGGGGTACGTAGGCAACCTGAGAAGTTACTTCAGGCCCGACCACATCAAAATAAAAAAAAATATATAGATTCCCCGACAAAGAAAAAATCTAAATAGAAAAAATTGTCAAAGTGGGAAAGAAAATTCAAGAAAAAAGAAAATAATTTAAAAGGAAATGTCACACAAGGGGAATTTGGGTTTTTGAGCCTCAAAATCCCTTTCTTTTTATACCCAGTCCTAAGCTTATCCATGAAAGTCCTCCTAAGTACCGTGCGAGAAGTCAAGAAGATAGCAAAGCATGATCAGACAGCAACTCCAGAAGTTCAGAGGAGAAGAAAAAGATAAAAAATGATGAAGCCTGCTAAGTTGAAAACCCGAAAAGGGTGACTTAGGCAAAAATTAAGACAAGCTCGCAAGGTTGAAAATCTAAAAGGACAACTTTGACAACAATCAGAGCAAAGAAAAAAAGAGAAGAGCTCGCTAGATCGAAAACCTGAAACGGCGATCTAAGCTAAAACTAGAGCAAGCATGCTAGATTGAAAACCTGAAAAGGCGATCTAGGCAAAAGTTAGAGTGTAGACACCCCATTTTTGCATCCGCCTGATTAATCAACTCGTCAACCCGATCGCAAGGATTCCCAATGATGGATGTGTATTCCGTTGCTTTATTTTGTTACCAGATGTGTTTCAGAAATCCGGATGAGGTATCTCGAACTGACAAAACCTTAGAAATCACGCTACGCTAGGAAAACACAACCCCAGAAACATAGAAATCATCATCTTGCAGACCAAAAAGAAGCTTCACGATAAAAATCACTAAAAAATTACCAAATTACCAAAATACCCCTAACCTCAAAACAACCTTAGAGCCTACGTTACGCTTAGGAAAACTCTCTCGAACACATAAAATAATAAATCGAAATAAAATAAATCATTTCACCAATTTAACAGAATTTGACAAAATTACGAAAATGCCCCTCATAAAGTTCACAATCATTTCACACAAAAAATTTCATAAATGACACAACGAACATTCTCATTGAATTCCTTACGAAAAACCGATTCTAAAACATCCTAGAACATTAAAAACTGACTTGAAACGTGAAAAGTCCTCTCCGGGGGCAAAACGGTAATTTCACAATTTTCATAATTAAAAAATTCAAAATTAATAAATAAAACATTAAATAATTAAAGTGAAACATTAATGAAATTAATTAAAATTTTGAACCTAAAAAATCGATTAATCGGACTCTCAGGCAAAATTGTTGAGGGTTCGTGGGATATTTCTTTAAGGACCCCTCCATTTGGGGGTCCAAAGAATTAAAAATATTTTAGAGGGGGGTTCTCCAAAAATCAAAGTAAATCAAGCAAGACTAAGGTCAAGGTATTAAAGTCAATCAAGTGAGACTGAAGTCAAAATTAAAGTCAATTAAGCAAGACTGAAGTCAAGATATTAAAAGTCAATCAATTAAGACTAAAGTCAAAACATTAAAAGTCAATCAAATAAGACCAAAAGTCATAATAGAGATCTAATTAAATATTAACTCTATCTAATAGAGTTCTAACTTAAAAACAATTCTACCTAAAACAATTTGAATTAAAACACAATTCTACCTAAAACAATTCTAATTAAAACACAATTCTACCTAAAACAAGTCAAACTAAAACACAACTCTAATTAAAATATCTCTAATTAAACACTAACTCTATCCAAATCAACCCCTAAAAATATCTATAAATAGAGGTGCTCACACCCTATTTTCGTATCAAATCATAAACCCTAGAGAAGTAGGTCTAGAAGCTCCCCTAGCCCCCCATAAACCCTAGTTTTGGAGCCCCAACTCCTTAGCTAACATCCCTCCTTCAATTTTAGTCTAGAAAACACCCAAAAGCCTTCTAAAAACATCCCCAAATCCGCAACGAACTTGAAGAGTTCAGATTCAAAAAACAAGGAGATACCTTGCCTCGGAGATCCGAAGTCAAATCCGGAAGCAGAACGAAGCAAGGGAGCACGGTACAAGGAGCTCTTTTTGTCAGATCTGAGGGAACCAAGTCCTTGCCATCGGAAAGGTAAATTTTTTATTTTTATTTATTTTTTATCTAGGTTTTAGCAATGTAATTTACTTGGGAATTTAGTAGAGACCGGCTTTGGCCGGGCGGGGTTGGTGCCTAACACCTTCCAACCCCGTAACTTGATCCCCGAATTCAGATTTTTTTATGGTAGATTAGTTCTTTTTATCCATGTTAGAGTCAGTATGGTTCCTAGACCACAATAACTAGGTGGCGACTCCCAAACCTCAAGGGTCAAAAGCGGATCCGCGCACCCCGCGGATCGAGGGCGCTTTCAGTGGCGACTCTGCTGGGGACTATTGAGGATCAAACTTGAAAAACCCCAAGTATGGGAGCATTGCCAAGATGACCTAGTTATTTTATTATTTAGTTGGATTTATTTTATTTATTTTTCTGTTTATTTTTATTTTTATTTTTTGATTGTAGATGCTTTTGTGTATTACATTTTTTTTTTTTTTTTTTTTTTTCAATTAAGGATCATTTTTGATGACCCATAAATAATGAAAGATTCAAATTGATGGAATGATGAAGGTTGGACAGAAATATTAAAACGTTTTTAGAGAATATTCTAGTGAGAATTAAGTCTGAGAGCCTATTAATAAAACATAGATCTCGTCGAGTAAATTAATTTAGAATCTGAGTTCACTCAATTTCGTTATCGGAAGCCTTAGATATCACCGATGCAAGTTCAATCTATAAATCTGGAATTATTTCTGAATGAAAGTTGGGACAGCAACGTTAAAATTTTTTACAGAATATTCTAGTGAGAATTAAGTCTGAGAACCTCTTAATAAAACGTAGATCTCATCGAGTAGATTAATTTAGAACTTGAGTTCACTCAATTTCGTTATCAGAAGCCTTAGATATCATCGATGCAAGTTCAATATGTAAATCTGGAATTATTTCTGAATGAAAGTTGGGACAGCAATGTTAAAACTTTTTTACAGAACATTCTAGTGAGAATTAAATCTGGGAATCTCTTAATAAAACGTAAATCTCATCGAGTAGATTAATTTAGAACTTGAGTTCACTCAATTTCGTTATCGGAAGCCTTAGATATCATCGATGCAAGTTCAATCTGTAAATCTGGAATTTTTCTGAATGAAAGTTGGGACAGCAACGTTAAAACGTTTTTACAGAACATTCTGGTGAGAACTAAGTCTGGACACCTATTACTAAAATGTAGATCTCATCGAGTAGATTAATTTAGAACTGGAGTTCACTCGATTTCGTTATCGAGAGCCTTAGATATCATCGATGCAAGTTCAGATTGTATTTTCCTAATTCACAGAAAATCTGAATTTATCTAATGTTGGCACAATTAATGTTCTTGAGAGTGAGCTCATCTCAACCATTGTCATTCTGTCATCAATGTAACACCTATTGGAATCTCGATTTATTTTGGATCACCTAAAAGTGATCATTGATTGGACTTTAAAAATTATAAAAATTGTGCCTATTGCGATGATTAGATCTAATTAATTATTATAGGCCCTTATTTATTAATTGATTTGCTAATTGATGAATGCTAGAGATGTGCACGTTTAAAGCTTGAATTAAACCATATGAGTATGTTCCTGATCGATGTTTGCTTGCATTGTATGATTTAATATCCTCTCTTGATTGGCTTGATTGGGCCATGGGCCCATTTGTTTGAAAAGGCCCCGGGCACACCCCACCTTACTTTGCACACACCACATGCACGTTTACCGCTTTACTCACTTACACGTCCCATTTAGCCAACGTGGCACTAGTGCGTGGCCCGGTCTCTTCGGAGATGCGACGTCATTCATGAAACCCACAACTCCAGTCACGTACCTTAGGGTATATCGAACTGGGGCATCACACCGTCTGATCAGGTGATTCTGAGAGACATATTGATGCACCCATGCTGGGGTGACCTGAGCCTTTATCCTATTGTAAGCCACACAGTCACATGTCCCGATTGCCAACGTAGTACTAGTACGTGGTCGGTCCCCTCGTGGGATGCCAAACCATTATTGAAAGCCACAACTCTTGACTCGTACCCGTAGGTATAAAAGGTAATCTAAGTATATCAATTGCACTTCTTGGTCAAAACCGGTGCCTAAGCAAGATCTTGCCCCGCTGTACCCTACTGTACGAGGGGGGATAGACTATGTCTATTCTAGACGAGAGGTATTTAAGTGGGCCCTTGCTCAGCATTGTGCGCCACCTCTCAACTGGAGATCAAACTGGCTGTTTTTGACTTCAGAGAAGTGAATTGAGGTTTTAGATTATCACCTATACGGTATATCAAACCAAGTCACCACGTATCGAAAGGTATATAGGTGTGCTTGGGCAAGAGTGGCCAGATAAAAATGCATTGCACGTAGTAAGCCTAGAGTCTAGAAACCTTCCCAGTAGGTCACGACTCGAACTTATCGTGGGTGTTCCCGGGTTGTTTATTGAATGAATTCATGTGATTGATGAATGCATGTGAATGATGTGAATGATGAAATCCGAGTGCATAATTGATCTCAAGGATAAAAATGTTGCTTTTGAAAAGTAAAATGGGTGCACCGATCCAATAAAAAATATCCATTCTTTTACAATAATGACCCAGTCCATCCCGATCCAACAATCATGATGGACCGGGCCAGTTAAATGGAAATCGAATTTTCAAAGAAGAAAAAGAAAGTATTTTCTAGGACAAAATGTTTCCTAAAAGAAATGTTTTCCAGAAAAAGTGTTATTTTCTAGAAAAAATGTTTTCTAGAAATATTTTCCAAGAGAAAATGTTTTCCAAATAAAAATTATTTTTCAAAGAAAAAAATATTTTCCAGAAGAAAATGTTTTCCAAAAGAAAAGAAAATGAATGAAAAATGATTTACAAAAGATATATATTTGCATGAAAAATTATTGAAATATGTTTGAAGTTATTATTCAATGAAAACATTATTTGTCAATATTTTTCTTCTGAATAATCATTAAATGGATGAACTTTTTAATGGATTGGTGCACAAAATTCAATAAAATCTCAAGGTTCATTTAAAATGTTATCAAGGAGGTGACAATGAAATTGGTTAAATTCACCTTCAAAGAGGTTTAAGGGTTATCATTGTATCTAAGCTCAATCGTCCATCGTCAAGATAAGGTTGTAAATCCGGTTAGTTAGAATAAACGTCAATATCAAGTCAACAGTCAGAAATGACCTCAAAATTTCTCAACATCATCCAGTTATTCTTTGAAAATCATAGTGCTTCAATCCTACCGGTTGTAAGCAATGTCTCAGTTCTCATCAGGCCCGTTTTGGGTAGTCTTGAGTTTTCATGAGTCATTTGGGTTAGCTCGAGTCCTTTTTTCTAGCAAGATCATGTCTTCCTTAGATTGAGTATACTCTTTCTTATTGAGTCAAGTTAGTTCGTCGAGTCTATAGAGGTGTTTATCGTCCCTTCTGAATTTGATTGGATAAAGGAAATTTTTGAATACCTCGAGTGCATTAACGAATTAACTACTGATCTGGCTTCAAGGATAGATTTTTCTCCTGAACAAGAAGATAAGAGTCGGGCTCAAGAGAGTAAAGGTCATTGACCTCGGAACATAATTAAATTCCTAAAGAGATTCAAATAGAAACCATCTTATCTCTAGAGGAACACAAGGGGATAATGAATTCTCTCAGAAATTTCAAAAGACTTGTTCGTGTGATCATATGAGGGTATGTTAGGTACAAGCTTGGGTGTTGTTCAACATGAAATAGATACTCGTCTATATCAATGGAATCGAAGAAGATATTATAAAATGTATCAGTGCTATCCTCACTACATCTTGAGTTGCAAATCACACATTATCCATCGATATGTGGATACCTTTTGAACTGATCTCTGATAATGGGTCGTAAATCATTACTCTGTGTTCAAAGTTGAAGATCCAGAAGCACAAATCATCCCCCTACCGTCTTCAGATCAATGGAACGGTTGAAGCAATTAGTAAGAGTCTCAAAACTATCATCAGGAAAATGTGTCAATCACATCGAGATTGGTCAGAAAAAATTATCATTCACGCTATGGACATATCGAACTTCAATTCGATCCTCTACTGATACTACTCCCTACTCCTTAGTATATAGCATGGAAGCAGTCTTGCCAGTTGAAATGGAAATTTCGTCTCTTAGGGTCTTGTTAGAAAATCATTTGTTAGAAACAGATTGGGTTCGTCAGCAGTATGAAGAATTAAACTTGATCGAAGAAAACGAGTTAAAGCCCTGTACCATGTGCAAGCTTATCTAAGAGGAGTTACCCGTGCAAAAAGGTCAAAGCTCATCATTTACAAGTCAAGCATTTGCTCAGTTTCCGCCAAGGGTTATCTTGGATTTTGCTCAGATGCCGCCGAGGGTTTTCTCGGAACTATGCTCAGTTACCATCGAGGGTTTTCTCGGAACTATGCTCAGATGCCGCCGAGGGTTTTCTCGGAACTATGCTCAAATGCCGCCAAGGGTTTTCTCGGAACTATGTGTAGACACCCCATTTTTGCATCCGCCTGATTAATCAACTCGTCAACCCGATCGCAATGATTCCCAATGATGGATGTTTTATTCCATTGTTTTATTTTGTTACCAGATATGTTTCAGAAATCCGGATGAGGTATCTCGAACTGACAAAATCTTAGAAACTACGCTACGCTAGGAAAATACGACTCCAGAAACATAGAAATCATCATCTTGCAGACCCAAAAAGAAGTTTCACGATAAAGATACTAAAAAATTACCAAATTACCAAAATACCCCTAATCTCAAAACAACCCTAGAGCCTATGTTACGATTAGGAAAACCCATTCAAACACATAAAACAACAAATCGAAACCAAATAAATCATTTCGTCAATTTTCACAAAATTTGTCAAAATTACAAAAATGCCCCTCATAAAGTTCACGACCATTTCACACAAAAAATTTCATAAATAACACAAACTAATATTTTCATTGAATTCCTTATGAAAAATCGATTCTAAAACATCCTAGAATATTAAAACTGACTTAAAACGTGAAAAGTCCTCTCCGGGGGTAAAACGGTAATTTCACAATTTTCATAATTAAAAATTTCAAATTAATAAATAAAACGTTTAAATAATTAAAGTGAAATATTGATGAAATTAATTTAAAATTTTAAATTAAAAAAATCGATCAATCGGACTTTCAAGTAAAATTGTTGAGGGTTCGTGAGATATTTTTTTAAGGACCCCTCCATTTGGGGGTCCAAAGAATTAAAGATATAATAGAAGGGAGTTCTCCAAAATTTAAAGCCAATCAAGCAAGACTAAAGTCAAGGTATTAAAGTCAATCAAGTTAGACTAAAGTCAAAATTAAAGTCAATTAAGCAAGACTAAAGTCAAGATATTAAAAGTCAATCAATTACGACTAAAGTCAAAATATTAAAAGTCAATCAAATAAGACCAAAAGTCATAATAGAGTTCTAATTAAATAATAACTCAATCTAATAGAGTTCTAACTAAAACACAACTCCACCAAAAATAATTCTAATTAAAACACAACTCTACCTAAAGCAAGTCTAACTAAAACACAATTCTAATTAAAAGAACTCTTATTAAACACTAACTCCATCAAAATCAACCCCTAAAAAAATCTATAAATAGGGGTGCTCACACCCTATTTTCGTATCAAATCATAAACCCTAAGAGAAGTAGGTCTAAAAGCCCCCTTTTGCCTCCCATAAACCTTAGTTTTGGAGCCCCAACTCCTTACATAACATCCTTCCTTCGATTTTAGCCTAAAGAATATCCAAAAGTCCTCCAAAAACACTTCAAAATCCATAATAAACTCTAAGAGTTCAGATCAAAAAATAAAGAGATACCTTGCCTCGGAGATCCGAAATCAAATCCGGAGACAGAACGAAGCAAGGGAGTACGGTACAAGGAGCTATTTTTGTCGGATCTGAGGGAACAAAGTCTTTGCTTTCGGAAAGGTATAACTTTTTTTTATTTATTTTTTTATCTAGGTTTTTAGCAATGTAATTTATTTGGGAAGTTAGTAGAGATCGACTTTGACCAGGTGGAGTTGGTGCCCAACACCTTCCAACCCCGTAACATGATCCCCGAACCTTTTTTTTTCTTTCGTAGATTAGTTTGCCTTTTTTTAGAGTCAGTTTGGTTCCTAGACCTTAATAACTAGGTGGCGACTCCCAAACCTCAAGGGTCAAAAGCGGATCCGCGCACCCCGCGGATCGAGGGCACTTTCACTATGCTCAGTTACCGCCGAGGGTTTCCTCGGAACTATGCTCAGATGCCGCCGAGGGTTTTCTCGGAATTATGCTCAGATGCCACCGAGGATTTTCTCGAAACTATGCTCAGATGCCGCCGAGGGTTTTCTCGGAACTATGCTCAGTTACCGCCGAGGGTTTTCTCGGAACTATGCTCAGTTACCGCCGAGGGTTTTCTCGGAACTATGCTCAGATGCTGCCGAGGGTTTTCTTGGAATTATGCTCAGATGCCGCCGAGGGTTTTCTAGGAACTATACTCAGTTACCGCCGAGGGTTTTCTCGGAACTATGCTCAGATGCCGTCGAGGTTTTCTCGGAACTATGCTCAGATGCTGCCAACGGTTTTCTTGGAATTATACTCAGGTGCCGCCAAGGATTTTCTTGGAATTATGCTTAGATGCCGCCGAGGGCTTTCTCGGAACTATGCTCAGATGCCCCCAAGGGTGTTCTTGGAATTATGCTCAGATGCCGCCGAGTGTTTTCTCGGAACTATGCTCAGATGCCCCCAAGGGTGTTCTTGGAATTATGCTCAGATGCCGTCGATGGTTTTCTTGGAACTATGCCCAGATGCCACCAATGGTTTTCTTAGAACTATGCTCAGTTACCGTCGAGGGTATTCTCGGAATTATGTTCAGTTACCGCCGAGGGTTTTCTCAGAATTTTACTCAGTTTATGCTTAATTTATATTCAAATTATGCTCAGTTTATACTCAGAATATGCTCAAATTATGCTCAAATTTTAAATCACACACTTGCACAGTTGTTGTAGACACCCCATTTTTGCATCCGCCTGATTAATCAACTCGTCAACCCGATTGCAATGATTCCCAATGATGGATGTGTATTCCATTGCTTTATTTTGTTACCAGATATGTTTCAGAAATCCGGATGAGGTATCTCGAACTGACAAAACCTTAGAAACCACGCTACGCTAGGAAAATACGACCCCAGAAACATAGAAATCATCATCTTGCAGACCAAAAGAAGCTTCACGATAAAAATCACTAAAAATTACCAAATTACCAAAATACCCCTAACCTCAAAAACAACCCTAGAGCCTACGTTACGCTTAGGAAAACTCTCTCGAACACATAAAATAACAAATCGGAACCAAATAAATCATTTCACCAATTTTAACAGAATTTGACAAAATTACGAAAATGCCCCTCATAAAGTTCACAACCATTTCACACAAAAAAACTTCATAAATAACAAAAACTAATATTTCCATTGAATTCCTTACGAAAAATCGATTCTAAAACATCCTAGAACATTAAAAACCGACTTGAAACGTGAAAAGTCCTCTCCGGGGGCAAAACGGTAATTTCACAATTTTCATAATTAAAAATTTCGAAATTAATAAATAAATATTAAATAATTAAAGTGAAACATTAATGAAATTAATTTAAATTTTGAACCTAAAAAATCGATCAATCGGGTCTCAGGCAAAATTGTTGAGGGTTCGTGAGATATTTCTTTAAGAACCCCTCCATTTGGGGGTCCAAAGAATTAAAGAAATAATGAAGGGGGGTTCTCCAAAAATTAAAAGTAAATCAAGCAAGACTAAAGTCAAGGTATTAAAGTCAATCAAGTGAGACTGAAGTCAAAATTAAAGTCAATTAAGCAAGACTGAAGTCAAAGTCAATCAATTAAGACTAAAGTCAAAACATTAAAGTCAATCAAATAAGACCAAAAGTCATAATAGAATTCTAATTAAATAATAACTCTATCTAATAGAGTTCTAACTAAAAAATAATTCTACCTAAAACAATTTGAATAAAAACACAATTCTACCTAAAACAATTCTAATTAAAATACAATTCTACCTAAAACAAGTCAAATTAAAACACAACTCTAATTAAAAGATCTCTAATTAAACACTAACTCTATCCAAATCAACCCCTAAAAACATCTATAAATAGAGGTGCTCACACCCTATTTTCGTATCAAATTATAAACCCTAAGAGAAGTAGGTCTAGAAGCTCCCCTAGCCCCCCATAAACCCTAGTTTTGGAGCCCCAACTCCTTAGCTAACATCCCTCCTTCAATTTTAGTCTAGAAAACACCCAAAAGCCTTCTAAAACATCCCCAAATCCGCAACGAAATTGAAGAGTTCAGATTCAAAAACAAGGAGATACCTTGCCTCGGAGATCCGAAGTCAAATCCGGAAACAGAACGAAGCAAGGGAGCACGGTACAAGGAGCTCTTTTGTCAGATCTGAGGGACCAAGTCCTTGCATCGGAAAGGTATTTTTTTTATTTTTTATTTTTATCTAGGTTTTTAGCAATGTAATTTACTTGGGAATTTAGTAGAGACCGGCTTTGGCCGGGCGGGGTTGGTGCCTAACACCTTCCAACCCCGTAACATGATCCCCGAATTCAGTTTTTTTGGTTTAGATTAGTTTTTATCCGTTTAGAGTCATTGTTCGGTTCCTAGACCGTAATAACTAGGTGGCGACTCCCAAACCTCAAGGGTCAAAAGCGGATCCGCGCACCCCGCGGATCGAGGGCGCTTTCAGTGGCGACTCCACTGGGGACTATTGAGGATCAAACTTGAAAAACCCCAAGTATGGGAGCATTGCCAAGATGACCTAGTTTTTTTTATTTATTTAGTTGATTATTTATTTATTTTTTCTGTTTATTTATTTTTTTGTCTTGATTGTAGATGATTTTGAGCATTGCTTTTTTTTTTTTTTCAATTAAGGATCACTTTTTGATGACCCCTAAATAATAAAAGATTCAAATTGATGGAATGATGAAGGTTGGACAGAAATTAAAACATTTTTAGAGAATATTCTAGTGAGAATTAAGGCTGGGAGCCTCTTAATAAAATATAGATCTCGTCGAGTAGAATTTTAGAATCTGAGTTCACTCAATTTCGTTATCGGAAGCCTTAGATATCATCGATGCAAGTTCAATCTGTAAATCTGGAATTATTTCTGAATGAAAGTTGGGACAGCAACGTTAAAACTTTTTTACAGAATATTCTAGTGAGAACTAAGTCTGGAAACTCTTAATAAAACGTAGATCTCGTCGAGTAGATTAATTTAGAATCTGAGTTCACTCAATTTCGTATCGGAAGCCTTAGATATCATCGATGCAAGTTCAATCTATAAATCTGGAATTATTTCTGATGAATGGGTTGGGACAGCGACGTTAAAACTTTTTTACAGAATATTCTAGTGAGAATTAAGTCTGGGAAACCTTTAATAAAATGTAGATCTCGTCGAGTAGATTAATTTAGATCTGAGTTCACTCAATTTCGTTATCGGAAGCCTTAGATATCATCGATGCAAGTTCAATCTATAAATCGGGAATTATTTCTGAATGAAAGTTGGGACAGCAACGTTAAACTTTTTTACAGAACATTCTGGTGAGAATTAAGTCGGCACCTATTAATAAAATGTAGATCTCATCGAGTAGATTAATTTAGAACTTGAGTTCACTCG